>NC_140584.1:928598558-928938726 GCF_964204655.1 Triturus cristatus
AACATCTCAACACTGTATAAGCACAGAAGTCAAAGGCACACCGCATGTGAGGGATAAGGGGCAGCCAAATCAGAGCTGCGAGGGCGACTCCCCCAAAATGCGGCGCACACACATCACATGCAGAGCACATCAACATTGACAACGATGTGGCACAATCTGCAACACGTCCACAACAGAACAGAGGACACAACTGGTGCTGCTTGTGTGCAGACACTGGCCAATCACATATGGCATCGCAGGGAAATATGAGTTGACAATGTACAAGTACAAACACACATCCGTGATGTTGTCGAAATGTCCAGTGTCCCACATCATATAGGCAGCTCCCCACAAACAGTCACAATGTACACTGTCATTCAGTCCGAATGTAAACATGTACAATGCGTAGACATACATGTGAACACAATGTTAAACTGCATCTCCCCTTCACATTGCAGAGGGGAATTCAACACCTCCTGCACAGCAGTCCCAACCTCTCTTTTCTGATGACGAAGAGGACCACCACACCTTCGACTCCAACACCCTCCAAGAGCTCGTGGACAGCCTCTGCAGCCCACTTCCAGGAGCAGGGCACCCCAGCTGCTACGAGGAGAACCCACCCCCTGCACAGAACAAACAGCAGGCAGCACCCACCACCACGGCTGCCTCCCAGGGCCTCCACGACGAACACATGGCCTTCCAATGCCGTGTGTTGGGGTGCCAGGAGAAGCTGGCTGAACAGGTGCAGGTAAGGTTCGACCGCATTGCAGACAAACTGGACGCCATACGTGGGTGTCTAAGTCCCATCAGGGACCACTCACAGTCCCTAACGGACACCGACAGTCCGCTCCATGCCCTCCAACGAACCATGGCTGACATCACCAGAGTCCTGGTGTGCGACAGGAACAACTGTCTAGTCAGAGTGGCTCCAGCGAGCTCTCCCAGGAGTTGGGACTCATGCGGAGGCTCATGGAGAAGACGGAGCGGACACGTGCAGAAAGAGCAGCTGACACGGCTGCACACCAGCGAGAGGTAGCTGGGTCCCTCAATGGCATAAAGACCCTCCTCATGGCATTGCTGGCACAAGGCCAGGCGCTGAAGCATGCTGCTGCTACCACTCCATCCACATCTCCGGCCCCTGATGTGTCAGTGCCACACAGTGCGGCACACATTCCACCTCCAGCCCCTGAGGTGTCACTGCCACACAGTGCTGGAGACAGAACACCACCACCCACATGTGAGGCACCTGAAACAGCAGAGGATGACGATGCAAATGAATCTGCCATGGTGGTGAGAAGAAATCGATAGCATTCATCTCCGCCATTTGGCCTGTTTCAGCTTGGTTCTGCTCTCTGCATCATCATCTTCCACTGTCCCCCGATGCACTCTGCGACACTCACCTTGGACCTCGACATGGACTGCCATATTCTGTTTGGTCACCAATGACACAGCTATCAGACTGCGGACTGAACTCTTCCTCTTCTGATGTACTTGTCCTTCCTTGAAGGACTCTAGCTGGCCCTCCGCGGGCTATCAATGTAAAGTGGGTTTGCATGGCCCTGTACTGCTCCAGCTACGACACTCCATTGAATGTGCATTAAACATTCTTTGTCACACCGATGTGTCATGTCAATGATCTTGCAAATGTGGAGGTATGGATGAATGTAGGGTCAATGATTCCCCCTTATGTCCATGTTGCTCATGTTGTGGGACTTGGGTCACAGGGTGACACATTTCCGATTGCGTTCCGGGTGTCGCCGACACTAGAATGGATACACACACATTAATCACTTCCTTGTCCAGCCCAGAATGGAAGCACGCCCAGAGCAGGTCATTGTTCACACCCTTACGCTGCACTGGCATACGCCAGGCCAGCCCACTCCGCTTACGCTCACAGGGGGGATGACAACGATACATGTCCCAGGTCTTCCCTGGGGGGATTTGCTGCCCACATTTCTAATTGTCAGCATGCCACAGCCACTCCCTCACGGCTGGTTCACACCCACACCACACCTATTCAGCACCGGCGTCACAGGACATGTGACCCTGCCAATAAAAAGGGCCTGGCGCACGTGCTGGACGCCATTTCCAGTCTCTAAGTGGGTGTCCCCGTGTGGTTATCATTTATGCATGAGGGCCTAGGGCCCTGCCACCACACATTGCCCGGTGCCGGGGGTGACATGATGGCGTCCACACTACGGGACTCAATCCTAAAGGGTCCATGACTTGCGTGGCACAGACTTGGTGGCACCGGATACACTGCGGCAGGCACAGGCACACCACCACGGGACGGTGTCTTTCGGTGCACTGAGGTAGGGTCACCTAAAGTGCTGAGCGGGTGTGCAGCCTGCGATGATGTGCCGTCCAGGTGGTCCGGAGTGGTGGCATTAGTGTGAGCCCTGCTTGACCACAGTGTAGGCCCGAGCCAGCGGGCAGTGGGGGCCTACCGACACATGGCTTCGCCTCGCAGTTCACCGAGTTAGTGGCACCTCTAGTGCTGAGCGGGTGTGCAGCCTGCGATGAGGCCGGGTGCACTGATATGTTCTCTGCCATAGCGAAATCAAGACCCAGAATCAAGTGTGTGACCTGGTGGCCCACGGTGCAGGGCTGCATGATGTGGAGGGTGCCATGGTCGCGGGCCCCGGTCTTGTAGCTCCCACCGGCACGTGGTGGGTCCTCTTGGAGACATGCCGGTGGCGGAAGGTGAGCAGTGAGGCCTGGTTGCGCAGGGGCGGGCAATCACCAATGGGTGGCAGGAGGGGCTGGGGCGCAGCAGCCTGTGTGCCCCAGGGCTGGCAAGCGCGGATGGCGTGTGCTACTGTATGGACTCTGCCATTCATGTCTCTGGCAACTGTTTCAGATGAGGGACCTGGGGGACTGCAGTGTGTACCGGCACATGGTTGGAGACACACTGGTGGCTGCAGGTGAGCAGTGAGGCCTGGGTCTGCAGTGTCTGCACTCTCTCTCCCTCTCTTTCTCTCTCCTTCTCTTTCTCTCTCTTTCTCTCTCTTCCCCCCCTCTCTCTCTCTCTCTCTCTATTGTTCTCTCTCTTTCTCTCTTTCTATCTCCCTCTCTCTCCCTCTCTTTCTTTCTCTCTCTCTCTTTGTTGGGCACATGACATACCTTCTTATCTGTATTTCTGTCTTGCAGGCTGTGACTTAGAGAATGCCCAGAGAATACCCGCCGTGCCTCTTCAAGAATCTGTTTTTTTGGTTAATCTGTAATAAAGTTTTTATTTGGATTATATATGAATGTATGATTTCCCTTTTTCTGGCCGCATCTGTATGTTAGGTGTTGTGATTGTGCGACTTCAGATGATTTGTTTGGTTCATGGTTTCGTGGTGTTGATTTGCATTCTCTTTGTCCAAAGGGAGGGGTAGGTGGGTGGTGGTGGTGTCCTGGGGGGGGGTGGCGGTGGGTGTTGTTGACCTATTGGAGATCCGGGCTGCATATTCAGTTGCCCCTGGGCATCCCTTATCTGGTGCCGGTTGTTGTCTGACTTTACTCCAGGTCAGAGCAAGTGTTAGTTTCCTGCTGCTAACGCGCCTTATCACCTGTTTTGGGATCTTATCGCTGATCTGGCTGGTCGTTGAGAATGTTGTGGAGTGGTGTTGCCGCTGCTTTTTGCTCGGGAATGCCTACTCTGCATCTCATTAGCGATAGTTGCCGGGGTCATCCGTGGCGATGGTTTTTGAGAATGCTATTGCCGGAAAACTGGTGATATCCGCGGTTAGCACCAGCTTGTGAATGGGGGATAACTTTATTGCGACTTTGGCTGCTCTAAGGTGCCGATAACTTGGCGATAACTCCTTGAGAATATGCCCCTTAGTGACTCATTGTGGCAAGTGCCATTTGCATTAAACATGTCATCTGTTGCCCAGTTTCTGGATGCTGTCAACAAGCATAATTGTTAATTCTTTTTCACCTCACCGTTCCAACTTCCATTCATCTTGAAGACTGAAGCCAGTTAATTCTTCCAAGTTGCCTTCCCTTACTCCTTTTACTACTCTTGTTAATTTTGTTCCATAAGAAAAAAGGGAAAAAAATAAAACCTTTTGGGAGAAAATCCACTCCCATTTTTAGAACCTCTTCATCTGGTCAAAGAAAGTGCTAACTACATGTTTTATGTTTTTGTACAAATGTGTGTTAATGTGTTTGTGAGTTTTTTTTATGTTTACATGTAGCATAACCCCCATAAGTGAAATCAAAGTAACACATCTGACTACTTTAATATTCACCATGGGGACTAAACACAAAGTTTTAAAGGAGACAATAGCAAATGTTTTGCAATGTGATCTAGAATACTAAAATGCAAGTGAATGTGTAAGTAGCTGCATGGGTGTCCCAGTGGATGTGTGAGTGGCTATATGAGTGTATCAGTGCTTGTGTAAGTGTCTCTCTGGGTGTGTGAGTAGCTGTGTGGGTCTATGAGTGGGTGTGTAAGTGGCTGTGTGAATGAGTATGTGAGTGTCTCAATGGGTATATGCATCTATGTGAGTATGTGTGTTCATGTGTAAATGGGTGTGTGGATGGCTGTATGTGAGAGTGAGTGGGTTTGCTGGAATGTCAGTAGCTGTTTGAGTGACTGTATGGGTGTGTTAGTGGGTATGAAAATGTGTGGGTATTTAAGTGGATTTGTGAGTGTGTTAGTGGGTGTGTGAGTGGCTGTGTGCCTGAGTGGGTGTGAGAGTGGCTGCATGAGTGTGTAAGTGAGTGTCTTTGTGGCTGTGTGGGGGTGTGAGTTGGTGCGTGAGTGCCTGTATGGGTGTGTTAGTGGGTGTGTAAGTGAGTGTGTGTGTGTGTGAGTAGCTGTGTGTCTGTATGGGTTTGAAAGTGGGTCTCCATATGACGTTGTGGGTATGTGAGAAGTGAGTGCATGTATAGGTGTGTGAGTGGCTGTATAAGTGGCTGTATGGGACTGTAAGTGTGTGTCTGACTGTGTAAGTTGGTGTATGTTCTTTAAATTGTAGTCCGGAATACCCTCACAATGTAATATAATGCAACAACACTGGAAGAACTAATTTGTAAACCATATTACTCCAATAGATGGCACCATTCATATGTATAAAAAACAATTATGAATTAGTATTACAATTGATAAAATTATAAATTAAACTTAGAAAGTTTAGCAATGCATAACTTTATTATGAAATCTGTTTATTGGCATTTGTTGATATAGACATAACATACATCATGAATGTAATAGCCCACAGGCAATGAGTCCGGTACTCAGAGGAGTATCCGCTAATTGTGAACGTGGTGATCCGCCAGATCCAGCGCCACTACGAGGCGTGGATTGATGCAATCAAATAAGTATCAGGGCCACCGCCCGCAGTTGACCAGATTCATGTAACAGCCGAACTTAGAACACAGAAGATAGATTAAACAACAGCAGTCCATCAGAGACAACAGCAGCAGGTTCGATCTTAGACCATACGACCCTCAGGATACCCCCCCCCCGGTCCACCCCCCCCAAACCCCGGCCCCCCCATCCCCCGTGACAGGTCATACTATGGGAGGCAAATGTCAGTGTCCGCACATCCCCCAGGTTCGATTGGGACCTCCCCGTCAGTCCCCGGAGTGGATCTCCCAGGCGCGCCTCCATTCCCCTCCCCACCAGGAAGTGGCACCGCAGTATGTGTCCCACAGAGTGTCAGGGCATCCCCATCCAGCCGCATCAGGACCTGCACGTGTACGTCCCATTGACTCGCTATGGGTGTGAGTCTGAGGCCTAGCGTTTCCTCCCGCAAGAGAGCTGTGCCCTCCGCCCCCGCCCACACCAGCAAGGAACTACGCCACGCCTGCACCCGAGGGGGTTCAGGCGCCTTCCAGCGCTTGGTAATTAACCGCTTCGCCACAATCAGGCCCAGATCGAGGAAGCGACAGGCAACCTTCGTGGGGGGAGTCCTACGAAACAAGTGCAACAGACAGGCGGGCCAATTTCGCTGCGCCAGCGGACCGGCGCAAGTACGTAGCGCTCCATGCACCGTACGCCAGTATGAGTCGAGCACTGGGCAGCTCCATAACATGTGTACTAGTCCAGCATCCAGAGCCCTGCAGCGTGGGCATTCAGCGTCCGCCCGGTGGAAATAGCGATTAATGGAGTCGGGAGTGAGATATGCTCTGTGTAGTATGAAGTACTGGATTTGGCGAAACCGCAGATTCCTGGGGATCCGTGTAGGCCCCCGGAGCGTATCCCTCCATTCCTTGTCGGTCAGGGGACGGTCCAGGTCCACTTCCCATTTACCCCGTAGCGGAGACAGGTCCGCCGCCACCAGCATGCGCAAGGAGGCCGCGAACCAGCGAGTCATGTGGCCGCCCCGTCCCATGACGTGGAGGTACTGCATCATGAGGTGTTGCGCCGGTTCCTCCTGAAGAGCACCCCACCGACTCGTCAGCGTCGCGACCAGCGAGCGGTGACGGAGGAACGGACCGGCCGGTAGCCCCGTCTCCTCCGCCAGCTGGGCGAACGGTATAAGCGTACCGTCGCGGTAGAGGTCCCCCAGCGTGCAAATGTCCGCCGCGTGCCAGTCGGCAAGCTCTGCCGAGCGCAATATCCCACGACCGCTAGGTGAACCCTCAATCGGCATGGCAGGGGCGTATGGAATGTGTGACCGTGTCAGGTAGAGGGCTCGCCGATAGCACCGACAGGCCACCGCCACTAAAAGGGGCCCTGGCTTGGTCACTCTGGCCGTCGGATGGAACAGCGCGATGACATCTGTCAGGGGGAGCGGCGGCTCCACGGACGCCGTGTCGTCCCTTTCCCGGTCGGCCAGCCACCTGGCCACCCATTGCAGCTGTGCTGCTAGGTAATAGTGCGCAAAACAGGGCATCGCGAGTCCCCCCTGACCCGTGGGGAGGTATAACTTAGAGAGCGCCACTCTGTGTCGTGCGGTGCCCCATACGAAATCTCTAAGGGAGCGCTCCAGGTCGGCGAAGAAGGACGCCGGGATATAGGTCGGCAGATTGGCAAAGTAGTAGAGGAGTCTGGGCAGGGCCACCATCTTGATCAGTGCAATGCGACCAGTGACTGCAAGGGGAAGGGTGCCCCAAAACCGCATCTGGGCCCTGATCGCCGTCACCGCCCTGCCCAAGTTACCCTCCACTAAGTCGGCGGATCGCCGATACACCTGAATGCCCAGGTAACGGAAAGTGTCTGGCTGCCACCGGACAGGCACACCTCCCAGTTGAAACCGGGGGTCTAATGTATCATCCCGGAACGGGTAGAGACACGACTTGGCTGCATTCACCCTTAACCCGGAGAGCGCTGCAAACTCCGTGAGAACCCGTTCAAGGTCCCCTGAGATATTCGCCACATCCCGCACGAAGATCAAGAGGTCATCCGCATACAAGGAAACCTGGTGGGTGGCGTCGCCCATTGGAATGCCATCCGTCAATACCCTCCGCAGGGTGGCCGCCAAGGGCTCGATGGCAAGCGCGAAAAGGAGGGGTGAAAGGGGGCATCCCTGCCTGGTACCGCGGCCAACCGAGATGGCCTCAGAAACGTACGGGCCAGTTCTCACCCGGACCACAGGGTTCCGATAGAGGAGCGCCGCCATTTGCAGAAATCCAAGGCCTAGACCGTAGTGTGAGAGGGTTGCCACCAGGTAGCCCCAAGCAATGCATAACTTTATAATAGCAATAAATCACTACACATTTCCCATGCTGTAATGCTACGTTATAATAAAAATCAACATTTAATTTTCCTTTTCTTTTTTACTGTTCTCATACTTTATACTGAAACAACATGAATGATGTACTGTATAAAGAATTATACTTGAACATTGGGGAAAAAACAATCATATAGACTGTATAAAAATCCCCCACAACTGCACAGTATGTCACTGCAAATAAGTAACACAGTGTATTGCACACACTACATTTTTTTAAACTATCATTCTATCTATACATGCAGTACTAATCCAAAGAATTATATGGTGAAAAGTAGAACTTCATCATTAGAAGTGATACTGTAGCACTACTCAGTATATAAGGCACACCAGCAAAGGCAAAGCCTTCTAAAGGCATCAGACTTCGAAGGCTGCATGATGTCATAAATCACGATAATGCATCTATAATAACGAAACTATTTCACTTTTACAGCTGTCACCCTCCTTAGAACTTCGGTTCCAAAATCAAGAGATAGTATTTTCGCAATTTCCAAGGCAATCTTTGCCTGAATTTAAGGTTCCTATCATTACTCTCTGTCCATCCACTTCTACATTTTAGATAGTATTAGATCTGGTCATTACAATGTCTAACTCCTACATGAAAAATGATAGCGATAGTATTGTATGCTTTACCAAAAATAGATATTTGTCCTGATTTAAAGTTAGAAATCTAAGGGGTCTATTATGATGTCGGGCGGATCGCCACCGCCCGCATGGCGGTGGCGATCCGCCTGACATCATCCCCCGTCCGCCTCCCATTCCCCCACGGCAGACGGGAAGACCGTCTGCCGCTTTTCCGCCCGGTCGTCGAGTCGACCGGGCGGAAAAGGGTTGAATATGGTGGTGGTGTCTGCTAGACACCGCCATCCATATTACAATGGGAGCGGGAAGCAGCCTTTTGCCGCCACGGAAAGGCATGCGGATTCCACAGTTGGGGGCCCGTTGCGGGCTCCAGGATGTTGGGGGGGTTGGAGAGGGCACATAGGCGGTACCTATGGTACCCCCTACATTTGCATGGACCGCGCGGTGCCTGCCACATTGTGCATGCAAATGCACAATGTGAAAGCAAAGCATTGTGGCGGGTGGTGCTGTGTGCACCGCCCGCCACAATGAAGTGGATGGGGGATGCCACCGCCACCGTGGCGGTGGCATCCTAATTGCCGGTGCGGGACCGCCGCACTACTGGCAGCCGGTCCCAGCACCGCTTGGCCCGCCATCCTAATAGGCCCCTAAGTATCTAATGTACTGCCATCTGTTCTGCTTCATTGTAGCATTAAAATTACATACTTGACAGTTCATACTACATGTAAAGTCGACAGAACATCTGTTCGACAATTTGAACATACATTAATTTGTCTAGCTTTTCTCATTATCTCGCCAAAGGCAGTTTTGCAATCTAGTAACGTAAAATGAATAAAACGCTCGGATTCTATTTGTGTGGTTGATGTGTATGAATAATCTTCACATTCATGGTGCCACGAGTAACTAAAGGGCCTATTAGTAAGGCAGCCCATCAAAACAGCCTCCATGCACCCAGAGTACATCCCGCTAACAGTTCCTTACGCGTTTCGGGCGTCCTCGCGCCCTTGCTCACAGGTGCTGGCAATGAGGACAGGCAGCATACCGCTACTGATATACCCAGCATCCTTAATTCCAACTAGTGTGCGTATCAATGCACAGTGTATGCTGGTATATTGAGTTCATTGTATTAACAGTTTAGGTTTGAAATTAAGTGTTGCCGCCATAGTCCCCATCAATTTTCTTACCCCAGTGGGTTACTGCAACGAATGAAGGTTGTTGGAGAACTGAAAATGTCCTAAACAGAAGACACCTCGTTCTGTGTTGCGCAGGCAAATACATGCGCCCGGACCCGCACATCCTAGGGCGGGCTCTCCACGACCCGGGTTGGCCGCAATTTAATACCAAACAGGAAAGCACCCAACTTGAAGAGCCACGTATGTTGTGTCATATTTTATTCCGTAAGGCAGCCCATCCAGGATCAGAATTGTATGTATTTTTTAGCCGCACTGTGTTTTTTACGATTCATACGGAAAAGGTATTTCTGTACGAATCGTACTTGCTGGTTTGTACGGTGGAATTCCCGGGTACGAGTCGTACGGAGAAAACGCTCCATACGACCATTTCTACCTGGGTTTTACAGGACCGGAATCGGCACCTATATGTATGGTATTATTTTTAAACATGTTTTAATATTTTTAACTATGTTTCTTTTAATTATATGTATTATTTTACATAGTTTTTTTAACATTTAAAAAAAACGATATTTTTTACAACTATATTTTTGACATCGATATTTTTGTACTTACCATGATGTAGATAGGATGTCGTTATTCTTGACTTCGATATTTTTGCGTCAATATTTTGGTACCTCAATATTCGGTTTGTCAATATTTTGTTAGTGATCCGCACAAGGTATGCGGTGATGTTCACAGCAGTTGTGCACTGTAAGAAGAATGTTGCGGCTGCAAGTCCTGAACTACCGGAAATTGTATTGTTTTATCATTATTGTAGTTCCCATATGACAAGAACAAGTTATAATTAGCAATATAATACACATTAAAATGGACAGAACTTCATTATCAATCCATATATATGACCGTGAAGGAAAAAGGTATGTCACGGAACCAACAGCAAGCAAGAATCAATCTGTAGCACCAACTGACTAGAGGGATCATTATTTCTCTGGTTTCAAAACCTCAGTTAGAGTCATTTTCATATAGCATTCATTCTTAAAGCAGTATTATTTCAATTGATGTGGGTTCAGCTGGTGGTTCATAATAAAACACAGTTGCAGAGGCTGCATTTGTTGATATTGCAGCATTCGGCTGATTTGCTGAAACTGCTACTTGTATTGCACCATCTGATTCATCAGTTGATGTTTCTGTGCAGTGCTGTTTTAACTGCATGTCTCCATTCTCCATTGGACTGCTCCCCTTCACACACACCCTTTTATGTAAAACAAGCGCATCAGATTTAAAATGTCTCTGTTGTGCCTAACACTGTGGGCCTTATTTACAAAAAAGTGACGCTGTGCGGCACCGCTCGCCATTCGGCTACGCCATGCTTCGTCACTTTCAAAGCACAGGGATGCGTCATATTTACAACTCAATGTCACGTTTTAGAGGAGATTGTTTTTGTGTAGAAAGGTACACCTTCCTGCACAAAAACAATCACGTGAGGTGTTTTCCTCTATCTATTTGAGTTGCAGAATGCAGCACGCATAAAAAGAGGAAAACAACTCAGAGATATACAAGTATTTCTCCTTGTTGTGCCTCCGCACACCTCCCCAGGGGAGGCGTAGGATTCTGACACATTCCCAAGTTTATGCAATGTTGTAAATCTGGGAATACGGCAGAATCTATGGGTGTTGCGTGGAAACACCCATGGCAAGCCCATTCACGCAAAGTGCTGCATGAAAAGGGGCTGGTTTTATAAGGCCACGAAAAGCCACAAAGGGTGGCTTTATGTGGCCTTGTATATATGGAGCACCACACTGCGCCGTCGGGGCGTAAAAAAAAGTGACACACCAGCGATACAAGGGGCTTGCAAATATGCCCCAATTTTTTTTATAAAGGTCTTGGTTTATGGGCTGGTAGGACGCCAGAATTGTCTGAAATCCTGCCCGAGATGTACAATACTTGGTTTGAAATCCAGCAGGACCTACTTTGCCTTTCATCCTTACAAGGTCCATAACATGTTCTGTCCTGAAACCATAACACCTGTCATTCAAGCACATGGAGGCAATCTGTTGATTGAGTCAACCAAATGAATAGCCATGTAGTTATACATTACAACTATGTGTATTCTGAGAGTTGTTTGTCCTAACAGCCACTAAGTTTTTGGAAGGTATGGCGTATGGCATTAGGAATCCTGTCTCTGTTTTAGAATGATGTTTCATTTGATGTATCAGTGTGACACTAATGGAGTTATGTTCAGTTTTGAAAACCTTGCAAGGTGTGATCTTGGTGAGCGTGTGGTGTTTAAGGCAGCTCTCAATGGCAGGATATGTGAAGCAAGGCAGTCAGAAGGCAGCAGCAAGAGCTTCCTTGCAGGATCAGAGGAAAAGCTTGGTGCAACCCTGCCTTGACAGCGCTATATGCAAATAGCCGGCAACACCTCCTCCCGGACCATGATGCACATTGTAGTATGCTGTTGTGGGTCGGCCATCGCATAGTGATGCCGATTATACTACAATGCCAAAATGTGGTGCACTTTATGCTACAGTTTTTAACTGTGCCATCCGAATTTTGGCACCACCTGAACCATGGCATATTGTATCATAGATTTGCCACTTCAACTGGTCATATTCTATTTGCACCATGTGCAGATCCTCTAAAACAGATGCAGGGTCCTGGCTGGCCAGTGCAGGCCAGATACCACACAGGGTTGGGACACAAGAGTGGTATGGGGAGAAACAGTGTGGGACAACGTACAGGGTGACACATTGAGGGTAGTTTGGGAGGGACATTGGGCAAGGCCAGACAACATGGCCACACCCAAGGAAGTGATAGAGGCATTGAGGGTGGCCATGGATCTTGCATGCTCCTCTCGGAACATATACAGCTCATCACATAGCTGCAGTTAGATCCGAAAGGACATGGCTGGCTGCCCCTCAAGTGCTTCCATCACTTCCTGGGATGCAGCCACAGGAGTAACAATACAGGGAGGGGTTTGGGTCTTATAAGAGGAGGGTGTTGTGTCTGGGTCAGAACCTTCCCTAGGGTTCTCCTGGCAGCAACTTGGAGGGGCACTAGTGGCAGGGAATTCAGCTGGAGCCCCGATGGAATGAAGGCCTCTAGAGTCAGGGAGGGGTTGGTGGCAGGCCCAGGTTGTAGTGTGACCTACACCGGGGACACCTCGGCAAAAAAATTGTCTTGATTATCAGGGGAAGAGTTGATTCTCCCCCCCCCCCCCTCCCTTCGGCCAGAGGTGTCCAGTTCTTAGCCCCCCTCTACAATGTCCTCAGCCTCCACCCAGTCTGTAGTGCTCAATGTTAGTTCTGACTCTGTCCTTGTGGTCGCATTTCCCCTGCCTTCAGATGTTGTATGTCCCCCCCACTCCTCTCCTCTTCAGTGCTGGAAAGAGGTTGTGGTCACTGTTGGCCCAAGGATGTCCTGCCCTGCCCCTGGTTCTTGTCCTGCTGGTCTTGGCCAGCTGGGCCCACTGAAGTAGAAGACAAAACCTGTTGTAGTTCTTGTACACAGTGGCGTAACGAAACTTGAGGGGCCCCCCTGCAAGGTACGTGGAGGGGCCCCTCCGGACAGGATCAGGAGCTCTCCGGCCAGGGTACTGTGCTGAGGGGGGACCCTGAAGCTTCGGCCTCCCCACACACCATGGGGGGCTGCAGGGGTCTGTGTTTCTGCCACTGGGCTAGTCCAGTAAGGACCCAACCTTTTTCTTGGGAGCCTGCTACCGGCACTGATAAATGCCAGAGGCTCCTCAAGTCAAGTGCTTTAAATGGAAAAAACTAAGTGCAGGTACTCACCAAATTGAGATGTGGACTAGGAGGTGGCGTCTGGGGACAGGGCTAAGGGAAGTGCTAAAGGACCCTACCAGGAGCACACATTTAATTTGATTGAGATTTAATTGGTGTGCAGATGTGCATAACAATACTAATGCATTTCTGGTATATTTTGCGTATTCCTTTTGTCTTTATACGTACAAAAGAGTACATTTAATATTAAAGTGGGCTTCTCATGGTACAAACCCTAAATCACATATGACTTGCACAAGCTATTTTCCTTAACATTTTTGGGAAATGTTTAACAATGGTTAACACTCTTGTCTCATTGCCACCTAGCAGACATCACCCAGCCCCTCCTTGATGGCACAGCTTTGCCTCAAAGCTCCTTACCTGCTGTAAAGTCTGATTCCCTCTTTCTGGAGGTGGGCAAGCTGCTGAAAGCTCGAGCCAGGGTGCCTGGCTCTAACTCAGTTCCAGGTCCTCTTGCACCCTCAAACCCAAAATGAACTGAACTTTGATGGTGCGTCTGACTGCCAACCAAACTCTAATCTCATGTGCAAAGAATAAAGACAAAATAGTGACCTTTGTTGTAATACAGGAGAGAAAGAAAAATTTAGCAATGTAGAGGCTGAATTGCACAATGTGAAAGCAGAAATTCTGGGCTCAATCTCGGCTTCCCCACTTGACCAAATTGTGTGACCCTAGACTAATATTTTACCTCACCAAGCCTTTTTTTTCTTCATTAGCCCATATGATAGTATATTCAAATGCACAATTTCAAGATGTGTGCTGTACATTCACATCTTGTGTTGGATTTACTACACTATAATGTTGCTTCATGATGAAAAAATAGGCCATATAATGTACAAATGAAAAGTGACTTGTTTCCTAGTTCACTAATGGCATTGTCGTCACGGTGGGAGCACAAACTCCTCTCAATGCTGTAATATAAGCTAATGCACCAAGGTGAAATACTTCCACATGTTAGAGAATAAACTTTTATTTTACTGTTAATGTTTTCAATGGTCGACTTATGCACTGGCTTTTAATGCCAAGTCAGGCTTACGGGTTCAACTCTGACTGGGCTCTCCTTGTTAAATTGTTGGTTCGCCCACTTCTACCCCTCCAAGAGCCCCTCCATTAATCCAAGAGGAAAAGGCCTCTAAAAATCAAAACACAATCGTGTTGAAACACTAGAGTTGCCAAGCATTTGCTACAAGCAAACTTTTTCACGTGCGCTTCATCGGCAGAGCAGCGGCGGCTCCGCCGCAATGGCGGAGGGCGTCGCCTCACTGCCTGGCTCAGAGCCAGCAAATGAAAAATAAAACAATATAATTGTTTTATTTTTAATTTGCCGTCTGAGCCAGCTTGCACAGGGAGGAGTGCTATGTGCACTCCCTAAGTGCGCATATGTATTTGGTCGGCCGCCTCAGGTCGACCAAAACACATGTGTGCACTTTGGTTTCTCCAGCCCGGCTGCATTGAACAGCCGGGCTGGAGAAACCCCCAGAGACTCCCTGGTCTGAGCAAAGCATCTTTCCAGCCCTCTCAGACCAATCCCCGCGCTGCTCTGAGCATGAGAGCAGAGTGAGGATTGCAGGGAGCCCGTGACGTGACCCCAGTGCTTGCTGGAACCTGGAAGGATGAGGCTGAGCGCGACGTGGGAGGCGGGCAGCAGCTCCAAGCGAGTGTCTAATTTTAAAATTTCATTTTTTATTAACACCCCCGTGCGTGCTCCCCCTCCCGTGCTCCCCCACACCCACTCCAGCCACCCCACCACCTCTTTATTGTGGTAATGTAGGGCTTAACTGGCTTCCAAGTATATATCTGCCGTGCTGGACACTGCAGACAACACTCACTCATGCAAGAACACGCACTTGCACATAGAAGAACTGGTGCACGCAGACAGGGCACTCAGTACATGTGTTTTAGAAACGCTTACATTTGCTGCTGACCACATTACTAAACCTTGATTCCCACCTGCTCTGCCTCAGCGTCACTTTCACCACCTTCCTCCTCAATCTGGCTCCAAACAAGTGCTGGCATACTCTGCTATACAAGGAACTGTACACTGAATGGACACTGTCAATTACCACAGTATTACTCTGGCCCCTCCCAAACACCCAGCCAGCTCTGAATTAATGCATATGGGCGCTGCTCAATTAACACTTTTTAAGGGTAGACTAGCACTCGATTATCAGAGTGTTTCACGAAAATGAATCGACTCTTTGTCTGCTGTGTTACGCTTCTTTCTATACATACCCATTTCACTGGGCTTACCTTGCTGCCTCATGATCTCTTTGGACAAGGAGAAGTTCCGGTACACAGGAGCAGAAAAATTAGAAGTGCCGGTACTCAGTACCGGTGAGTACCGGCCCAATTAAAGCAAGTCTTTTCCTTGAACCACTCCACACTTCCTGCTGCTTCTTCTTCTCACTCTTGCAGGTTCTCACTTCACTTCTGCTTCCTTCCTTTGTTTTCCTCTCTTTCTCTCTCCCCTTCTTCCTCCCTTTTATGCCTTCCTCTCTTACTCTGGTCCAAAGCAGTGCTTGGAATTTTCATAAACAGTCACGCACTGAGGGCCGCATTTATGAAACGTTTTGCATCGCTGTGTTAAAACAGTGATGCAACACTTTTCACTACGCCCTCCTTGTGACACCATGGATGCGCCGTATTTACTGTACGTATCTGTTGCCGCAAAACTCACGCATTGCTGAAATTGTGTCGTAAGCATGACACAACTCCAGCAATACATGGAGTAGGCCTATACCTATTGCACTGTGTCATCCTTACGCCTGCTATGAGGCAGGGGTAAGGTTTTGACGCAGTGGCATCCTAGAAGTGGCGAGCTGAAACCTGATAGATTTCACTGCGCCACTTCTACGAGGCTTTTTTTGCAGGGGAAAGCCCACCCTGCATACATTGTACCTGATGCAGGTATAATGTGACGCAGGGGTTTACAAAGTGACGCATCTGCCTGATGCGTCACTTTGTAAATTTGGCGCAACGTGGCTCATTATTTACACCGCCGCTGCATCACTAAAAGTGATGCAATGGCTGTGCAAAAGTGTAGCAAGGGGCTAAAAAATAAGCCCCTGAGTACCTGCACTTTCTTCATTTTAAAGTGCGAGCACCGACCTGCACATCCCAACAGAGGTCCAACACTTTTAATATGAGAGCATCAGCACTTATCTATGTAGGAAACAGGTACTCTCAGAGAGAGAGTACCTACACTTTTATATTTCCATTTTAAGCCCGGGGCAAAGTCTGATGATGTATAATACGGTTTGTTATCCTGAATAGCTGGTCCCAACTGCCCGGACCCACCAGTATACATTAAATACTACTCTTGGGGCGCCTCGTCAGGTGTAGTAAGCGCTATATAAATGAAATTACAATTACGATACAAAGTGGAATATCAGTCAGCAGTGTGAAAGGGTAATGGTGGACTGCCTCTAGCGAAAAGAAGTGATTTCATAGCTGCCACGTGCCTCTGTTAGACTGCTGTGTGGAGTCCGACTTTCGACTGAAACGGCCCCAGCCCTACCAGCACCTCTGCTAGCCAACGGCACTACTTCACAACACATTGGGCTGTGTCTATGGAAGGGCTTCGCCGCCTTTCATCAGTGACCCACACAGACGGCTACCATCGAGGCATGGGTCCTGGGAGCTGAGGGGCGCCGTTCCAACATGAAGAGAGGCGGCTGGAGGTAGCGTCTCTGCCTCTATCCCCTGGCTTCTGGCTGCTTTCCATCCACCTGGCAGGTAAACTGTAGTATTTGCATGCATGATGTGACATAATATTAGAACAATTGATGTAAATGAGTTTACTTTAATAGTGCGCCACCTGCGGTAAACTAAACAGGACAGACTCATCCGTTCATACTTGCAAAGTTGAGATGACAGTAGCATAGATTTGGCCACACTGACTGCTACGCCTATTGCTTTGTAAGTGCTGTGGTTTAGTGCTACATATATGCATAATTATTATTGGAACGTTGGGAGCCACATTGAGGTCAGTGGAATGGTTGAGGGCCGATAATGGCTGATATAGGCCTTCTGGTCAAACATTCAAACGCTTGGTTTTCGTTTCTCCCTTTTGAATTTGGAACATTCTACCCTTGAGGCTGGTATGTTCTAGCAGCATTATAGCCCTTCCGTCCCAGTATATACAGGATGTTAAAAGCCCTCACCCTTGTTACAGACCCCGAGTTTGGGCTTCTACCAACCATTATCGCCCTTGGAAACGGGCTATCATGCTACATTGTTTCCAGATGAAACAGGAGAGATGGCCTTTCATGAAGAAGTCTGGCAATAAAAATTAAAGTCAGAAATGGAAAATACCCAAAATAAATGCCTCCGACTCTCACCCTGGGCTCTGCAGGTGTTTCCTTCCGCTGACATAAAGAGACATGGAGGGAGGCCCGTTTTCCCTGGGGCCTCCTCTGCCAACAAGTGATTTTGAAAGTTTGCTATATATATTTCACTCTGCTGGGATATCCCATCCCGTACAACAGGCTTCAGCTAGGCAGCAACTAACGTGTATTTTCCTGCAGCCTTTGCGAGAAGGCTTCGGAAGTGGATGGGGGCCCCCTCCAGAGTGAGAGTACTTGGGGGCCCCCCCGCACCGCGGGGGCTGCGGGGGCCTGTGTTACGCCCCTGCTTGTACACGTCAGAACAAAACACATAACTACATGAAGCAAGTGCAGACTTTGTTCTCCTTTGATATTACTATCCAATTAGAAGTAACTTGGAGCCTAAAGTATATGTACATTCACTGTGATGTCCTGATTTGATTCGCACATTGACATCTTACTTGAATTTAGATGGCATACACTTCTATAATGACAAACCCTTACCTTCAGCATTCTTGTAATCTGGGTTTCCTGTCATTGCTACATGGTCATCTTCCAATGCCAGTTTACAAACGTTGGAATACAGTTAGGATGAATATATGCACACCTAAGCATGGTTCTGGGATGATCCTGTGATATGTATTCTCAGCATTCTTACACTTACTAACAAATGTCATCTGCTGTGTAGCATTGTATGACACAACACATATGCAGATTTAGGTGTACTTATCCAAATAAGGGCTTAGATATTAGCATTGCTAAGAGATTGAGTCTACTAATTTGATATTACATAGCAACACCAGACACTCTAGTGCCACAATTTGCCTTTAAAGGCTCCTTAGTTGGTGCTGTACCCTGGTCAACACATGTGGCTAGTTGTTACAACTACCTCGACTGGACAAATGCCAAACAAGCCATTGTTGAGAAGACATGTGTAAGTGGGGCCCCTTGAAGAAGTTCGTATCACTTTAGAGTGAGGCAAGGATCTCAAAGTCTGACTTTACGCCACAACACATGATTATCTGTCTTGTTCTGAACCTAAATTCACAAAAGACATGCAAGGTACAGCATCCAACTGCCAAAGGCCTCTCATCCTCACACAGGACAGGGTCTGTGCCATTCCTTACCCAATGCACACAGCAGTTACACCGCCCTTGTTGCTGCCAGTACTGCTTTTCATGCAAGTGCAGGTGTGGGGGTCTTTTCCCTCAGTGGCTTCCAAACACTACAGGTCCCAGAATGCACTCTGCTCAGTGCATTCTATGTGCTATAATGAGGCTTTGGTCTTATAATGACTGCTGCATTTCCACGGATTAGGTAAAAGGAGACAGACATACACCAAAGGCATGCAAGTTAGAGCATCCAACACCCAAAGGCCACTCATCCACACACTGGACAGTGTCTGTGCCATTCCTTACCCTATGCACACAGCAGTTATAAGGCCCTTGGCTTACCAGTAATGGTGCGGTCAGTGCTGTTTTTCATACAAATGCACGTGTGAGGGTCTTTTCCCCCGTAGATTCCAAACACTACAGGTTCCAGAATGCACTCTGCTCAGTGCATTCTGTGTACTACAGTGAAGCTTTGGCCTTACAATGACTGCTGCATTTGCACAGATTAGGTAAAAGTAGACATGGCATACCTGATGGTATAGCTCGGTCATCGCTCACATCATACATTCAGACACATATTGCAGTTAACACGCTTACCAGCTCTCTGCCTCTCATGCTCCTCCAGCTGAGCATGGAGGGTCGGCCAGGTTGCACTCAGGACCCTCCTGTACAGTGGCGAGAGGGACACCAGTGCACATTGTGCTGGGAGGACTGGCCCAATATTTCCTGGACCTTCAACCGGGCCCAGCATTTTATGTTCTCCCAGCGCTTACCTCATGCCATGCCCTGCCCTGCCCTGCGGTCATAGAAGCCCACTGCAGCGCTGTGCAATGGTGTTCAGCTGTTCCTTCGGGCCCCCCCGTATAGCAGAGGGTACTTTGTTAGCACTCCCTCAGCTAATGGGTCCAATTCACTTTTGGTGAAAGGGTTTGCTTTCTCCTCAAGTCCCTCAGCCATGTTGGGGGAAGTTTGGGTTTACAGAGCAGCAGGATGGCAGAGGATCTGATCTACTGCTGAGGATGACGCAGAATAAACAGAAAATCGCTGCCAGCAACTTCCTGTGATGTATTTTCTGCCTAGCATTTCCAGTGTGTCGTCTCATATTTTTGGGTTCAGGTCCGTTTTCTGAATCTCTCCTCCGGTTTTGTACTCTCCGCATGTGGTGCAGAGACTCCATAAATGGGACGGAACTTAATTTTTTCAAAAAGGAACATTAGGAAAGTGAGATAAATGTAAGAGCAGGGCATGGAATTCAGTTTGGGAAGGGAAAAGGCTGTGGCCTGACACTAAATGACATCCTGGCAAAGTTTGCCCCTTTGCATCTTGGTACATGCAGTCCACAATTTGCGCTCCCCTCAGTGTTGACTATAGAACTAACCCAAAGTTGGGGGAAGCAGTGCTGTGTATCCCCAGACACATAGGGCCTGATTCACAAAGGGCCTCATCACTCATGGTGGAGGCCCCTCAGATGTGGGGAAGTCGTTGAAGTTGGGGGCAATTCCTCCACTATGAGATAGTGGAGTCCTTTTGTGAATCAGGCCCCCATTGTCAAAAGATCCTGGGAGGTCCCACACATGTACAGACATTTAATCCCCTGAGGCAATGGATTCCTTAGAGACAATGTATTTTTTTCTAAAGATATTTTATTGGCATTTAAAGTTATTCTCTTGTACATTACAGTTGTAACTTGTAGTCCGTGAATAGTACATTTTCAACATTCAAGCTATCGTGAGCCATATAACATATTGTGCACAATCTCCAAGCAGTGGGTGAGGAATATTACATCATACAGGAATATAGGTACAAATCACTGAGTAACATGTTCACCCTTCCCAGCGAGTTAGGTAATATATAGTGTATAACCTGTAAATGACTATCCTGTGCCTTCCGGATAGATTGCTTTGATGTTTTAGCTAAGGGGCACTTAGCGTCTCCATGTAATATATTTTTCACACAGTGCAGGTGTACGCCATTAATGGAGGGGCAGAACTGAGAGAAAATCGGTACTAATCAAAATATAGAGCAAAAAAAAAACAAAGTGCATCTCTGCTACTACGTTGTTTGGGGTGGGGGGTGGCCAGGCATTAGTTGTCTATAGAAGTGTGTGCTCATGCGACTGCACGAACCGGCCACAGACTGGTAACTCAGGACATGTGTTAACAGTGTCTGGCCTGGTTATGCCCAGGGTGGGGGCCACAACCATTAGGGTATATACCACAGGTGAGATAGTCAGGGGATCCATCCATACGAATGTGGGGTGTCCAGTGTCCATCCCACAGGTATCACCATACCTGCACCGCCATCCTCCCCTACATATCTGCTTGTGTCAGGTCTCTCAGGGCCCCTCCCTCCCCGTTATCAGTATCTTCTGGTTCTGCGTCTGTTCCTGGGTGTCTCCAGTTGTTTAAAGTCTCTTGCCATAATTCCGCCAATGGGAGCCTGTGTAGTCCCTGGGCATCTTCCCTTCTAAGGGCCTGTCCCTCCGTCTCTGGCCAGATCATGACATCTCTCTCCCAGGTCTCAAGTCTCGGCCCCCTGTCAGATTTTCAGGTCATTGCTATCCTGTGTTGCGCCAGGGCCAAGGCCAGGTCAAGAAACCGTGAGCCCACTTTCAGAGCGTTGGTCTTGGGAAGATCCCCAGAAGGCAAACCTGTATTACGCAGGGAAGAGTGTGTCCCCGTGTGGTCTGAATTCATTGCTCTACCACAGCTCAGAAAGTTTGGGGTATGTGGCATCCCCAGGTCATGTGACAGAGGTTTGTGTCAAGCACCCAATAGTGTGTACAGCTCCGGGGTTCGCCCCATATATGATCTGTAATCTATGCGGGTGAGATATGTCATATATAAAAAGTTAAATTTAAGCTCAGTGTTACGTGAGACCTTCTTGGGAAATGCCAGTACCCTCCCCCATTCTTTGTCCAGAATATCTTGCCCCAGAATAGTTTCCAACCTAGCTTTCAGTATCCCAGAGGTCCCCTCCCCATCTCATTCAATGCCTGATAGAGTCATCTCACTAACTGGCGAGCAGAGTCCATCGAAAGAAGAAACTGGAGGACTGTGTGCAGTGGTAGTTCCTCCCGTCCCTTGACCCACAGGTCCCTGACCATCCTCACAAAAGCTCCAAATGTTGGAAATTGACCCCTTGGTAGAGCATGAGCTTCAGCCGATTCCTCAAAGGTACAAATAGTTTTTACAGGAAGCAGTCCCCCACTACCACAAGTCTCACTTCCATCCACTCTGAAAGATGGGTAGCAGTGAAACACGTGACCGGTTCCCCATGGGGGGAGGTCAACCAGGGGTAGTGCCGGTGCATATAGACGAGTCCTATGCATTCGCAAAATGGCTACCTCCGGACTCAGCAAGCATGCCAACAGCAGTCCCCGAACCCTACGAGATGTGTACAAGCGTCTTCCAGCCATTTAGCCACCCATTGCAGTTGTGCCGGCAGATAGTATAGTTCAAAATCTGGCACTCCCAGTCCGCCAGTGTCCGCCTCATGATCGTCAGGTACACCCTATGACAGCTGCCATCCCATATTAGATATTTAAAGGATGTGGGAGACCAGACAAAGCACTGCAGTAAATCCAGAGGTGGAGAGGTCCCCCCAATGCAAGGGAATATACAGGTCTTAGTTCAATTAACCGTCGAGCCTGATAGGAAACCAAAGTTGTCCAGGAGTTGAGAAGCTCTTCGTACTCCCGCTGTACCAGCATGTAAACATAAGAGGTGATCATCAGCACACAGGGAATTGGTATATTAATTGCTGTCTAGCACCAACCCAGAACTCCTGCATTCCTTCTGGAACAGTTCCAGCAATGGCTATATGGCCAAGGCAAAAAGGAGAGGAGACAGTGAGCAGCCCTGTCTAGTACCCCGAAACACACATATGACGCAGACAAGGTGCAACTGGTCTTCACCCGGGCCATCGTGTCTATATAATGGAGGGAACCCCATTCGACCCACTTCTCCCTCAGTCACATCCTATGCATAACTACAGTTAGAAAGTCTCATCTAATAGATTTGAAGGCCTTTTCAAGGTCTATTGACGTGAAAAAGTCTTCTCAATCAGCTTGTACCTCAGGCTGGTAAAGTATGTGAGTCTTCGGAGGCTGAGCGAGACACTATGGCTGGGGATGAAACTGTTCTGGTCTCTATGTATCAGAGTCTGAATGTGGGGGAGCACTCCGTTCACTATTATTTTGCTAAGGATTTTAAAATTCATGTTCAGCATGGACTGAGGACGAAACTCTGTCAGGGGCGCACCCCCACATCCGTCATTGGCAAGGGGATTACGGTGGAGGTCCGCATGGACTCAGGTAGCTGTCCCATCATAAAGGAGTCAGTATAAAGGGTGACCATCTTGGGGGCCAGAGAGTTCACAGAGGTGGAGTAAAACTCCGCTGGGAGCCCATCAGGGCCCGGAGTCTTACCTGTAGCCATATCGTAGAAAACACTTCTTGAATTGTCAAAGGGTTCCCTAGCTCCTCTCCAACCACAGGAGGTAGCAACAGAAGAGTGATAAAGTCGAAGAATCCATCCCACGCTCCCTCAGGAAATACCTCCGTACTGCAATATAATGGCTCATAGACTTGCGGAATTCGTTGTTGATATCTTCCGGTGTGTAAATGTGCATCCTAGTGAGGGAAGTGAGGTGGGTGATAGGTGTGCCCCTAGGGCATGGACAGATCAGCCAGGCTAACAGTCTCCCAGATTTACCCTCCTCTAAATGTGCCCTAGCCATGTAGTTTTTATAGTTGTGACACCTCAGACGCTCCAGGGTAGCATTGTATCTTTCTTTCGAGTCTATCAGTTTTTATTTGCCATCTGGATCTGTCCCAAGGGTGCCCTCCACTGTAGGAAGCATGGCATCTAGTGTGGTCAGTTCTGCATGTAGTTCCTTAGTAACCCCACCTAGTGGCTCACGCAATGCCCGAATCACCACCTTAAACCTCTCCCACTCAGTCAAGGAAGATGATGCCGTGCCCAGATTGTGTTCAAAGTAGTCAGTAATGTGGGTGTGGAGGGATTCCCTGCATAAGGCATCGTCTAGTGTCTCTGGCTGGAAATGCCATGTCAGGATAATCGGTCTGTTATCTAGGGGCTTAAACCCCAGGAGGAGGGGACAGTGGTCAGAAAGGGTACACCTGAGGTATTCAGTAAAGGTGGCATAGTCACCCAGCATTGCTGAGCAAAGGAACATGTCAAGCCTAGTATGTAGTGTGTAAATGGGTGAGAAGTAGGAGTAGTCACAAGAGTGACCACGTTGGGTGCATCAAAGATCTGACTGCCCCCATTGCTGCATCCAGTCTCTGAAGCCAGCCGTTACTGTATGAGCAGTGGCTACCAACAAGGGGTGGGTGGAATGGTCCAGGGCTACATCCACAGTTAAAATCCCCTCCCAGTAACATATCAGCCCTCAGTGTGTGTCTCATCTGCGCTGAGTGAGTGGAAGAAAGCCACCTGTTCTTGGTTAGGTGTGTAAATGCTCTCCAATGTGATCTCTCTCCCGAGCAGTCTACCCTTCACCAATACATATCGGCCCTCCTTGTCGAAGAGAAATTGCAAACACTTGAAAGGGGGCCCGCTCTTATCCAGACCAACATGCCTCTCGCATATCCCAAGAATAACGTGGTGTACAAATGGCCCCACCACTTGTGGAGCAGTTGCTCCACCTCCACCCCAGTAAGATGTGTTTCCTGGAACATGGCAATTTATACACCCTTGCGTCTGAGGTAATGGTGTATATTATGCCACTTGGTAGGTGATCCCATTCCTCGGACATTCCATGTGAGAAATTAAAAATCTTATGCAGTAGTGGCCATGACTTTAGTACAGGCAATGACGGCTACCCAACATGGGCACAGTGTTTTGAAGCCCAGTCCTCCCCTAACATTCCTCCAGCAGAGACGAACAAAAAAGAAGAACAACGCATTCCCCAACATTTAGCTTCCCTGCTCCAGGGCAGATCAGCAACAGCTGTCTGTCCAAACACCTCACAACCTTAAAACAACAACATTAGTAAAGTTCCAACAGACTCCAAGAAGGCGTCAGGTGATAGGGGTATGCAACCGCAGTCTAGACCCGTTCCGACTGCTTCTCCCAACAAAGGTAGCCCCAAGAGGACTGGAGATGGCTCCCAACCCCATTCTACAATAGTCTCAACTCTGTAATAACCGGTGCCCAACCCATCTCTAGTAGAGTCTACATGCCTACATCAATAAGCCTCCACATATTTACAAGTGGCCAGTCTACTGGTCAAGGCTAGCCCCGCGACCAATGTACCAGTTTTCCAGTAGCCGCTCCTAGTCCATTGGTGCAGTCTCCCTCCGGTTACATCATTTCCAGTCACCTCCCAGTCAGGCACCAGCGAGTACCCACATAGTCGAAATCAATGAAGGTCTCGAACGGGCGCCCCCCAGCCAGCTATTCTCTGGGTCACATAGCACAAACCCGACATAGGGTGTCCGCTTTCAGTCACACAGTTGGTCTGAAATTATAATCAGCGCCTCAGTTCAATTGAATGAGGAGTCACCAAAGTCGCCATCCACAAGGGAGTTCTCAGGTTCTGAATCTGTAACATGTCCCCTCGAGAGTGATTCTCTGCTGGGTTCCAGTCCCGCCTGAGACGTGATGACCGCAGCCACCTGATTTGCCTCAGACCATTTCTCCTCTGTCTGATCTTTTGTGGGTTTCCGCAGTGTGCTTCTGCGGCCACGGGTCTGCCTTTTATGCACATCTTTCTCGGGTCTTCTAGACCAAGCTGCCCAGTGCGTTCCAGATTTGTAGGATTCCAGCCCATCCCATACTTTCAAAGGTACCTCATAGAAGTGCGCAATGCCTTTTAACATGATTTTCAACTTGCCCAGGAACATAAGGGAGTATTGTATACCCCACTCTCTCAGTGCCTTTTTCACATCCATATACGATGCCCTTTTGGATTGCACAGCTAGGGTATAATTAGGAAATACAGTGCCCTTTCTGTTCCCAACCTCAGAAGCATTTATTCTTGGCATTCTGCAGTAGGATGTCACAATTCCTAAAGTGGAGGAATTTGGCCACTACTGGACAGGGCAGCCTACTCGAAGCCTGAAGTTTCGCCACAACATGTGCGTTCTCTCCAGAGCAAAGGAGGAAGTCAGTGGTTCGGCGTGACTATGGTTTTTAACCAGTCTTCCAAAAGGCCATCATCTCACCTCCCTCTGTTCCCTCCGGGAACACCACCACTCTGACATTGCTCCTCCTATTACGGCCCTCTGCATCTTCAACATGACGCTCCAGGATGTGTACCTTGTCTGTCAGTGTTGCAACCCGCAGGCCAGGTCAAAATGAGCAGGCCATAGCTCTTCGAATCCTGATTCCATCTCAGTTACTTTGTACAACAATCCGTTCGGAGCAATATGAGCCCCACCGAGACTGAGCCAATGTCTTATTGCAGTGTGCTTTTGGTATCTGCTATGGCTGCAACGATTCTGTTGAATTGCAGTTGCATAGGGGGTGGCATAGCATCTGAGCCCTCGCTCCCTCCTTCCACCATCATCAACTGGTCTGGGGGACCCACCTGTGTGATCGTTTGACAAGCTTTTAACTTTCTCATAATCTTCAGAGACGTGGAAAGTGTAGGCGGGCGAGAATAAGTATAGAGGCAAGGATAGAATATACAATTGTCTGATTGCAGGTCTCATCTGGAGCCATGAGGGAGTGTAGTCTATCCTCCACTAGCTCCACACGCCAGTGGGTGTTACCCTCGGGGATGTGCAGTAAGGCTCCGTACGTTTGAATGCGGTTACATCAGCACTTAGGTCAGGAAGCACGTTGTGTACTGGTGTCTCTCTCGGCAGGTGAGGGCACCCTGTGTCCTGGAAGTACACCTCACCCAAGGCAGTCTGGCATGCGGCACCTCTTTGCCAGCTGGGGCATGCTCAGGGTCTATCCCCTACCCGCCTTCTGTGAGCAGGGTCTCTTCTCATGTCCTCCAAGGTCCGGTGCTGTGCACCTATTGCCCCGTTGGTGCCCTGGTTTGTAACCATGCGCAGCTTCGGTATTGTCTATATCTCCCAGTGCCTTGGTCTGCTTCTAGTGCACCCAGCAAACAGGGATTCCCTTGGTGGGTTGTACAGGGATCCGCTCTGCCCAAACCTGTATCCTCAGTCCAGCTGTATCAGCCCCTCAAAGTTCAGAGCGGGTCTCTCCCTCTTAAACTGCACTAGGCATTAACAGTTCGGGTCCTGGGGGAGCAGCAGGGTCATTGAATTCAGGGTATGTACACCAGACCCTTCTATTTGCTACAATCTGGTGGAGTACACGCAGTCAAGCAGTGCTTTGCAGGCTTCAAATTCCCTGTCTTGGCGTCGCCTCCCAAACAGGCTATCACAGATCACGGGCTGAGGCGCCAGTTATGCCAGGACCCCTTCATTCTACCCCGATGTGGACACTCGGGAGGCCCGCAGCATATTGCAAGCTTCGGGGGTCAGCCGCAGGCAGGAATCAGCCTCACCTCCTGCCTCCATGGAGAGCCTTTTGCTTGTGGAGGTCCACAGGGGCTCAGTTCAGCCGCCGGGGAGGTCTGAAGGCAGCCCTCACTCCAGTGCGCTCCTCAGTCTTGCCCTCCGTGCAGCTGGCTTGTCTCAGCAACGTCTGGCGTTTGGTGATTCCAGCAGAGCCCGCTTACAGGCACTGCTCTCCACGTGTCTCTGCCTCGCCTCATGCCTCTGGGAATTCACTAGGTCGCATCCAGCAGTGGGGACCACGCCCCGTCCCAGCCGGCCTCTTCTCTCCAAGGCCACAATCACAGCGGCTCATCAGGGTTTTGTCAGCTGCTGCCGTGGCTCAAACCACCTCCCAGGGATAGACTGACCGGCTATTTAGAGCAGAGCATCTTTTTGGGGGGTCTTACAGCCCCCCCCAAGCCACAATTCAGCAACATAATTGCTTGGGGAAGTGAAGCGGGGCAATCATGGGTCTGCCATGTTCCGTGGGTTAACCACACCCCTTTCTTAAAGACATTGTCAACACTAATTGCTGACATGTGCACATGGCATATTGCATGGTCAATCTTTTCACTCCTGTCAACAGCTGTCCGTAACACAACAGGTTTCTCAGGTGAAGAAAGTGCCAACCAGTTGATCAAGGACTCACATACCCTGTCCTCTGTTCTGTGCAAAGTCCCGGTTGCCCGGATTCAGACCTGGCTGAGGGTCCAGGGGTATGTGTAAGCCATGACTTAAAGCTATGTTGTGCAAGACACAACCGTCTACTATGATCTTGCACACAACTTCAGGGGAGCACAGCAGCATCTCCCATGTACAATCAATCATCTGAATCGTGACTTCAGAAGACCTAAAGTGCGCTCTGTGATGCCTCAGCTATGTATGTGTGCCCTACTGTACCTACGCTGAGGTACAGTGGCTGCACGTCTGTATGGTGTGAGGAGTTGAGGGGAGAGTGCATATCAAGCATCACCTGAGGAGGAACATCAGGGAACTTGTTTACATGTCCTTCTTGCATCGGTACAGAACATGGTCTATACTATTGTACATGCAGTGTTGAGGCTGTGCATGTGGCATGATGATGTTTGTTGTTAAAATGGTTGTTTATGTGACAGCATTTCTACATTACATTTCTACATCTCACAACTGTGTTGGGCTTGGTACTCATCCAGTAGCCAAATGTTGCGAAATTCTCCCACTGCCATCCGCCGGGCAAGAGGGGACCTGTGGAATACAAATCGGTCATGGGTACTGCTTGGAAAAACTGCAGGCACATCAATGAATCTACCACTGGCATCACAGACACCCTGCACATTGATGGAATGCCATTGTGGTCTGTTGCAAAAGAAGGTTGCAATGCGGTTAGGAAGCTGGAGAGCCACATGGGTATATTCAATTGCACCCAGCACACGTAGGAAGCAGGAAATGAGGTAGAAATCCCAAGCTACCCTTTGCCTCCTGTCTAGTGTATTGGGCATTTGTATGTGGAGGTGGGCTCTCCTATTGATGCAGCTCAGTACCTGATGCCAGCATCTAGACTGGCTTGCTGATACCCACAAGGTCACTGGAGACCCTTTGGAACGACCATGTAGCAACACAATGGAGAGCTGCAAGGACCTTGACATAGGTTGGGGTGGCGTTGGAGTGACAGGTCACACAGACAAGTTCCTGCTCCAACTCACCAACTATCTCGAAGATGACATCTGGGGGGGAAACAGTATCTGGCCCGGACATCGTGGCTGAACATGTCAAATAGGTTTATCCTTTGTCTGAAAATCCTCTCTACTATCCTCCTCCTCAGATCTTCCTATCGCATGGCAAGGGGCAGGGCAACAAACACATTCAGCGACATGTTGGAAGGTCTGAAATGGTGTGTATGTGGCAGTTCTGCTATTATGTTTGCTGCAGGGCTGGGATTGGCTGTTGGACTGCAGTGTTTCAGCTGGAGCGGGGGATGGTAAGCACTTACATAGGTATTTAGGATTGAAGGCAATGTCCATCCGGACTGAGGTGGAGATTCATCCCCGACTACAGAGAATCCGCCCTGGGTGCGGAGAGTCCACCCAGAGTGTGGAGAGTCTGCCCCAACTGCCGACGTAATGCTACTACTCGTAAATGATCTCTGAATATCAAAAGTCGTAAAGCTAGACTTTTGTCTCAGATTACCTTTGTGAATCAGGCCCTATATTTGTAAGATATTATCCTCCACTTCTGCGGGGATACCTGCTGTGCATTGCCTTTCTGCATGAATTTTTGGAATGTGTTCGCCACCAGTTGGTGCTCTTATTTGTTATGCCTGTCTAATATCAAATACAAATATTGTAAAAAAAGAAATAAATCTCCAGGTTGATGCCCGTGGCAGATACATGAACTTTGTTTCTATTACAACAGTAAAAGTGGTACAATTTTAGCTACTGAAGTGCTTGGGCTTGTGTAAACTGTTCGTTCACATTTGAAAACATCACACCAGAGGCTGTTTCGTTTGGTTTTCAAAGAGCGAAAAAACGGCTTTATAAAAATAGAAAATTAGTATTCCTCAGCCGTGTTTATTAATTTGATCATAATGGTGTTTTACATTACTCGTCGCAAAACAGGATGGGAAAAAAAAACTGTGCACAATTATGCTCCACCTGCAGCCGCACACATATCTGGCATTAACTGCATGCAGTATGTGTGTTTTCAAATTAAGAATATGCTCTTAATTCAGTTTCACAAGGTCATGCCATTTGTTAAAGGTGTCTAGGAGAGGTATTCATGCGCAGCAGTGGCCATTTGTTGCCTGTGCGACAACAATGAATAAGAGCTGCACACTTCCGGTGAGTGGAAATGATGCGGATCTGTGTAAAGGAAGTACAGTGGCTGTCATTGCCATTTTTTTTATTTGCCCGCAAGGCACAGTGCTACTTTTACTGCACTGATGGGCAACACATAGCTGATGCCGCTACTGTCTCTCATTCATTAGGTCTCTGCTAGACAACGCATGTGCTGTCTCGAAGAGACTGTTGTATACAATTCAGTGGGCTTCAGCCTGCCCATTGGCTTACCAGTTCTTCGTTCCTTCATTCTCTCTCTTATTCTTCATTTCCGTTGGTCCACGGCCTGCATGAGTCATGCCTCTTCTTGTGTTCAGCCCTCCCCAGAGCATGGACCAAGTACTTCTATCGTACTTGTTTCCGTCCACTGCTCCGATGTTGGGAGCTAATTTGTTCTTTGTTTTGGAGCACTGCACACAAGCGCTCATGTTTCACTCACTCCATTGTCCATTTGCTTTTTATTTGTTTTACTTTTAGTTTCTGTCCTCTTATTGCTATTTTTCTCAACCTCCCATTGTTTAAAACATTCACCTACTTGAGGGGATGCAGGAAGCGATATACTGTTCATGCAGAGTACTACCCGCTCAGTTCTTTTTTTTTTTTAATGGTGTTCCTAGTTTTCATTTCCCTACTAACCGCCCTCCCACCATTTAGAATGCTCACCCATTTGATGGGGCACAGGAAGCGATGTGCTGTTAATGCAGAGTACTACTCAGGTGGTTCTCGTTGGCCGAAGTGTCTTAACCGACATTGGTCTTCTATCCACCTCAGCCTTGGATGCTGTTCTCTATACAGTGCAGGTAGGAGTAGTAAACCCCTTAATGCAACTGTAGTGGATGTACCAAAACACATAAATTAGAGATTCCCTCCTCATGCACTTATAAACACCTGGCACTGATCAGAATACATCCATTCAGAATGTATGTGCAAGTGCAGGGCATAACATAAATCTCCATTTTATCTTGTTTCACTCCTCATACACTTATAAACACCAGGCACTGATTGAAATACATCCTTTCGGGATGTGTGAACAAGTGCGGGCATAACATAAATCGCCATATTATCTTGTTTAACACAGCACACTCACCGACTGCATTTATCCCACCAGCCTGTGGAAAATATGCTACAATTTAGATGTCTGCCTTTGAAAGGGGTTGCAAGGAGCCTCGCAGTGTGAAAAGTAGGTTCAACATTTCCCTCCCACGCCTATCCATGGTGCTTCTTATCCCGCCTTGTTGCATTCTGGCAGTTGTGCTTCTGAAAGTATAAAGGGATCAACGGAACTACAAATCCAGACAGGCCCCGGTCTCGAAGAGGTACTGGCCCACGTGACCATTGACAATGTGGACACTTAATGATTCAGCTTACGACCCTATTCTTTCTATGCTAACATCATCTTTCTGGCAGTGCTGTTCGTAGATAACGGCCTCACATTATCTTAATTTAACACGTCCCTATCCTCAGTGCACAAAAGGTGCAAACTGTAAACACAAAGAGTCCTGCAGGCCCTATTAGTGCTCCGGTCTCTGGCAGACACCTTGGTTTAGTAGTTGTGGCACGAATTAATGTATGGGCCACACCTTTTCAGTGCATGTGACTGAGGTCAAGCTCGTCTGGGTAGCTGTGAAGAAGGCATTTGTGGACAGCAATGCAGCAGCTAACACCCTGCCTGAAAGTGGCCGTTCCCATTGCAAGCAGGTGGGTTTTCACGTCCGACTCTATCAAGTCTAGTGCTGTAAGTAGGCACTAAGGTAATATACACCTGGACCCGATACCCTGTTGTGCGCTGAAATGTTCTCCTCTGAAATCCAACTTGTCACCTGGAGGTTTAAGGCACATCTTTGCAGATACTGGCAAAGATTGTTCCCCATGTAGTATACTCTTCTGCTGCTAGTACCATACAGAGTGGAACGTGCATAGTTAACACCTTATGTTACTATGATTTATTGTGTGAGGAGCGATTGTTTCTAGCTAGTCAGTATTATTAGCGATCCGAAATGGAATCTTGTCGTGCATGGTGGCGCTTTGCCCATAATAGCATGAATAGTCTGTGGACTAATTGCTTTCCTCGCAGGATTCACTTGTGCAGAGCCAGGAACAAATGTCCCTGTAGACGTAGACTGTAAAACAAACTGTGGAAGTCACCTACACATGGCCACTAACTGATTACTGGGTCGGTATATGGTATATGCACAGATAACACAGGCCATGTAGCCCCTTCATTACTCAAGGGACCCATTCAAACATTCTGAGCTATATGGGGTAGTCTTCTATAAAACATTGCTTGATGTTCTTGGTATCTTAACGGGACTTCTAAGTTGAGCTAAGGGATTACAGCAGCTCTGTATGAATGACAATTACTCTACTGGAATCTACAGCATCAAGCTCCAGAAAGGAGTAAATATTCCAAAAGGGTATGTGCATTTACAAAGAAAGCTATCCACCCCCTGTGTTACGGAAACCCTTAGCCAACAGGTGATGCTTCACAGGCGACTTAAAATGTAGTCCTATCTGAATAGGTTGGTGCATCATTATAAAACAGATTCAAAACTCAAATCACAATGGGGAATACAATTTTATACATCAAGTGCTTGACAAACCTAAAGCAGAAAAAGAGCATTTATTGAAACTGAAATAGGAAACTAATATTACAACAGTCTCTGCTATTATTATCAGCTGGTAAAATCTTGAGTGCGTCATCCAGGATTACTAAAAGATCAAACCCCTTGTTGGGCGCTAATGATTTTTTTTTGGATTTCTTTCCAGAACATAGATAGGAAATGGGTTATCTAGACTCTCTGGCACTAGAGAATTAGTCAGTATGCCAACCTGAGACACAAATCCCAGTGGGCTACAGCCACCCTGCAATTTACTAAGTATTATTTGAGTGAGGCATGTTCTAGATAACAATCAGTGAGATTTCTAAGGGACAGTTAGTGGACCCAGACCCTCTTTTATCATCAATAGACAAACTCAAGAACACTATGAAACCAAGAATATCTTTTCAAAATGTATTAAAATCAAAATCCTTTCATACTGGACACAACATGAATTGTAACTTTTATAAAAATTAAAAATAAAATAGTGGAAATGATATTTGTCACAAGACAGAATAATAGAAAATACTGTAACATTATGATGTAGTATAAAGGTTATTTACATCAATGTCGATACCCCCACCTAGCTCTCGGCTAACCAGGCTATATATGGCATGGAAAGAGGCCTAATTTGAGTTTCATAGATGGTTCGCACCCATTCACCTTTCTGAAAAACTGAACCAATGTTCAGCAAAGAAACAGCCACTGCTGTCCTTGTCTACAAGCTGGCACATATGCAGAGTAAAGGCTGGATATGTCTACTTATCACCCTTAGTCTTGAATCCTTGGTACGAAAATTCATCTACCTCCAATAATGCTCTGCTCAAGGTTATTTAATCTTGTTGAATGTTGTGGAAATTTTGCAAGATAAATAATTAGTGGAAATTTTGGAAGATAAATAATTAGTAGTAAAGCCCTTCTAACCTTTGCTTATTGTTTAAAAACAGTAAGTGAGAAGTCAAGATATCAGTTTCTATGAAGCCTTGTTCATTATTTTAAAACAATCACTGGGAAAGAAAATTCAAACTACACAGAACAAATATATTCAAGCAAACTCAGTTATCACGATGCAATAAATAACATTAATAAATGTGTAATTATATTTCAAATGTATTCCTGAATAAACAAAAATATATAATTTGAAAGAGGGCCACCTAAAAGAGAAAATATATAGATGATATCATTACAAAATGATCTGTATAAGTGAAAACAAAACCTCCAACTCACACAGTACTACGAAGTGTCACACAATATTGGCTCTCTTCACAGGGTCACCTGGTGCGGAGCAGTTATCACACATTGTGTACACAATTAATTGGAAACACCCTGCAGAAGGCAGGTTTCCAGCTAATTATTTGGAGGCTTTGTACAGCCAATGTCCATTCCAGGGTGCGAAATCTCAAAAGGACATCAGTGGAATCCTCAAAAGCTTTGTTTTGATGAATTATAGTGCCTCAGGTTATGATCGACAATAAGCCCAGGACCCTTCAAAGCCATCCGCATCCCACACACAGTGAAAACTTTTCTGAAGCTTGCAGGTCTGGAAAATTCAAACTGCACACTTTAACTTTTACAAACAAGAAACACATTTTGTAGGGACAGGACATGCCCTCATTAGGATGGGGGGTTGACTCTAAGGAGTAGGATATCTTTTAAGTGTAGAGTGTAGATAAAATATACAATTCAAACAGAAATAAAGGGGATGATCATTAGTTAACTGTGATCTGCTGAGTGGGATATCACAGAAATCCTCCATTTGTGACTTGTGCTGAATCTGGTCTGAAATTTGAGATTTCTCAAAACACTGTATCCTAGTCTTTTACGAACCATGGGCAATCACATGCACTGCTAAAGTGCTGTAACAGAAACACTTTTAGAGCCAAACTATACTGGCATGCAATAAGTGAATATCAAAACACAAATTAGGGCCAGTCGTGCATTAGCTCGGCTCCAGCGCCCCACTCCCAAAAATCAGAATCAAAGATAATATGCCCAGTGTGTAATCCTGTCATCTTGGGGGCCACATAATCCCTACAACGTAGGTGTCCAGCATGCCAAGATCCAACAAGAGTAAGCAGAGCTTTGGCCTGATCTGAGCCGCTGGGGTCTCAGACGCAGACCGCGTAACGACGAGCCCTGGCCGACCAAAGCCGGAGTAACCGCTGCTGCGGTAAGAGCCATGATCCTTACATTGCCATGGGGCAGCGGATCCCCGACACGCACTCATACCTGGGTCTCGCGTGCTGGACTCCCGCGATCATTGAGGGATCCCTGCGCCCTGCAAGCCCCCTGTCGGTTCTCGGCTCCGGGTCAGCGCGGCCGGTGACCACAGTGGTGTGCTCGCTCCTGACTCCCGTGGGTTGGCGCCGGGATTTGCAACGGCCATTGAGGCGCAGAGACGGCGTAATCACACCTCCGGTGTTGGCCGGAGGCGGTAAACCTCCAGCTGGGGCCAACTCCACCGCCAATTTGCCAAGGAGCAAAAAAGTCAATTACCAGCACGAGCAGAGGCCAGGCCTGAATCGGGCCATCCAAAACTGAGACGCGGAGTGCGTCGCTGCGGACCCCAGCCGACCAACAGCGGATAGGGGGAGACAGCGGTAAGAGACACGGCCTATACATCGCAGGGGGGGCACCAGACACCCCTTACCCACCCAGACTAGCTCTTTCACTGCCTGACACCCGTGAACACCAAGAGATCTTCGTACATGACAGACTCCTTGCCGGCGCCCTACCTTGGAACTGTGTAACAGGCTGCTGCAGTGACAATCGTGCTCTGGCTCCCATGGGTGGTGCCCGGGAACTCAACAGATACGGTGCAGGTGTAAATATTCCTTCGGTGCTGACCGGAGTGTGACTAATTGCGGTTGGACCAGGACACAGGGTGACATACGCCTTCGTACGCTTTCCTCTGTGTGTGAGTGCAGTACGGCCTTAAATACCAGCCAGTAAGGCCTTGCTGGTGAATTCTGACAGGCCGGAAAGGGCCTCGGCACTTGGGCAGGCGGCGCAGAGTAGCCAGCACAGCCCGAATCCTTGCTCCTGCACCACATCATTCGCCAACAGAAAATGGCGAGTGGCTGGGGCAGCTGAGGTGCACTTTAAGCGAAACTGGACAAATATGCATGGCAAAAAGGTCAAGATGACTCACAGGCAACCCCGGTACCTACGGGTGATCAGCAAGACCCCACACTGCAAGATAATCTGGTGGCCATAACAACCGTGCGCACGTCCCTGGAAAACCGGATCGATACCGTCGCTTCAGAGGTCGCTTTGATCAGAGCAAACATGCGGAAAATGAATGATCGTATCAAGGAGGTCGAATCCACAACTGAGGCCTTAACAACCGATACTACCCTTCTCAAACGCCAGGTCGCGGATCTTCAAGCTGGCCAAGAAGCAATGGAACGTCAGCTCGACAACTACGAAGGCAGGATGCGGCGCAACATACGCATTCTGGGGGTGCCAGAACGGGCAGAGGGGCAGGCTACAGACCTATTTGTGGAGGAACTAGCGACAAAACATCTCCGACCCAAAGGCCTGTCCAAGTATTTTTCTATTGAGAGAGCGCATAGAGTACTGAGTGGTAGGTCAAAGCCCAGTGCACCTCCCAGGCCAGTTCTTGCAAGAGTCTTTAACTTCCGAGACAGGGACATTATTCTCCACACGGCGAAGGTGGCGCCCCCAGTCACTCTTGTGAACAGTACAATAACATTCCTCCCAGACTTTACGTTAAACGTGCTGAAGCAACGCCGCAGCTTCCTGGAAGTGAAACGCGTGCTGCGTGAACAAGAGATCAAATATGCCATGCTATTCCCGGCAAAACTCTGCGTCGCATCTGAGGGAAAAACGTGGTTCTTTAGTACTCTAGAGGACGAATGGGAATGGCTCAATGGGTAGCGCACTGTTGGTAAGCGCAATCGCAAAGAGAACCGTGGCAGTCGAAACAGAGACAGACAGGCTGCCACGTGGAACCTCCATCAGACTCCGCAACGGCGCGAGGCTCGCCGAAATCGAACCAGGCAGACTAAGGAAAACGGGTCATTGTCTTATAACTAGTAATGGTACACGCCCACGGCTTGTCCCTACCACAGATCACGTCTGATAATGATCTGTGCAAAACTGTGACTCTGGAACCGGCCGGAACTATCGAGGGTCGCTTGTAAGATATAATCGCAACCTATATAAGGGATACAGGTACTTGAATCTACCAGTGTAGTATTACATCTTGGCTTGATAACATGGCACTCAGGGAGTCAGGTTGGATTACGTTCCCCAAGATTTCTAGGATAGGCTCTCTGCAAGTGGGGGGTGGCGGGAGGTTCAGAGCCCGCAATGCAGGGAGGTAGGGAGGGGGGTGGGTAAGGGTCATCTGGGGGCAGGGGGACTGGTTTGTTTAGTTTTTGTTGTTATCTTGTTGTAACAACGGGGAGGGAAGTGACGTCAACCAGACGGACACAGTCAAAGCCACAGGCATATTAGTTTCAGCACTTGACATTTGCATACATGCCCGGGGTGAGACACAACCTCGATCGAACAAAGATAACATGCCCAACCACAATATGAATAGGACGCTCCGCATCATCACTTGGAACGTTAATGGGCTGGGAGATAAACTAAAAAGGGGGGTAGTGCTCCAATATCTCAAGCCGCGCCCCTCGACATTGCCCTGCTGCAGGAGACTCATTTAATAGGCAACACGTGTAACGCACTAGACAGATGGGGATACCCACTGGTAGCTCATGCGGGCTTCACTTCCAGCTCGAGAGGGACTGGAATCCTCATCCACAAACAATGGACCTACATAATTCACAACACATGGGTTGACGCCCAGGGTAGATTTGTTGCGTTGGCCGGGGGATGGGAAGGGAGGCCACTTAATATACTCTCGATTTACGTCCCCCCTGCAATTAAACAAAAACACACTGGCCAAACTGAGCAAGCTTCTTCTTGATCTTCCCGTGGGCGCCCTGGTGATGGAAGGTGACCGTAACCTGACGACTGGTGGTCGGGTGGACCGCCGAGGCATGACCCCCATGGCACCTCACAAATGAGGGACTTCTTAGGCTTTCGGCCTGATCGATCTCTTGCGCCATTTTAATCCCCTAGCGCGCCATTTTACATTTCACTCGGGCGCCCATGGTAATCAGCCTAGAATAGACCATCTGCTCACACACGCCAAAGATCTTTCTAATTTTACTGAAGCACGATGCCTAACGCATGGCATCTCCGACCAGTCTCCGTTCCTCACTCAGATAACACTGCCATACGAAAAGAGACACATTGCCCTAACGATAAACCCGTGGTGTCTGAAGTTTCCTCACGTTAAGTAGGAAATTTTAAAGGGAGTGGACCACTACTTAACTGAGAACACGAACACGGTGGACTCCCAACTGATCCTGTGGGGGCCTTCGGACTGTTATCAAAGGCCAAGCTCTTTCATTAATGTCTGGACACAAGAAAGAGTTGAGGGCGAGGCAAGATACCCTGGAGCAAAAGATTCGGGGGTTGGAGGACAAAGTGGCTAATACGGATGACGATCTACTCGCACACACTCTTAACATAAAAAGACAGGACTACCGACAGCTTGCAACAGAGGCAGTTAGATCTAAACAGGAATCTACATTACACAAAATATATGAGATGGGCGTCAAAACGGGGAAACTGCTCGCTTGGTTGGAGAAGCGAGAAGCCGCTCAGAGATGGGTGCCCCTCATTGAAGGGGAACAGGGAGAGTTGTTAAGTGACCTGCAACAGATCGCGGAGGCATTCGCAACTCACTTTACCACGATATACTCCTCTACCACCACCACCGCTCACTCCAGAGACCTTCTAGCTACCATTCCTCTTGGCACTGTCGCTCCAGAGTATTGTGATTCCTTGGAGGGTGACCTAACCAGGGAGGAAATAGTGCTCGCCATATGTGGAGTGAAATCGGGGAAGGCCATGGGTCCCAATTGGCTCCCTAGAGAACTGTTTAAACTAGTTGCTTCCAAGAGAACGCCAGCCCTCCTGGGGATGTACCTGGAGAGTTGCCAAACTGGGTCCCTGCCCAGCGATTTGATGCTGGCCTCAGTGGTCGTCATACACACAGAGGGAAAACCAACAATGTGGTGCGACACAAACTGACCAGGGGGTGGTATGAAAGTGGAATCGCATTGCCCGACCTCAAAACAATACTACTGGGCCTCCCAACTTGCAGTCATTAATCACTGGGTCCTTGTCCCACCGTCTGAACTGGCATATCGAACAGACAATTGGTTAGTGAAACCTGGTGGGTATCAGAGAGCACTCTATTCTAACCCTAAACGCCAACGCCTCACAGCCCAAACCGTCGCTATTTGGCACTGAGCTATCAAGGCACTGGGGTGGCACAAGAAACTAACACTAACCCCCCCTTTATGGGAGACCGAGCAACTCTGCACATTGAATAATTACACGGGTTTCGATAAATGGGACGTAGTCAGCATCTCTTCAGTTGGTGACCTTTGGAAGCGAAATGCAATAGTCCCATTTAAAGACCTGCAAGATGAATACCAACTGGCTGGGTCGAAGAGGTTCCGCTATCTGCAAATACACCATGCCTTAACTACTGCCGTCACGAGCGAGGAGGTCCTGCCTCAAGCGTCCCCCTTAGAGGATAGACCCCCAACAGACCCCATGTCACACAAGGCAATATCCCATACATACCAAAAATTAATTAACAATAAGCTGGACCCACTATTACGTCTCCAGCAGCTGTGGGAATCAGATATTGGTTACCTGGAGGATGAAGACTGGCAGGAGGCCCTTTCTTCTCCCAGGGAGGTGGCTATTCCAATGAGGCTACGTCTATCCTAGTTAAAAATCCTACACAGAACTGATCTTTCTGCACACACGCTGGTCAAAATGGGGCGAAGACGTGACGCTGGATGCCTTAGGAGGTGTGCCGCAGAAGGCACGTTTTTCCAGACAAAGGGCAGTTTCGTTAAAGTGATTCAGGATAAATCAATTGAAAACAGCGTCACTGGCCGTGGAATTAACCATCGGTCGGGGAGTGCGGTTGGGGAGTGCGAAAGGACGCCGTTCGTTCCCGTGGCGAACGGCGTCCTTTCGCACAGACATAAATCACCGGCTCTCGCGGCACTTTTTTCTTCGCGCCTCTGAAATAATGAGCTCCATGAACATTTAAACGAGGTCTATACCTACAGTGATTCAATTCACTCCCCAACCGATGGTTAATTCCACGGCCAGTGACGCTGTTTTCAATTGATTTATCCTGAATCACTTTAACGTGTCTTCTCACTCTCACCACCCGTGGAGCGAAACTGCCCTTTGTCTGTGACGTCCATCCAGTACCTTTTCAGGTTCTTCTCCTTCCAATTGGTGCCTCCTTTCCCTTTCTTCACCTGAGTCCTGATGAAGACCCCGTCTGTAAGGACCCAATTAACCTACATGGGTTTAGGGGTCGAAACGTCGACACACTACATGTACCAGTACCAGCAATAGTGTATTTTACACTGTGTTTATCTTGAAATGTACATGGTCTTTTCAAACGAATGTATAATTGAAGATTTTTTCTCTGCTCAATTAGTTGGCAATGAATTTTAAGCCTAACAATTGATTTGTGATACTGTAAAGAAATTTTTGAAGTCACTACCTACACCTCTTCCCCCCCCCCCTCCTCACCCCCTACCTCCCCCTTGACCCTGGGCACCGTGTTGCGATGTATTTTTGCAAGACTGTCGTAGATTGATTATTACCAAGAAATGGTAACCTTGCTAAAGTGTGATTAAATAACACTTCAGCATCACTTGATTATTCTTGATTGCATTTTGTTTGTTCTTTCCTTTTTTATCTTGTTCTGGTAATATTTATGCTCTGGGACCACCCTCCTATACTGCTAGACACCCAGGTCCCAGTGATCCTTGGGTATACCCTTTGTTCTAACGTTTAAAGGAATCATAGCACAGAACAGATGCCGGGTATTACAGTGGATTCGCTGCTGTGGAGTTTTAGACAGCCTGTTCATGAGAGTTTTGCTTCCTTGGAAAATCCTATTCCCTCACAGAGGTCAAGGAGGTATGTCAGAGGCTGGAGTAACTGGCAATCACCTGTTCCAGAGCGGTGAAGCTGTCCAGGAAGGCTTCCTCGTCATTGCCGAACTTTGTGTAATGGTGAACATAAGCTCTGAAAAATAGGAAGAAAATGTTTTCATTAAAGAAAATGTGATGGTAGTAGCATGAGGTTACCAGAGTTTGCAAGTACAAGGAAAACTGTGAAAACTACATAATTGTACTTATATGGTCTCTTTTGATGCTATTTAATGATATGGTATATAATTCTACTCATAGACTGGGTTCTAGGACAGGCCTCAAGGATGTCAAGTTGTATGTTCTAGTTCTGCTCTTGTAATGGATTCTAGCGCTTCCTGTGTGATAAGCTTTAGCGCTCCACAATTGGAATGTAGAGATGTTAGTAGATTACATTTTTCCTCAAATTTGATGAACAGTCCTTTTAAGCTCATGCACAAAGCCAATCTCCAATATTTGCCCTGGAAATTAGACTTTTCAATGGATATAACTTCAGTCAGAAGGCCAGGTGATATTCGTGCTCTTTCAATGTAGGAACCATTTTTGGCTTTGTTCTGCAATAAAGTTTCCTCAACAACTTTCTCCTTGGGGTAATCTCAAATTTTCCTCTACATCAACTATTTCCTTACAAGCTTTCTTTATGGATCCTGTTCCTCCAGCTGAAAGATCTCTTAATACTATTGAAGCACAAGGGAAACACTGGTCCATTTTTTCATGATGCTTCTTGAGTTTAGCAGATGCTGTGTAAGGCACAACTGTCTAGGCTTCTATGCCTGCATTGCTGAGAGGGAAATGTAAATCCAATCAACCACTGAGAAGTAAGATAATGTAAACAGATTGAAATATTTGGTTGCTTTTTTTTTTTTACAATTTCTCCTTAACAGAGTTACCAGACATTCATACATGGGAAGCATGCTCCCTGGGAGTGGATATGTGGCTGATTTTGCCCAGTTAACACAAAGACCTGCAATTATGGTATACTCTGCCAGGGAGTCCCGAAGTGGTGTGAGGTCAGTCGCAATGTCTCGTATATATAGGAGTAAGTAATCCGCGTATAGGGATACTGTATGTGTCTTACCCGCAAGTGGGATGCCTCACTCACGACTCTCTCCTTACCACCCAAAACCCTAAAAACTGCCATGCCTGAACATATACATTATATAGGCACAATTTCTTCATGTTTGACAAGAAAGTTAACCAGTAACTCAGGGGTGTAGCCATGGGGCCTGCTTCTCGCCTAGTTATGCATGTTTACATGTTGGCTGGTGGGAGGAATGGGTCCTCATGTTCAAACACTCAAGGGAATTCAACAACATAGTATCTTGGCTGCGTTACATAGATGACTTTTTTTAATCTGGCGAGGTGATGTGAATAGTGCACTAGCATTCATTGATGAGATCAACACCAACGATCTCAACTTGGAATTCAATGCCAACATCAGTGCCACCTCTGTCAAATTCCTGGACGTCCAATTGTATAGCGCCAATGGTACTTTGCACTCTAAACTTCATCGTAAGCCCACTGCGGGTAATTCTACACTGCATGCCTCAAGTTTTCACCCAAGGCACCTCATTGCCAGCATTCCGTATGGGGAAATGCTACGGTTAGCTAGACTATGTAGCAGTCAAGAAGACCTTCATGAGTGCCAGAGTGAGGCAGCCAAAAGATTTAGAGCACGTGGTTACTCAGCAGCTGCCATACGTAAAGCCATGGACAGAGCTAATGCCCTCCCCAGAGAGGACCTGCTGGTAGTTAAACCTGTTCCTGATAACAGTATCAGTGCGGCCAACATTCTAGCTGAGCCCAACAGCACAGTCACCACTAGATTCATTATAACCCACAACACTGAAGAAAGAGCAATCAAGGCAGCCAAAAACAAATATTGGGGCATCATAAAATCAGACCCAACGCTGGGACCATTAGTGGCAAAATAACCTGACATTACTTACAGGAGAGCTTTTTCAATGCGTGATGCGCTAGTCAGGAACAGTCCTGAAATCTCTACCACCCAGAATTGGTTGGCCGATAAAAAGGTTTTGTCAAATGTCACAGTTGCAGGGCGTGTAAATTTGGCAAAAATATCACGCAGTTGGACTCCGCCTTCAGGCATGCTCCACTTCTAATCAAGTACAAGTTAACATGCAGAACTGAGTTTGCTGTGTACATTCTAGAATGCAAATGTGGGTTACGCTACATCGGGAGTACGAAATTGCAGGTACACCTACGGATCCTCCAGCACCTCAGGGCGATCGTTAACAGTGATCTGACGTACCCCGTAGCCAGACATTTTAAGGAGGTGCATTATAACAACTTAGAGCACCTCCAATACTCAGTCATTGACTGTGTCCCAGCAATGAGGCGCAGTGGAAATAGGGAGAGGCTTCTGAGGTAGCTGGAAAGCAAATATATCCTGCAATTTAACACCAAGGCGCCGGCCTGCCTCAATTCCAGTGAAGATCTGCACCATTTCTTATAAAAGTGATTGGTTTGCGAATACTGTCATGCCTGTGTCTTTGGTCTCATCTAGATAGCTCTGATACATCTCGCCACTACACTGAATTTGAGTCTGTTTTGTCTAGAACATATTTTGATCTGGGTGTATAGCTTGCAGTTAAGACCTTTGTAATGTCCATGTTTAAAGTGTTCTTCATCACCATGCTCTGAAATATTCCTATTATTCAGCTTTCCACTATCTCTGTAGTTCTGTCGTAATGTGTTTTTTTCGTAATTTGTTTTGTGACATTTGCACCAAATCGTACTTTTAGTCTACGGAATTTAGCTATTCCGCGCTTGTTCTTGTTTCTCTCACAGGATTGATCCTTATGATATCTGTCTACGAGCACAATTGAGCTTATCTAGTTTGTTTTCAATTGTCTGCAATGTTTCTTTTGGTACATTAGTTTTATCCATTATGTCCGCATATATGCCATTCAACAATATGTTAGTTTTTCTTGTTCTTGAGGGGACACCATCACTACACGATCGAACACTGTATATTCATGCACCATACACACACGTCTGCCTCAAGCTGTATATTTACACCCCGTACTTTAAAGCCTTACCCTCACTCACTCTTCTTACTACTACATTTTTCCTAGTGGCAGTCTAACTTGCATTTAAGCATTTTTATTTCCTTCGGTCATCATGCCTACATTTCAATAGTCCTCGTACAGTTCCGCATGACATTAACCTATTCCAGTCTGCGCACCCGTATTTATACGGGGTTGTCCGCTGATCAACATTTATTTGATCTATGCCCATCACACACACGTGGTTATTATATATTCTTCGATGCATGCACATTCTGGCGGCGCTACGCGTTAGGGCATGTACTGAGGTCTTGGAAGCTATGGCGATTTTTTCGCGCTTCTATGAGTTCAATTTATTGGATTGTCCTTGTTTTCAATGCGCGATCTGCTCTGTAACAATCTTTACACCAGTTGTTACTTGCACTGTCTGTTATATTGCACACGCGGACACAACAAGTACAGAAATTGATTTTGGAACACACGAGGGTTGAGCATAGTCTGTTCACCATGTCAATGTATTCTCAGTATCTGTGATGTCATGTTGCCTGTCAGCAGTAAAGTAAGGATTTACCAACAGTCAGCACATGATGTAAAATGCCTAGGCATGTTGACTAACATGGAAAAAATACTATCGCTGCCACTTGTATTTAAATGCACCATTTGCCATCAGCGCACCATGTGAACAAGGCCGCATGTATAGCGGGCGAAACGTGTCATCTGGTCCCCTGATGCGTGAATATATATAAATAATTTCAAAGACAGGTTTCCATATCCAAAAAATTGCAGAATTTGCACATTTTTTCTGCGGGTTTACATTTTTGCACAATTTGCACATTTGTATTTTTTATATTCTATTTTTACATATATATGTATAATTGAAATGATTTAATGAATCTTAACATAAGATATTTATATATATGTCTTGAATGTTTACTATTTTTTGCACTTTATTGCGTCATTTGCACAGTCAATTTGATATGGATACCAATATAATAATGATCTTGGACAAATTGAAGATGATTTTAGCAATATATGCAAAAAAACCATGGTATTATATACATGTTTCATGAATTTGTCTTAAAAAATTTATAATTCAGCATTCAGCTTACGCTTTGTGGTCTTTGGATTTTAACCAATGCATAAATAACAAACACTATGGCTTCTGTAGAAATGTTTGGAAAACAGACTACACGGGTTTCATATTGAGTAGTGTGTCTTCACTTTTTAAATGTCACATGGTGTTGAGAAAATGAGAGAAAAAAATGTAACCAATTGCAAACCTTATGGTATTTAATGGGCTTTATTTTTACTAACTGATTGTCTGTGAGCAAGGGCGGATGCCCGAAACGCGTCAGATTGGTGAAACTCGGCTTTTAATAAAGTAAAACAACTGTGCCTTACTTGGATTTGCGTGGCTTCCATTCTTCGTTGACACGAATTTCCGTGGAGCTACAATTGTGGAATATATATATATATATATATATATATATATATATATATATATATATATATATATATATATCCAGGTTGCCCCTATGGAAAGATCACACGTGGAAGGGTCTGCGCACACAGCCTCCAGTAGCAGCAGCTACAGCATGCCCTCGTCACTCCCTTTGCAAACAGCCAAACGCGTTTCGAGCCCTGATTGGCTCTTGATCACTAGCATGCAACAGATACGGAGGAAACAGTATTGTGCCAAATCGCCATATTTAATCAATTAAGCATAGTCCCGCTGCTTAATTGAATAAATATGGCGATTTGGCACAATACTACTTCCTCCGTATCTGTTGCATGCCAGTGATCAAGAGCCAATCAGGGCTCGAAACGAGTTTGGCTGTTTGCAAAGGGAGTGACGAGGGCATGCCTGTAGCTGCTGCTACTGGAGGCTGTGTGCGCTGACCCTTCCACGTGTGATCTTTCCATAGGGGCAACCTGGTGTTTTTTGTGTTTAGCGGCTTGTTCGGCCGCGGAGAGGTCCCGCCGCGTATCAAGCGGTTCTGAATGCCCGCTACCGGAGGCACTCGTTGGAGTGGAGGGGGCCTGACCTCCGGATCACATTGGTGAGCAGAACATGTTTTCCCCCAGTTCTCGCTACCACTTGGATTTTATGAACATTTATACTTACCATTGGGTTTGGATTGTGCACGGATATATATATATATATATATATATATATATTATATATATATCGCACTTACCTGCGAAATACTCATATTTTCGTTGAAAAGGGATGCATGGTAAAGGCATATTTGTGGTAGAAAAATGGATGGTAAAGGCATATGCGTTGTAATGTGGATCTGTGGTAAACATAATGGGTGATTCTGGCTGTGTTGTTAAGGTCCATTTCGCCTATGGAACGCATGGCAGGAAATTGATAGGAAAGCAATAGATTACCCATACTACTCCTACCCTCACAAGACCTACTACCGCTTAGGTCATTTTCTTATTGGGCTTAATCTCGTACCATTCCTGCACACCATCACCATAGGTCACATAGCAATGTCAGATCATGCCCCTATCACACTGACCAATCTCCCTTACCTGCTTCGAGACAGCTTCTGGAAACGATTTCTTGCTCTATGACCCAGTTGTCAGGGTAATCATTCGGAAGGCTATAGAAGATACCATTTTAGAAAATGATAACCCAGTCATACAATTCTCGACATTATGGGACAACCTTAAGTTGGTCCTCCGAGGCCTCCAGCTATAAGAGGAGGTTAGCACTAGGACAGAACTACAGGCCCAGCTGATTGCAGTGGAGGTGGAGCATAAAAGCACAGTTTCCACCAAACTTTGGCAGCAGAACTATAGCACTATGCTCCCAGATGAGGACCAACTTAAGGGTGCCCCACAATGTCGAGAATTGTATGCTTTCAGTTGGGAGGCTAATAGAAGAGCGTACTCCAATTTATTTAAATCCGAGATTTAAACAAGGTGGAGTACGCTCTTCTGTGCACTAGGCAAAAGTTATGTCCTTTCTGTAACAAATCGGGGAGAATATTAGCCTCCCAACTGAAAGCAATAGTAAACAGAGAAGATTGCAGCAGGTAGTATCTCCAACTGGGGAACTAGAATCCAATGACAGGGCAATCACAAACACTATCCAGGAGTTCTATAAATTCTCACACACCAAGAACTGTCGTGTAGTTCCAATTACCCTTTTTAGGATCTGCACGTTTAGACAACATAGACTGTGGGATTGGTGTCCAGACTGATTCCAGAAACCCCCACCGGGTATGTTTGTCTATATACCAGCTAGCTCACAGTGCCAAGGAGAGAATAGTTCTTGGCAACTATCAAACATGACAACTCTGTCCCATCAGGGATCATGGAAACAGTGCAGTACGTTTCGCTCAGTCACTCGTGCTCACTTTGTCTCAGAGAGATACACAGAATAAACGAAGTTGGCGTTTTCAATATGCTGAAACAACCATAAGAGAGAAACAGATATAAATGATTATAAGCACCAACAAAGTAAAAGGATAGTAGATTCCTACCATAGTGCTAAAACAAGGACTACAGGCAGGTATATAAAATACATGACAGTAATAATGCATACTCCTACGATGCAACCCTAACTAGATCTACCTAAGTGTAACTAGCATGTATGTACGTGTAGAGCCAAGGATCCCCCTATGATAAAGTCAACCCCATTACCTGAAGCGAGAGACTGTAGGACCCCGTCTTGGTCTCAAGATGGACACCCCATGAGGGATTGTCAGACTACTGCGAGCTGGAGTGTCGGCGTGCAGGAACCTCAGCGTCTCGCGTCAGTGTGTCAGCATGGAAGTCCTTTTTCTTCTCTCTCTGCCTCAGCAAAGATATGGTGTTTATATACCCCAAGTGGTACTTTCAGGGGATCTACTATGCTGTGTCATGTTGCTCTAGGATGACGGAAGGAATGACACTTATACATAGTTATTATGCAGGAGATGGTAGTCCTGATGAGATACCAAGAATCCTTAAGCATAATGAATGAGGCTAGTTTTCGGAGAAATCCCCACGTCATATAAGCCATACCATAACTAGATAAAAGGTCAGTACCAAGAACCGTTATGTAGTGCAATGGCAGGGGAAATATAGGTGAAAGGTCTGGTTACTACCTGAGCCTATATCGGGGTACCTGTATGAAACATAACAGAACCAAACTTAGACTTGCGTACCTCCCCTGAGGAGGCCGTCGCCTTAATTAAGAAATTGCAACTAGGTACGGTGTCAGGATTGGATAGGTTTATCGTCCTCTTTTATAGGACCTTCAGCACGACCTTATTTATTTACAGAAACAGTAAAGCACAACATCTTACAGCACGTTGTTTCAGTGTGTAACAGACAGATTGAAGCATTTAAACAGATATACATTTGGCAAGCAGCTATGCTGTTCCTAACTAGGTAATCCACTGAAACCTTAGGACGCTGAGAGTGGTCCTCTTCAGTCATTAAAAGTGGTGACTCTTCTGTAGCAAGTTGCGACTGGATAATGAAGTGAGGAGAAGGGTGATGTTCTGAAATTTGATTTTCTCACTATACACTGGAGTTAAGGGGTATCTTCTTTTCAACCAAGAGGCTCTCAGATTTAAAACAGAACTCAATGGTCAAGAGTAGTATCAGAAAACCTTAATGCTGAATGTCAAGCCACCAAATTTGCCTTCCATTGTAAGTTGCAAAGGCTAGCAGATTCTTGAATATTTAAAAATACAAAGTAAGCTGGAACCGAAGCACAGATGGATTTTAATGCTGGTCATTAGATAGGTCCTAGTACCTTCTATGGTATTGCTCCTGGTGCAAGACCCTTATTGCACTGTTGATTGAAACCATTGCTGGCTTGAAATGCCTGACTGTTGGAGCTTATTATAAACACTAGATCAGCCAATTCCGCATTGTAGTGCCCATTGTAGTTCAACTTGCAATATTATTAGAAAGGACTCTCTATGTTAGATGTGATTACAGAAGAGACATTTATTTGAGCTAAAACGTTGATGTACTTTACAAAACCGCTTCCTAGCTGTATGTCTGTGGGATTAAAAGAATCTTTGATCGCTAAGGCACATGAGATGGGAGTAAAAAAGTAGCTCGATCTTGGCAGTCTTTTGCAGCAGCACTTTCCAGCTTGCAAAGGCAGTTTACAGCGCTCAGAATGATAGGTATGTTTCTATTTTTGTTTTAGTTCCATAATATTGAAGGGGCCAAACCTAAGTCTGACATGGTTTCTCTTGCTGTACCCGGGAAAGGCTTCATTGTTGCTCATGTATCGCGGTCTAGCTGCACTTATATGATCCCTTAAGATTCTGCTCAAGAGAAGAAATCTGACATTGCCCATAGGACTAATTATAGCTCTGTTCAGTTAATTTGGGTACTCCCCATTGGATTAGTTATGACAGGTTGGGCCCTTATGCTGCCCTAAGGGACAGTTGTAATCTTTGTAAGGAGATAGGTGCTGGTGCTACTTATGGGATGGGTATGAGTGTTGTCGAACAAGTTATCTTTGGAAACACATTACCTGGTAGAGACTATCTAGTCGCAGATTCCTTACCTTAGAATATCCCCAGGTGTCGGACTCGATCCAGACGATTTTCGAACAGTACACCTGCGTGTCAGTAAGTGGCATAATTCAGCTCTGTATATATCTTCTCGCTCTGGAAATGACATGCGCGGTATCTAAATAGGCGCCACATCGTTAAACTTACGTCAGCTACTTTCGCAACTTTCCATGCCAGGAGCGCAGAGCCACGATGAGAACTGACCACTGCTGTGGAAAAGACTAAGGTCCTGGAAAGGGTGACCCTTACACCTTAACCGGTTCGTAGGGCGGGGAAGATGGGAGGTTTGGTAAGAAATTTTGAGCGAGATAGAGTCTCTACCAAATAAGATGTTACCGAAGGTAAGTAACTTGTTCATCTGGTAAAGCCTTCTAGCCGCAGACTCCTTACCTTAGAATTGACAGTGGCGTAACAAACACCCCCTAGGGGCAGGTGGGCTCCCAAACTCCGGTGCACCCTCTGGCACTGGCAGGCCCATGGCCAGAGAGCTTCGGACAGGATCCGGAGAAATAAAGAAAGTGTGTGCATTGACATTACAAATGACAATTAGAAGAACCAACCAACATGTTCCTTTTACCAGCAACATTTATAGTGCAAGTCTGGACAAAGCAAGGGGTCTTATAACACTTGCTACCTTAACGGATCCTGTTTGTATGCATTCCTCATGTTTATAGATAAATGACTGAAGGAATAAGGGAATTGTGAGGCCTAAAACTCTATTTCATTCCGATTCAATAATCAAATTACTTACTTGGCACAATTGACTTGCTAAAGCTAGCGACAGCAAGTAGAGAAGGCTTGCCCCAGAGTGTGGTAGTGGGACAGCGACTCAGATACAGCATAGCATAGTATTGTCAAATCTGTCTCTTCTAAAGACCAGGGGCATAATTTAGAATGCAACATGAAATAAAATCCTCAAAATACTTTAAGTCCACACCACCTACATGCATTCGTCCACCTACGCCCACCTCACATCTAACTGTCCCAGGACACCCACCCTGTTGGCATCAATGCAGCTTTCTGAAGCACCACAGACCATACTTTTTTGCCCCTGGAAATTTTTTGTGAGTACCCATTGTGTACAGCATCACCAAAAACCATTGGCAAAGCCAGTAAGTCCCAAAGGTGAGACCTAATGGCTTTTCTAGCGCTTGTTCTTTTAATGTTCATGAAGGAGTAATCTTTTAACTTACTTTGAAGCAAACATCTTCCATGCTTTTCCCACAATGGTGTCCAAAGGCTTCAACAAGAACTGGCTGTTACTAACCAACGTAGCTGATTTCTCATATTTGTTGAAAGCTCGTGGGGTTTTCCAAACGCTAAAGGCATCATCAGGTGTTAACCAAGCAGTGTACAATGCCGGATCTTTAAATCCTTCTGTGTTTGGAAAACAAATAGAAACATTAAATAAAAAGGCTTTATAAAGTTAGAAATACACTGGTAGTCAACAACTAAATTGATTTGCGGCGTTCATTCTAAATTGGGTATTTCCAATTGTGCTCAGCTCCCGCCATATTTTTGTGCCCCACTTACAGTTTCTGACAGTAACAGAAGACTAACTGGCACACATGTTTTTTACTCCCATTCATTCTGCACCAAATTCTGATGATTCTTGTATGTGCTTTTAGCTGGTGGTAAAATGTAGGTCAAAATTTCAAAAAGTCAGCACTATTTGCTCTCACATCTCACTGGATAAAATTTCAAAAATAGCCAAACAAGCAGCTTTGTGTCTGTTTTTACCACTATGAATATTCTAAATGCGACCTTGGTAGGAATATGTCTGAGTGATTGCTGGTTAACCTAGACAGCACAGTAAAAATCAAAGCTTTTATCTTAGACTTTTACTCAGACTATTTCTCTCTGTAGTTGCCAAAGTGATCATTTGGGCTGTAGTCATTTTGTTTAAATTAAACATACTTATGTATAGTTAATACTCGAAGCTCTAAACCTTTTCCGCATGTATAAACTACAAAGAATGTTGACTGAACCTGAAAAATCCAAGACGTACAGATTTGGCACAATCTTTGGCACCACAATGCTAATCAAAGAGATTAGCCAACACTCTAAAAGGACTACATTAGAGACGGAGCTAAGATGGCATAGGTGGCTCCCTGCTCCTCCCCGTCAACCCTCCAAGATATCTTACCCTCCAGGTCCCCAGATGCCATGCGGGTGAATCCATGAGCTGGGGAGGTCCGCCAGGCAATAAAATAAGACTCGAGGTGTAGTGGGATTGTGGGGGAGGCCGCAGCTGTGCACTGGCTCGATTGAAAAGAAGCAGCAGCACAGTGGACATGGCATAGAACAGGAGAGGCGTGCCCACCAGGGGAGACCAGAGACTCCCTGAGTAAGTCTGTTATCTAAGTAAGAGAGGCAGGCAGAGTCATTCCCCTCCCAAACCCCTCACCACCTCTATATCACGTGCAGGGACTGTTTGGAGTGACAGGCTAGACCTGGTGCCCTCTGAAGCCTGGGCACTCGCATTAAAGAAGAGAGGCTGGGTGGGTCTGGTTGGCCGAAGCCTGCATGTGGGCCAAAGTGCCCCGGGCCTGCTACGATCCCGCATCTTTAGCTGCAGCGTCCTTCCTGCTGGTGAGGATCTCATATGAGGTGCCTCACTCTCTGCACCAGGGCAGGCTCCTGAGGGGCCCCAAGGTTTTCGCCTGGTGCAGCTGGAAGGGAGAAGACCACTGAGATATGTGGATTGGGGGCTTCCTTGATGCAGTGACCAGAGAGCCCTGAAAATAGGACCAACAAAAGGGCCTGAATAAAGTTTGCCCCTGGGGGAACCTAGGGGCAGTAAAACTGTAAAGAGGGCCCAGTGATATGCATCCTCCTCCACACTGTTAAACATAACTAGTTGTGCATTTTGCTGTGGACCCAGGAGCGGGGCTGGTATGGCGCTCCCCCCAGGAAGCCTCCACTTGCCGGGGGGGCCAGGCTCAACCAATTTTTCCACGTGCACCACTATGCCCTCTGTCAAGTAGAAGAAGTATGATAACCTTATGGAGCTCTTCTCTAAAGCGGCTGCAAAGGTGAGGCAGACCTCCAGCAGCCCAGGCACAGACTTCCCTGCTGGAGTGAACCTGCCAGACCCACTGCCCCCAGAGCTGGATGACCCTAACTTCCAGGGCTGGATGCCCCATCACACATTACTTCATGGAGGGTTTATATCATAACTTGAAATAAGACATAGCTTTGCTGAAGGGTGAGGTGACCAAGGAGCTTTACGAGTTGAAAAATGACCTAATGGACCAGGACACTAGAATCTCCTGCCTTGAAGACTTGGGGGACACCGTGCATGGGAGATGGAATTGCTTCAACAGAAGCTGCTGGAGTTAAAAGACAAAACCATCAAGCTGGAAAGGTATGCAGAAGACTTGGAGAACCGCTCCCAAATGTTTCAGGATCCATAGGATCCCCAGAGATGCAGAAAACAAGGACTTAGAAGAACTAGACAAGAGATTCTGCTAAATCCTACCAAGCCTGAAAGAAGAAGACATTATCTTCGACAGAAAACACCAAGTGGGTGCGAAAGCCTCCTGCTTGGCAGTACCTACCTCTGAGAAGTGTTCATTACTTTAGACAGAAGCAGGAGATCATTGCAAAAGTAAGGCAGCTACTTCAATGACATTTGAAGAAACTAATGTAATGATCTACGAGGAACTAGCAACCATGACACTGCAGAAAAGGTATGCATTTCACTCAAACAAGTTACTTACCTTTGCCAACACTTTCTGGTGTATGCTGTATCTACCTGCAGATTCCTCACCTTTTGAATATACACAAACTTCAGTCTTGATGCAGGAACTTTTCGATAGCTCTCTCATGACGGTAGGGGGAGCTTGCTCTCCCTCGGTATAACATGCAGCCCCTTGTGACTTAATTGGAGCCATAAAGCGCCCTGTCAGCATCCTAACGGCAGTTTCCATCCATTGTTTTGCGCATCTTTGAGGCGACACTCTTACTCTGATAGATGCAGTTTTCAGTAATATATAGAGTACATAAGAACAGGACTTATGGTACATACAGCCATGCATGGGGGGGGGAGGGTGGACAAGTGAGGAATCTGCAGATAGATACAGTAACCACCAGAAAAAGCATTACTGAAGTAACTAAGCAGTCCCATACCTAGAGGTGGGTGTATGGCTGGTTACACCAAAAAGTCGTGCACAACTGAACGAGTGAAGGGACCATCACTCTTTACTTTAAAATACAAATAATCGTGTTTTGCAAACGTATGAAGGGATGACCAAGTAACCGCTTTATAAATATCTGCTACTAGCACCCCTCTCACCAATGTGACCCATTAAGCGGTAAGTCCATGCATGTTGTTTGGACATCTTGAGAGGAGCCTGAAATCCACTACCTGGCAAGTCTTCTTTGGGAGACTGAAGACCCCGTAGCTCTAGACACTGAATCCAACATGTCTTGGCCAGATTGTATGATCTACTTTTTAGCTGCCTAGCCAACAAGTATGAGCTCCTAGAAGTGGTTCTGAAGCTCATTCAATAGATTAGGAATGACCTGATGAGAAGAGTCTTATGAGGTATCTACATTATCACCCCATAAGGCAAGTTGCGTTGATCAATTTGAGGGCCTTACTTCCAGCTGAAAACACCTTTTTGTTCTATCTTTTTAGATTTTTTACGAGAGCAGAGGCTATCATTATGCATTAATCTTTTAATACCAATCCAACGCAACACTTTAAAGAACATACTACATCATAAAACACTGACAATCCAGAATAGAACCTTCCTCCACACGTAAATAGTCCATTCACATAATAATCTTCCTCTTTTAAATGCTGCTCCTCAATCGAATAAGTAGCACTTTCATTTACTTTACATTTTATATCCTTCATGGTTGTAATGCTTGTAGTTCCTGTTCTTAATGGTGTCCATTCTATGGAAACGTACTAGATACCTATTTGTCACGGTGTTGATTGAGCTTTTCTCTTTGTAAAATTACCTATGTTGCCTTAATGCTTATGCACTGCTTACCGGACACTTCATTTCCCAATGTACAATGTTTTTTCCAACCTCATTATACTTTACTGTTACTGTTTCGTGACAAGGAGCTATGTTCCCTAACTGCACCTGTGTAACGTTTCTGTCTTAAGCTTTGCTTACTTTCAAGTATCCGGCGGCTTCAGACGTGCGCCCCAGCGAGGAACGTGTGCTTTGGGGGCCACTGCTGACTTGCATCGGTGGTTGGGCCTCCTTGATTGCGCCCGGGTCTCACTCGCAAGCCAAAACAAGGCTCTGTGCTTTGGCTGTGCACCTGACCCGGCCGTAAGTGCTGAGGCCTGCTGCATGTGAGTTGGCTTCTCTGCCACATCGAGCAGAGCAGAGCACATTAAAGGAATGTGTTAGGCAATGGCATGATGCCGAGCTAATGTGAGATTTGGGGGCCATCTTGCTTTGGGCTTGTCCCATTGTTATTTTTTGAGAATATGCTGTTGTTTTTGGACTGGAACGATGAAAGTTGATAGTTAAAGTATCCTTGCTCAGGTGATTTGACGGTAGGAGGGTTTTAGGTCAGGAGAGGTAGAGTTTGGATAGGGAAAAGGAGAATAGGATTTAACTGCGGTTTGTATATTATATTATTACTGATATTTAATCAGCATGGCAGAGAAAGTTAAAGAGCTACCTGAGATTCCCGAAGGAGAATATTAAAGAAGAGATTATTAGAAAATGTATACAACATTGGATGATATGCTGTGTTGCAGAGGCAACTGATAAGGTCATGGAAAAAAGGAAGAATAAAAGGGGGTCGGATAATGAATATTGGACCTATCAGAGGGAGACTCTAATTATGGAGAAAAGAAAGGCAAGAAAAAAAGGAAGACTAAGCACAATGAAACAGGCCATATACCCTTAAAGAGAATTGTAGGTCTTATCACCTTAAAAGGGAGTGGTACAAAGAGGAAAGGTATCCTATCGGGCACACAAAAGATGGGTGCCCTGAGCCGCACGCAAGAGATGGATACTCAGGATGATGAGTTTTTGTAAAATGTATATCAGAAAGATGACAATGAATTTTATGATGAATATATGCTTGACCTCCAGTAGGATGACAAAGTGGTGGATGACCTCTTTGGTTAAGATGTTGTTCCTTCTACTTTGAAGGATAGTGTTAAAAACCCCTTCGGAAAAGAAATGTTCTCTCCCCATAATATAAAGCACCCAAGAAGTACAGAATGGTGGCCCTTAGAACACGTGGGCAACTATATGAAGAGGTGGATTAGGAAACTACTTGAAAAGAAGGTGAGGAATGTGTTCAAAGCAGAATGCTCGAGACCAGTGATCAACGATAAGGTCTGCCTTACCCCAAACTTAGATCACAAGCTGATCACCTTTTTATTTAAGGCGTGCAGAGAACCCAGGTAATAGCTAGAGAGGTCTTCGAAGCAGTGTCAGGACCGGCTGAAGAGGCGTGTATTAAGGGTCTTCCATTGGACCTCGACCTTTTAAGAGGTTGGAGCCAAAAAGCTCTGGTTCTACTGGGCAACGCTGGCCTTAACGCAGAAAGGTGTAAGGTGGTTTTAATGAAAATAAACCCTAAGCTTGGTATTTAGTTGGGAAGGAAGCTAGTCTGAACCCAAAGGGACCTTTATTTGGGGAAGACATGATCAAAAGCCTTCATATATACTTTGCCACCTTCACAGCCGTTGGACAAGGCTCAAAACAACATGTGCAGAGTGTTCAGTGGAGGTGTTTTTGCCAAGACCGGCAGAAGGGGACTTTCTGCCGGCCGAAGTTACCAGAGGTCCTATTTCACTAACAACCACCAGAGAGGCTACAGTACAGAATATCAAGCTGGTGTGTGTGCTTCCTTCTACCCTCAGAGAAGCGCCCATCAGCAAGCAAGAGGAAGTATGCCTCGTGGCCAGGGGTCTTCTCGATGCGAGGGTGAGTACAGTAGCTTCTTTTTCTTCCATGGGAAGAGTAGGTGGTCTTCTAAATTTGTACGAGAGACGACAGTGCAAGACCCATGGGTTTTAGAAAGGATTCAGGGTCTCAAAATAGATTTAACAGAAATCCTCATTCCAAGAGAATTGATTTTGAACTCAGACCAACAGAGTGTGGTAGACGAAGAGATAAAGTCTATGTTGATGAGAGGGGCTATTATAGAGGTGAGCAAAGAAATCAAAGATTTTATGAGTACACTCTTCTGCGTAAAGAAAAAAGACAAGGGGGGGGGACTCATTATAAAATTGAGGGACTTTAACAGATTTCTAGATTACAGACATATCAAGATAAAAGGTATCCATCTCTTAAGAAGCATACTGTTGAAGAATGATTTGTTGGTAAAGTTGGTTCGGAAAGATGCTTACTTTATCATTCCTATGACAAAGAGCAGCCAGCCATAACTTTAGCTCATCTGGCAGAATCAAATTTACCAATTTGGCTCTATTTCAATTTGGCCTATCCTCAATGCCATGGTGCTTCATCAAGATGATGAGGGCAGTGGTAGCCTTCCTGAGAGAGAGTGGTATTCGAATGATCATTTATTTAGACATCATTTTAGTAATGTCCCAATGTCGGAATCAAATCCTAAAGGATTTGGATACGGTCAAGAATTTACTGGAAAGTCTATGTTTTAATGGAAACAAGGAGAAGTCTGTTTTGAACCCATCATGCACTCTGGAATTTTTAGGTTTCATGATAGACACAGTCATCATGGTTTTGCTATTACCAGTAAAGAAGGTGACCAAGATAAGGAAGGAGATTCTCTATGCACTCAAAAGAGAGTTTTTGACACAAAGGGAACTACCAAGACTAATAGGTCTCTTATCTTCAATTCAGGCAGTTTTTTCTGGTCCGTTACACTATCGCGCACTGCAAGAGAGTGAAAGCGAGAGCCCTTCAGCAGGCTTATGGTATAGAGACAAGATAAACGTAGACCAGAAGTTGAAGATGGAATTAGGGTGGTGGTTAGAGAATTTAGATGCCTGGAATGGGCGAGCTGTTCTTGGTTGTACTCCGGGCTTCATTTTGGAGTCAGATACGAGTCTAACTTGCTGGGGTAAACTTTTGGGTGTACAGGAGACTGGTGGATTGTGGACTGTAGTCAAACACTGAGAGAGAGCAAAACATAAGTTGTTTGGAGTTGTCAGCAGGTCTCCATGTCTCTATGCTCTCATGAGTTCCAGACATTGTTTGCAAGCATAGCAGTATTGTTAAAGATGGACAATGTTTCTGTAGTGGCTTGTATAAATTGATTAGGAGGCACAAGGTCCCTTGGACTGTCATCGTTGGCAAAAGAACTTTGGTTGTTTTGTTTAGAACATAAAATCAGTTTGCAGGCAGAAATTTGCCAGGGAAGGAAAATGTTACTACAGATTGGAGCTCAAGGTTTTTGAGGGATTACAGCAATTGGAAGTTGAATCAGGATTGCTTCAAAAAGGTAGATCAGCTATGGGGTCCTTTGGAGGTAGACCTTTTTTGCGAGCAGGTTGACATTTCAACTAAAAAAACCTTACAGTTGGATGCTGGATTCAAGGGCTCTAGCTGTGGATGCTTTCCTATAGAGTTGGAAGGGCACGAGCGCATATGCATTCCCCCCCACAATGATTCAGAGGGTCCTGCGGAAAGTGAGGAGAGAGAAATATGTTCTGTTACTGGTAACTCTATTCTGGGTATCAAAGGCACGGTTTCCAATGCTTCTGGAAGTCACATACGAAATCCCATTTTATCTTCTTGCAATGGAGGGTCTTTTGAGAGACGTAGATGGAGAGAAACATCCTTTAGTTCAAGCAGGGGCTTTAAACCTTCTTGTCTGGAAAATATCAGGAGATCTTCAGGCATGTCAGGACTTTTGAGAAAGGCTTAGGAGTTACTCGAAGAGTCTTGGGCAACAGTTACTTGGAGTTATTATAAAGGAATCTGGAACTTATTGCTACGTTGGTGCATGGAAAGGAATTTGGATCTTGCAGAGACACCTGTAGTAGAGGTAATTAACTTTCTGGTGGAACAATTTGATAAGGGCGTTAGTTATAGAATAAATTGCTACAGATCGACAGTCTTTGCTGGACACAGTCAAGTTAATGGTAGGAGTGTAGGAAAAAAGTGTTGGTTTGTAGGGTTCTTAAAAGCATCAGATTGCGGAGACCTCCTACACCAAGATGTGAGGTCTTGAGGGATGTCAATTTGGTCTTATCCTGGTTACCCTCATGGCCAAGCAATAGAATGTTGTTAGCATCCTTGTTGTGACTCATTTCTTGTCGTAGAGTTTCTGATGTCAAAGCATTGGAGGTAAGTACCAGGGTCTATGACCCCTTTGGAGTAACCTTTAATAATACAAAAAGAACTAACACAATGTCAGAGATTATTTATTATCCGAAATTTGATGTGTGGAAGAAGCTGTGTGTAGTATATTGTATGAGAGAATATGATTCTAAAATGCAGGAGTATCGCCTTGACAGGGTGAACAAATTAATGATTTCTTTTGTGAAGCCATTAAAGAGAGTAACTACAGCTAATATTGCAAGATGGGTGAAATGTTCCAGATGGCGATTTACAGAAATTTAAGGCACATTCCAAAAGAGGTGCAATGGCCAGTCAGGCCTTTTGGGAAAGTTGAAGACATTATCAGAGTGGATGATTCGTCGACTGCTTCTGTGTTTGCTAAACATTATTGCAATCCAATCAAGCAGCAGACAAATGTGGTATTAGAGGGCTATCAAAATTCATAATGATAGCCTCCGGTCTTGTAATGAAACAGCGATTCTCCAAATAAAGTGCATAGAGAATCAATAAGTCAGTGGACAGTGGATGAGAACTAGTGTAGAAAGAAGGAAGTGAATAAGAATAGAGTATGTCCAGACAAAAAGAAAGGAACAAGTTTAGCATTTTAAAGAAGATGATTCTGTGAATGGACTATTTATATGTGGAGGAAGGTTCTATTCTATGTTTATGATGTAATATGTTTTTACAAGTGCTGCGTTGGACTGGCAATAAAAGATTAATGCATAATGCATAATGCGAGCCTCTGTGTCTTTAATGAAATTCAGATTCTGTAGGAACTTCATTTGAAGAATTGCTATTCTCAGTCAGATGGTGTAGATGGAAAGGCACTGGGAGTCAAGTTGCAGGGGCAAGAAGCCTGCAGAACTAGGCTTTCTTGTGTGTGCTTTAATGGTGAGCTATTTGTCCCTATAAAGCTGTCGATGTTGTAGGCTTTTCCCAAATAGCTAAGACAGACTCAGTGGTGGACTAATTAAAAGGAAAAGGTGGCTCTGATTAGTGAGAGGTTAAGTGCAGCACTTCAGTGAGTATTTGATTTGACCTCTCTAGATGGTAGTTGAAGGTCAAGCGTCTCTACTGCTTTTCTCACCACAGCATTATAAGAGGTTACTTCAGGTGGAGGAAACCCTGTTGGAGAAAGAAGTTCTCACTCTGGAGAAGTCTCCCAACAACTCACATTCCTTAGATCTTACATTTTCAGGTTCATTAAAAGTTTACAGTACCTCCTACAAAGGGAGTATAGCCTTGGGGTTCTGTTTCTCCAAAGAAGAATCTCTCTTCATCAACCAGCCTCTGTGCTTCTCTTCCAGAGTGATGAGTCATAAGAGGCAATGACTTTAATGATAGTTGGTTCTGTAGTTGTGGCGATGACGGCGTTGTTTGCAGTGCCGATGATAGACTGTGATCCGAAGGGGATGAAGTCACTACCCACAATGGAGGCAGAGTCAACTATGGTGTCTGTGTTGACTCCACTGGTGTTGTTTGTAGGTGCACAAGTGAATGGAGGGAATGAAAGGAAGGGCATAAATGGCATCCGTTAGTAAAGCACTGGAAAGCCTCCCAAATGAATATGCCAACTGTCCCTCGGGGCCAGTCAACACACCTGAGGGGAGCATTGATCTGTTAAAATATTGAACATGGCATTCAAAAGCAGACATGGATCTGTTCCAGGGCCCTGTATTTGGCACCATAGGAGGAACATTGGTTGGAGCCGGCGTCGGGTCAGATGGAATCGCTGGCACGGGTCTGCTGGAGCCGCCGGCATCGAAGAGGAGTCAGATGCCGGATCTTCTTCTTCTCCCAGCTGTTCTTGGTCTGATGCCAGAAGGCTTGACGTTGAAACCCTTGGAGACTCCATTCTGGAAGACCGACATCAGAATTCATGACGTTTATTTTCTTAAACTTTCTCTTCATTGATTTGGAAGAGTGAGGTAATGGAGATTTTGTCCTTAGATGAGACTTTTGGCGTCTATGTGTAGGTTTTCCCTGCTCTGGCCATAAACATCTTGGCCTTGCACTCGTTCAGTGCCTTCGGGTGCATTTTCTGGCAGGAGTCGCAGATGTGGTCAGATCCAAGATACCGTAGGCAGGTAGTTTGAGGGTTCGTGATGGACATCTGGCTGTCACAATCGGTACACAGGCTGAATCCGGATAGTTCTGGCAGCAACATTCTGAAGAAAACCGCAACTAATTAAATAAGGAATTTGGAAAAGCATTAAATAACGAATTTCCCCTGAGGATGACTGAACAGCTCCAGACATCAGTACGCTGATGGGGGCGCTTTATGGCTCCATTGATGTGACAAGAAGCAGCATGCAAAGCCAAGAAAGAGGCCGGCACCCCCTAGTGGCGTGGGAGAGCCATCGAAAAGTGTCCAGATCTAGATTGACGCTAGAGATATTCAAAAAGTGAGTAATCTGCAGTTAGAAGTATCCATCAGAAAATTGACCTTCTTTACAATAAAAGGATTAAGTACAGATGGGGCCACCCTTTTGTTTGGATAGCGGTCTTCGCCAACTGAGGTCACTCACCGAAGCAACTCAAGTCTAAAAATGGTGGGTGTTTCACACAATGGATTAGACACTTTAATATTGAGCCTCTTAAATGTTCAGTCACCTCATAGAAAGTGGGCATCCTTTGAGGCTGAGTCTCGAGTCATGGGGCAAGTCTGTGCTCACATCCAAAGACGAAGTTGAAGTATCCAATCTCGGAGGGGTGTTGTGAGGAGTGTTGAGCCTAGTAAAACTAGCTCTATGGGACTTCTCAGATCTCCGTTCTTGTGAATGGCAAGAATGGCATTCCTTCTCATTTTCTTTTCTGGGCTCTTCTTCCCTCGGATGGTGGGGTCTGTGCTTTCTTGACTTGTCCTTCACATGCTGTGCAGCCGGAAATAGGAGCAAAGTTGGAGCTGGAGCAGGTGTAATCTCTGGAATGACATGCACTGGTAACGAGCTTGGAAATTCGGAATTTGGAGCGGGCACTTGTGTAGGAAAAATCTGCACTGGTGAAGGCAATGCTTTCCCTAATTACCAGTCTTGGGGTGGGTTTCTCAGGAGGATTATTCAGGAGAGGGCGATACCCGCTTTTACTTTGAATTAGAATGTCAAGAGGGGATGGCGAGGAAGTGTGGCCTGTTTTGTTAGAAAGACTTCCCCATGGGAGTCACAGTACATTCAGGGAAGATGCTGGCTCTGGTTCCTACACTCTCTTAAGATGGGTGAGGTGGTGCAAACCTGTTTTCATGTTGGTTCCTGGTGAGTTGGGTTGGTTTAAGTTGGGGGATGGGGCATCCTTCAGATAGCTACCAAGATTATACAAACTGATATAGGTGTCTAAGCCATTTCTGCCAACGCCCCCATTCATCAACCTAAATATTTCAGCTAAGCAACTCAGCGCCAAAATGTGGCGTTTCCACAACTTAACATTGCTTTGACCAATACTGAGATTCAACAGGCAATTCCTCAATACCTCTCTGAAAAGGATTGCTCGAATACCAGAGTAAGCACACTGTGGAATGCCATGAAGGCGATAGTCAGAGGGATATTTATTTGATTTGCGGCCTAAAATAACAAACCGAGAAAGGACAAACTTTCTGAGCTCAAAAGGAGGGTCAGTGAACTAGAGTTATCACATAAGAGAACTGGTACACATAAAACTTGGTGCTTACTAAATAAAGTCAGAGTCAGTTCAAGCTTTTAGAAATGACAAGGCAGCATATGCCCTACTCCGCATTAGGCAGGAATTCTATAAAGGAAGAAAAAAAATACAGGGTACTGGCATGTAAGTCGAGGGAAAAATTGAACAGGGACAGAATCTACCCCATTAGAAAGAAAGAAAAATTTAAATCACACAGGGTCAATCTGGTCAAACTATATGGAGCTAGCCAGAGCCTTTCAGGCATTCTACAGTATACTCTAAGCCACCAGTGACAGCCCGGTGATGGAAATTGCCACCTACCTCAGGAGTTGGGAGTCACTGACCTTACCACCTATCATACAGAGAAACCAATAACCATTGAGGAGGGGATAACAGTGATTATTAGTCTGCAATCAAACAAGGCCTCCAAGCTGAACGGATTCACCCCCTAGTTCTACAAAGCATTATGACAAACTCTAGTTCCATTGTTGACTTGACTCTTCAATCCATTACTCCAAACCAGGGAAGTGGCAGCATCCATGTGGGAGGCCTCCATTACACTAATCCCAAAGCCTGGCAAGGAACCCTCTAACTGCGCGCCTTTTACAGTGCAGTATCATTATTGAACTAGTATGTATACTAGCCAACAGACAGAACCCACACAGGCCTTCTCTTGTAGACCCTGATCAAGCGGGGTTCATACAGGGTAAGAATTGCTTCAGAAATAAGAAAAACACTTTTGACCCGCAATAAACAACATTAAACAAGTCAGGAATATAGCGGTGATTATGTCTGCCGATGCTGAGATGGCATTCGACATAGTGCATTGTTGGCCAAGTTGAAAAGGAAGAGTGAAACAGATTGGTTTCAGATAAAAATTCAGAACCTGGCTATTTAGCAGCTATAAAGATCCCGCCCCATTCTGGGATTAGAGTGGGCAGAACTTCTGCGACACCCTTCCAAATTTGGAGAGGCACAAGGTAGGGTTCCCTTGTCTCCATTATTATTTGCCCTGTACTTTGAACATATAATCAGCCTGTATGTAAATGATGTTCTACTGGCTTTTACTAATCTGACCTTTTCAGTACTAGCAGTGCTTAACAAGTTAGATAGTTTCGAAGAACTCTTGGGCTTTAACATCAACATACAAAAATCCCAAATTCTAAATATTAACAACCCTTATGGACAAAAAAGCAGACTTCTGGATCAGGTTCCTATCCTCTGAGTAGCAGAGTATAGCCATTACGTGGGCCCTAAGATTATGGCCTCTTGGGCAAAACAGCGCAATTTGATTATCGAGACCTCCTCCAGACGTTCAGAGGGACACTCAAAACTGACAGTCAGGTAGCCTGTTTTGGCTGAGCAGACCAGAGCACTGAAGATAAACACCCTTCCAAGAATCCTCTTTCTTATGCAGGCTCTCTCGCTTCAGCCTCGATCGGGATGCTCTCAAAACTACAAAAACGGATCAAGTTCTTCATCTGGGGAGAAAAGAAACCAAAGGTGGCAAAGCACATGGCATACAAGCACCACAAGAGTGAAGGACTAGGAGTCCCGATTTTGACCAACTATTATTTTGTTGCTCAGTTCTGATACATCTTGGAGTGCAACTTCCATGAATCTGAGAAATACTAGTGCTTCACTGACCAAACAATAGCAGACATCCACATCTGGAAAATCCTGAGGCTTCCTAAGTAGTATAGGGCATGGGATTTATACACCTCCTATAGGAGGCCGGCTCTTTATGTAGTATATTAAAACAAGATATATGTGTAAAGAGTTCAGGTTTTCCCTTACGAGTGGACAGGGGCTTGCTCTAGCAATCCCAAGATGCTCTTTTAGGGGGTAGTATGGTCGAGCAGCCTTAGGCTTATCAGAGGGGAGTGTTAGACTTCTGCAAATAAGCACACCAGTCAATAAATGATGAACATGTCTGTTAGACCTGGCATCATTGGCATGAGTCTCTCCTCCATTTTTTTCTGTTGGCCTCCTCTGTTTACGATGTTTTGCTGGAATATTGCTTTGGGCACTGTGCCACTGCTGATCAGTGCCACAGTGCAAGTGCTTCCTATGTTAAATTGATACATTGATTGGTGTTACCATGATTGGCTTGGTTGAATTACTGTTCAGACCCTAGTCTAGTGCACTGCGTGTGCCAAGGGCATGTAAGTTAACTGCTGCTGGTGGGCTTGCAGCACTGGTTGTGCCACCCACAGAAGCAGCTTGTAAAATGTGTCCCAGGCCTGCCATCGCAGAGCCTGTGTGCAGTCCCTGACTGCCTTGGCTAGGAAACCTACTTGCCAGTCTCTAAAACCTTCCCTTGGCCACATTTCAGACACCTCTATGGTAGGCCCTAGGGCTGGGTGCATTGTTGGTAAAAGGTAGGTCATGCCCTGATGTATGTGGCATGACCTAATAGTGAATTACAGCCATCTCCGTTTTTCACTATTGAAGGGCTACCTGCCTTCCATAGGCCAGAACAGGCAGACTGATTATTAACTCCATTATAATCTTATCTGACTCAGGGAGCATGGTAGCGGTTCGAGTTTAGTATCCCTGAACTCAGAATTTAATAACACATCCGTTAGGATGGATGGTTTTTAAATTCTGTGTTTGAAAATAGCCCTTTTTAGAAAGTGGCTATTTTCTTGTCCAACTATACACCGGTCTCTGCTGGTTTGGTGTGTGTGTCAGGGGCTGGGTGTCTCCAGAGGTCTGAATGAGTCAGTGTGGGGTGAATGAGGCATTTACCTTTAGAGTGGGGGGGAGAGTAGTCCCTGGTAGCCTGCCCTGCCTGACACAATGCTGGCTCCACCTCCTGCTGGGCGGCTGATGACCCTGCCCTGCTCAGTGAATAGGCCAGTTGCCTCGGCCTGGCAACACCCACAACAAACCGGGGAAGGGGGGAATTTCCCATCTTGGACAAAGAGAACAAAGCAGAAAAGGGGTATAAAAGAAGGACCCCTAAACCAAAGAACTTAGATCACTTCTGACAAGGAAACCTCTACCAAGGACAAGAAGCCTGCTGATCCAAGGACTTGCCTCCCCCTTCTGCCAGTGTGCTGTTTGCTGGGGGGAACCTGAAGCTGCTTCTTTATTTTTGCCAAGGGACCAGGGGAGAGGAACTTCGTGTGTATTCTCAAACTTGCAAGAAAATCTCCAAGGGCTGGAAGAGTGCCAGCCTCCTGTTGATGTCACAGGGCTAAAGGACTTCACCCACTGCTGAATTGCTTGTGCACAGGAGAAATCTGCAATCTCGACGTCGCCAGACGCCACCGAATCCAGCTCGACATCGTGAGTACGGCTCCAGTGTCCCGAGCCTTCGACGCCGGCCGCCGGGCCCGATCAACGCCAGTAGCGACGCCAGGGAGTAGTGAGTTCGGCTCCAGCTACCAGTGACCCAGTCTCGACGCCGTTGCAAATCGCCCCGACTCCGAGGCTCGATCAACGCTGACCTCTCGACGCCGTGGAAACTCGTGTTTCTTTATTCTACAGGTACTCTGTAGTGGGGTCTGTTGCAACTCCAGGCTCAGCGTAGCGCTCCTCGCGGTCGACGCCGAACCTTGGGAATATCGTAAACTCAACGTCGTGTGACTCCTGCGGGGTCACATTGTTGCCAAGAACTGTGCTTTACAAAGAATACTTACTTTTGTTGCTAAAGAACTATTTCCTAAAAAGAAACCTTACCTGAACTATTATTTTTCCTTCCAAAGAGTATTTATTTAGACTGTGGTATATTTTTATCGTTATTTGGTCTTGTGCTAAGCCTTATATAAAAATACTTATTTTTTATAATAACTCCTGTGTTATGTCCGTTTGTAGTGTATTCACTTTATTACTGTATGTGGTCATAAATGCTTAATACACTGCCTCTGAGATAGGCCTGTCTGCTCTGCCAAGCTACCAAGGGGGTGAGCAGGGGTTATCTGAGTGTGTAATCCCCTTGCCCTGACTAGAGGAGGTGGGTCCCTATTTGTCAGAAGTGTATACCTCTGCCAACTAGAGACCGCCGGTTCTAACAATGTCTCAATAAGGAGATCATCACCAATGTATAAGAATATAACATATCTTTATATGCGTTTCGTCACCGAGTCAAAACGATCAGGGAAGTATGTTTTTCCAGAGAAATACGTTCACATTTAAACAGTCGGAACTTAGTGCATTTTTCGAAGGTAGCAAGGTTATCCTATAGAAGGGAAAACAAATACGGCATACGTGTTCTTTGCAGCAACGTAAGCGAACAACCTCTGGGACTTGAAGTGTGTTTGGGACAAGGTCCAAGGCAGCACCAGCTAATCACTTCCAGAAGCACGAGGGCGGCCAGGTGCAGTGGTGCATAAGAGCAATGGGTGCCCAATGCAAGTTGATAGGGATCAGCCTTCGTTAACAGATGCTACAGTGTCGAAATGGGAGTCCAGTCGGGCTGAATCACAGGGGGGGCTCAGACCTCACGATGCTCAGGGCAGGGAGACACCTGCAGTCCTCTTCTCCACGGGCCAGGGGCGATGGGTGCAGAGTTGTCTTTAGGTATTGGATTTTTGTCACCTGGAGCAGTTGTGGTAGATGCGGCCTGCAAACAGATGGTACAGGCAGCGTCGCAAATTCCACAGTGGGAAGACACAAGGTGGGCTTCGAGTCTAGTGGGTCTGGGGACCAAGTTGGACCACTTCAGCTGGGTGTAGGCAGTTCGGGTGCAGTGGAGCTTCCCAGTGTCGGGCTTACGCAGTCTTAAAGCCGAACAGCTCAGTCCATGGTACCTGCAGTATGAAGGGAAACAGCTCTGCTGTTCAACAGGAGTACCTGTGTCTCTGGAGAAGTGCTGGCAGTCCTCACAGGCTATGGAGGATCAGCAGCTTTCAGGACGAGACGACTTTAGTGCAATTGTTGGCAATAAGCAAACACGCCGGCAGGGCTGATGGTATGTCAGTAGCTTCTTCTGTAGTTCTGGCTTTTGCTGCTCTTTGGCTCTTATCAGCAAGATCTGAAATGGGGCATCCCCTAAATACTGAATTTAGGGGTGTTAGGGGAGTACAGGGTAGTAGCCAATGGGCTACCTTGCCTTGGAGTCACTATGCCACTTTTATGACTACTTCCTGGGGGAGGTGGTCAAAACCCTGTCAAAAAATTCCTGATTTTTCCATCACCAAGATGGCTAACTTTGAAAAGTTGCCTCCACTTCAGGTAGCCCACCTTAGGGATGGCACTAGCCTGACGGTGGACACGCCTATCTGACTAGCTAATTTTTCAACAGGTACCGGCGCCAAATGGCTCTGGATAATCTGAGTCGGCTTCTTCTCCTGAGAGAGAAACAAGATTTGCACCCTAAAGCCGGTAGGCCCTTTGAAACTCCCCTGTCTTGGAATGCTAATCTGCAGGTCTTACTGTGGAAGGAGGTGAAAACACTCCCTGCTCAAGCAGGCTTGGTTTATGGCCCCCTGAGAGCAAAGGACCTCATCCTTGGGGGTCTGAAACCAGTCAGCCAGTACACCAGTGACTGGTAGGTTTTCATGGGGCACCTCTAAGGTGCCCTCTGTGTGCATGTTTTAATAAATACGACACTGGCATCAGCGTGCGTTTATTAGTAGGAGATGTTTAATACAAAACACCCCTATCTTCAGTGAAGCCATCATGTAGCTGGGGAACTCGTTTTCAGCAGTGTCCATCACATTGTTTCGAAATTGCTTCCCATATCATTTGTTCTGGCAGTAATAATACTGACCAGCACAGGGGCATAACTGCTCATGCAGTTATGCCCTCGCATGTGGTATAGTGCACCCTGCCTTATGGCGGTGAGGCCTGCGGTAGGGGTGTCTTACTTATACTGCATGCAGTGTCAGCAGGCATGGAGCACAGGCTGGGTGCCATGTCATGTTTTCACTTTTGTCCGCACTAAGACACGCAGCCTGCAGTGGCAGCTTGCATGAGCTTGGTGAGGGGTCTCTTAGGATGGCACAATTTGTGGTGCAGCCCTTGAGGACCCTCTTTAGTACCTTAGGCCCTTGGTACCAGCAGTGCCATTTACTAGGGACTTTCAGAGGGTACTGAAGGTATTGACAATTGGGTAAGAGATTGCACAGTTTTGGGAAAGAGATGCGGCACAGGGGGCCTGGTTAGCAGGAACTCAGTGCACTTCCATCTGAAATCACATCAAATAACAGGCAAAACATGGGGGTGATCATGTCGAAAAGGGAACTTTCCTAGATAACAACCTCCCAAACGAAAGAGATGAGACTAACCTTTCCCTAGGGAGTCTTCATCTTCTAAGTGGAAGAAACTGTAACGGCCATCTGCAATGGCATCGTCAGACCGAGGTCTGTGTTCCACTGTAAAGTCCATTTCCTGTAAAGAGCTGGACCACATCAACAGATTGGTGTTTTCACCTTTCATTTGTATTAGCCATCTGAGAGGTCTGTGGTCAGTTTGGACAAGGAAGTGCGATCAAACAAGTATGGCCTCAACTTCTTCAGGGACCAAACCACAACAAAGGCTTCCTCTGAATAGCACTCCAACACTGCTTTCGTGGGAGTAACCTCCTGCTAATGAAAGCAACATGTCGCTCATGGCCATCATCACTGGTTTGTGATAGGACCGCTCCTACCCCATGTTCAGAGCCATCTGCCTGCACTATGAACTGCTTCTTATATTCTGGAGCTTTTAGAATGTGTGCTGAGCACATTGCCTCCTTTTGGGTGTCAAAAGCCTTTTGACAGTTCACTAGCCAGTTTAATTTCTTTGGCATTTTCTTGGAGGTCAGTTCTGTGAGGGGGGCACAATGGATCTGTACCCCTTCACAAACCTCCTGTAATACCCAGTCAAGCCAAGGAAAGCCCTGACTTGTGTCTGGGTGGTTGGTGCTACCCAGTCCACAACTGTTTGGGTCTTGGGATGTAAGGGTTGAACTTAGCCTCCACCTACCAGCTGGCCCAAGTATACAATAAAGCCCTGCCCTGACTGGCACTTGCTTGCTTTGATAATGAGGCCGGTATTTCGTACAGCCTCAAAGACCTTACCAATATGGATCAGGTGATCCTGCCAAGTGGAGCTACAGACAGAAATATCATCGAGATATGCCGCACTTAAGGACTCCAACCTTTAGAAGGTAGCAGGGCCATTCTTTAATCCAAAGGGCATAACAGTGAACTGATAAAACCCATCTGGAGTTGATAATACAGATTTCTCCTTTGCTCCTGGAGTCAGACCAATCTGCCAGTAACCTGATGTTAAATCAAATCAAAAGTACCATGAAATTTGACTGCCCCTAATCGGTTAATCAATTTGTCAGCCCTAGGAATTGGGTGTGCATCTGTCTTGGTTACTGCATTGAGCTCCCTACAGCCCACAAAAAAACCTCAGCTCAGTTTTACCACCCCTGGTTTGAGGACTAAGACAACTGGGCTGGTCCAGGGGCTTTCAGAGGGTTCAATGAATCCCAATTCCAGCATCTTCCTTACTTCTGCTTTGATGCTTTTTTTTACATGGTCAGACTGCTAGTAAATTTTATTTTTGACCAGTAGGCTGTCTCCAGTGTCCATATCATGGGTTCACCAGCTTGTCTGACCAGGGGTCGACCAGAAGAGCTCAGCATACTGGTGCAGGACTCGCCTGCATTCAGCTTGCTGTTGGGCAGAGAGGGTGTCTAAAAAAACAACTCCTTCCACTGATCTATCTTTAAGGTTGTGGCAGAGGAGGGCAGGGAGAGGTTATCTCTCCTCCTGATCCTCTTCAGTGACCATTAGCATGGCCACCTCAGCCCTGTCATGGTAGGATTTAAGGCGGTTCCCATGGATTACCCTTTTGGGGTTCCTGCAAGTGCCAAAGTCCACCAGATAGGTGACCTCCTCTTTTGATTCCAAGATACAGTACGGTCCACTCCATTTGTCCTGGAGGGCCCACGGGGCCACAGGCTCCAACACCCACACTTTCTGCCCTGGTTGGAACTCCAACAGTGCAGCCTTTGGGTCATACCAGAGCTTCTGGAGGTCTTGGCTGGCCGCTAGGTTTTTGGATGCTTTTTCCATGTATTATTTATTATTATTATTATATATATTTATAGAGCGCGACAGCTACTTCCAACGGAAGTGTCCCGGCGCTAGCGTCCTACAGGTGCAAGGGATAGAGCAGGAAGAGGATAGCAGCGGTCTCTAAGGCATTCTGAACAACCAAGTCTTGAGGGCCTTTCTGAATGGAAGTTCCCTGTCCAGCTGTCTGAGATCATTGGGTAGGGTGTTCCATAACATTGTAGTTTTCACTGAGAAAGCACGCCCACCTGTCCAAGCCTTTCTAAACCTCGGAGTGATTAAGAGATTTTGGTTGCAGGATCTGAGAGTTCTTGAGGGAAGATATTTCTGAAGTCTCTGTCTCAGATAGTAGGGGCCAACCCCTCTCGTTGCTTTGTGAGCCAAGACAAGGGCCTTGAACTGCACTCTTTTCCTTACCGGCAACCAGTGCAGGCTTTGCAGATGAGGCGAGATATGATACCGTAAAGGCACATTCCTCAACAGCCTGGCTGCAGCGTTTTGGATACGCTGCAGTCTACCCATCAAGTAATCCGGAAGGCCAATATACAAACTGTTGGCGTAGTCGAGTTGGGAAGTAATAAGGGCATGCACCACTGCCTTCCTACAGTTCATAGGAAGGAAGCGTAGGAATCTTCTAAGTGTCTTCAATCTCCAAAAGCATTGGGAGGAGATATGCATGACTTGAGCCTTGCCAGACAGTTGCGAGTCAAACCTGACCCCTAGATTCCTAGCTGCCGTTACCGGTGTTGGGGGCGGGTTCAGTTCTGCTGGCCACCACAGCTCCGTCCGGGGAGGAGAAGGTTGGTTGAAGAATAGTACCTCCGTCTTATCAGCATTTAGCTTAAGACAATTTTCAGTCATCCAGGAGGAGATGTTTAATAGGCATTGCTTAAAGTTAATAAAAGCTATGTCACTATTTTCCTTAAAGGAGAAGATCAGCTGCGTGTCGTCTGCATACGAGACAACTCGTACCCCCCATTTCTCAATGATGGCAGCAAGGGGTGCGAGATAGACATTGAAGAGCGTCGACTCAATGCCGAGCCCTGTGGCACCCCCTGCGCCAAGGATCTAGAACTGGAAACATGAGGGTGTATGGCAACCTGTTGTGACCTCCCCTCCAAGAAAGACTGAAACCAATTCAACACGGTCCCAGTCACTCCTATTCGGTGTAATCTATGTAGGAGAATCTCATGGGAAACCGTGTCGAACGCTGCAGATAGGTCCAACAAAACCAGCATTGCACATCTGCCTTGATCCAGGGTTTCACGGATCGACTCGGTGACTTCCAGTAGAGCAGTTTCCGTGCTATAACCAGCCCTAAATCCTGATTGTGAATCATGGAGGTGATTATTGGATTCAAGGAAGTCAGAGAGTTGTATTCAGCCATTTTGCAACGAAAACCGAGTACACAGTCCACTATGGCTTGCTTAAGCTCTTTGATAGGTCTCTTCCAGCCTTCCTTCACCAGACACAATGGTCCCTGTACAGTATGACCAAACAGAAGTTCAAAGGAGGAAGACACTACTCCCTTCTGTGGTACTTCTCTGTAGCTGAAAAGTATGCATGGCAGTAAAACATCCCATCTCATTTGGAGTTTTTTAAGGAGTCAACCAATCATACTTTTCATGGTTTTCTTGAATCTCTCAACTAAACCATTTGTTTGCGGGTGATATGGGGTGGTAAACTTGTATGCCACCCCACATTCAGCCCCCATGTAGGTACCCAGGCATGAAGATGGAACCTCTGTTTGACACCACCTTCTTAGGGAAACTCACTCTGGAAAAGATACCAATGAGGGTCCTAGCCATGGCAGGAGCAGTAGTAGTCCTAAGGGGTATTGCTTCGGGGTATCTTGTGGCGTGATCCACCACCACCAGTAAAAATCTGCTCCCTGATGCTGCTGGAGGGTCTAGGAGACCGACAACCTCAACCTTTCAAAGGGAAACCCAACCACTAGAAGTCGAATTAATGTGGCCTTTGGGTGGCCACCTGCTTTACCACTGGCTTGGCAGGTGGCATAGGAGTGGCAAAACTCCTTCACCTTTTAGGACATACTTAGACAGTAGAAGTGAGTAACTAACCTACTTCAAGTTTTGGCATGGCCAAGATGCCCAGCTAAGGGGATGTCATAAGCCAAAGTGAGTAAGAACTCTCTATATAATCAGAGGAACTACCACTCTCTTCATTGCATCAGGTTTGGTATCTCTGGCCTCAGTGTAGAGGAGTCCCCTCTTCCCAATAGGTTCTGAGGGGGCCACAGACATCTCCTTTTTCCTGATCAGTAGCTTGCTGTCTCAGGCTTTCAAGAGTAGGACATGTCCTCAGCCCCTAGTACAGCTCTTCCCTAGAGGGTCTCCCTGAACCCAGGAGCTCTGGCGTGTGAGACCCAAGTTCCTCTGGTTCAATTCCCTCTGGGGCCGACAGGTCCGCTCTCTGAGGAAAAGAGACCTGAGCTTGTGGCTGATTTGAAGTTTGTTTTCCTGTCTTCTTGCCTTTTATCTTAGAGGGTTAGGCCATTCTTCCAGACTCCAACTCCTCTTTTTCATCCAAGGCTTTGCATGGTGCTCTTGTTTTTGAAACACACCCATTCAGGTATACGGAGCATAGCTGTGTGTGTCTGTGTTGAGATCTCCAGATCATTGCCTAGCAGACAATCTACAGGAATTGCAGAGGATACCACCACCTTCTTTTGGCCTGTAACCCCTGCCCATTCTAAGAACATCTTCACCATGGGATGGACCTGTGCCTGATTGTCAACATTAAGAACTGTGAATGTCTCACCAGTCAGATATTGTCCGGGGGATACCAGTTTTTCGGTCACCATGGCGACACTTGCACCTGTATCCCTCAGGGCTACAACTCTGATCCCATTTATATGAGGCTGTTGTTTGTATTTTTCCATGTTAATAGGACAGACAGCCAGGGCAGCTACATCCACCCACCCTCTGAGACTAAAGTTGCTTAGTCGAGCTCTCTCACATGGTCAGGACTCACCTGGTATCCCATCTGGAGACTTGCACGGCATTTAGTGCAGGGACACTAGGGGGACTCTTTTTGTAGGGACAGCTAGGGTCTTTTGTTTGGTGCCCACTGGCCTTGCAATTAAAGCACCAAGCCCTACATGGAATACCAGTTCTTGCCCTGGTACCCACACTTAAACTGTGTATTGCCTCAGGCCCACCGTCCTGAACAGAGTTATGGGGGCTTGCGAAGACTCTTGGGTGTTGTTTTTTGACTGGTCACCATCTTTCCCTTGGGAGGGATTATCGACGACTTCCTTTTGGTCACCCCCACCATGAGTTGTCTTGGTTACCCTTGTCTTGACCGCATGGTCTGCCTTCTTCCTTAAATCTTGAAGAGAAAGTGGACCTAAGTCTACCAGGTCCTGATGTAATTTCTCAGGAACACAATTACTCAACAGATGCTCTTTCATAATAAGATTGTAAAGCCCATCATAGTCTTGCACATTGTTTCTCTTCAACCCGCCACCTAGTGTTTTCACGGTAAAGTCTACAAAATCAACCAAGGTCTGACTCAGGATTTTTCAAGTCCCCCAGAATCCTGATCCTGTAAGCAGGATATCCTTCATGAGGTCCTAGGACTCAGCATCTGCATCATTTTAGAGGGCTCACTTACTAGGCTCGCAGCTGCAATCTAGAGCAGGGACAGGCCAAATTGGAGTAACCATGCGTTCTATAAAGCTCTAACATAACAAAACATTCAGAGTCAGGAGCCTATCCCCACGATTTCCGGAGAACAGCTCCCAGAGAAGAGAGCCCCAAAACTGTTGGCTGAGCTGCCTCATTTTACAAGCCCTCTCAAAGGCTGTAAACCATTTGATAATATCATCACCCTCAGTAAACAACTTTGTGGATCTTATGGTCAAAAGCTTCTTCTTTCTCCCACTTTATTTCCAGCCACCAGAGAAGGGTTCTAGGCCCAGCTCAGCTCTTTCTTTTTCTATAGCTAAGAGTTTGACCTATAAGACTATCCTCTTCGCTAGACAGATCAGCATCTTCACTCTCTAAGTCTTCTGGCGCACTACTGGTAGTACCACCAGTGGTATTGTTATCAGTAGGGCCACTGTTGGAATCATTATCGACTTCAACCCCTTCAGGGTCCTCTTTCCCTCTCTCAGTAGGGGCTCCTTCCTCGGCCATGGATATAGCATTATCTGCGAGCAGTTTTTACAGTTGTGCCTTATTAGGTCTAGGTCCCATGGGAAGGTTCCATGCTTGGCAGAGGGACTTAAGTCAGTCCAACTTAAGCTTCTCGTAGGGTCCCACGTTGAGCTCCTGGGAAGGACCTGCCTCAGACATGGTATTAAAGTAGTTGGGACCTTTTCAGAAAACTACCAAAAATTCTAAGTACTTTCTAAAGGCCTAACTAACTTAAATATGTTTTAAATTCTAAACAGTTTCACCATGGGACTTAACACAAGGCCTTTACAGCTATGTTTTAAAAAAAAATTAAAAATCAGAAAAAATGATGGAAGCTGAAGACAATTTCGGATTCTTTAGTGGAATCAATTATTACCCATGTGGTACAGCAGACGTCGAGTCTTGTATCCCACCGCTGCACCACCAATGTAGGAAGCTGGCTCTTTATATAGTATATCAAGACGAGTAAGACTGTGTAAAGAGTCTGGGTATTCCATTACGAGTGGACAGGAGCTTGCTCTAGCAATCCCAAGGTGCTCTTTTAGGGGGTAGTAAGGTTGAGCAATCTTAGGCTTATCAGAAAGGAGTGTCCGACATCTGCAAATACGCCCAACAGGCAATAAATGATGCACATGACTCTATAAGGAGATCCACGCCAATTTCAGAGGCACCATTGTTATCCTACTGAAGGAAAAACAAATACGGCATAAGAGTTCTTTGCAGGAACTTGAGACCGCCCTCTGGGACGTGAAGCGTGTTATTGGGCAAGGTCTAAGGCAGCACCAGCAGATCACCTTCAGCGGCACGAGGGGGTCCGGGAGCAGTGGTGCAAAACAGCATTGGGTGCCCAATGCAAGTCGATGGGGATTGGCCTTCGTTAACAGATGCTGCAGAGTCAGACTGAACCAACAGAGGGGGGAGGGGAGGGGGGGAGGGGGCTCAGACCTCACGATGCTCAGGCATGGGGATACCTTCAGTCCTCTTCTCCACAGGCCAGGGCGACGGGTGCAGTGGTGTCCCAAAGATGGGCCCTGCAAACAAATGGTTTAGGCGGCATTGGAAAGTCCACAATGGGGAGACCCAAAGTGGGCTTCAAGTCAGGGGACCACGCTGGCCCAGTTGGCCCGCTTTCGTGGACTTGGAGCCTCACAGATGTGAGATGCAGCTCTTTGGACAAGTGCTGGCAGTCCTCCCAGGCTTTGGAGGTTCAGCAGCTTGCAGGGAGAGACAACTTTGACCCTCACATGTACTATAGTGCACCCTGCCTTAGGGCGGTGAGGCCTGTGGTAGGGATGACTTACTTATACTGCATGCAGTGTCAGCAGGCATGGCGCACAGCCTGTGTGCCATGTTGTGTTTTCACTTTTGTCCACATAAAGACAATCAACCTGCAGTGGCAATTTGCATGAGCTTGGTGAGGGGTCCCTCAGAACGGTACAATTCCTGCTGCAGTCCTTGGGGACCCTCTTTAGTACCTTAGGCCCTTGGTACCATTTATTAGGGACTTTCAGAAGGTACTAAGGGTATTGCCAATTGGGTAAGCAAATGCAGTTTTGGGAAAGAGATCTGGCACTGGGGGCCTGGCTAACAGGTACCTTGTGAACTTCTAGTCAAAATCACATCAAATACCAGGCAAAAAGTGGCGGTGACCATATCGAAAAGGGCACTTTCCTACACTCCCCAGTCACAAAAACAAACTGGTGGCTTGTAAAAAAAAAAAAGCGGCCCCCAAGAACGGGCTGACACCGACACCCTTCTCTATTACATCATTCATTAACAACCCTGACTTTAGCCCTACACTGTCCAGTGCTACATATGCAAGGTGGCAAAATAAAGCTGGAAAAGGATCAGAGACTGTTACAGCCATCTGCTGCTCAGATCGTTTAAACAGATTAAATATGAAAACAGCCTTACTGAAAAGGAGCACCTGCAGATCCTTCCCTGGGTCCCCCAGAAAGATGTTCAACCCCTGGCAAGATGAATCTTCACTAAATAAATATGAAAAACACATTTAATAAGACATATTTAAATTTCTGATGGTCCCACTCTGGGTGGGGGAAAGGAACATGGTGGGAGGAAGTGCTAGGTCCTACGTCATCCAAGAAGGAGTTGATGACATCTGCAGAAGAGCCTGTACGACTGCAACCTGTGCAATGGGCAGGGAAATGCTGACGATTATTCTGTACTACAGGTTGTATACACTACTTAGACTTATCACCTGGGATCCTTTCGAATTCCCAGAGAGTTGGAGGGGGTGTTGTAACTGAGATTCCTTTTACACTTACTTTGACTCGCCCTGAAGCTGCAGTGATTTTTGGACATGGTTCTGGGAGATATAGACAAGTTATTAAACACCACCTTGCCAAGGGTTCCCACAAATATCATTCTGGTCTACCAAACAGACAGATCTATTCTTTATCTTCTCCGAGGGACATGTTGTGCTCCCTGTCCTTATGTGCAGCCGAGCACACTATCCTAGACTATGGGGTTCCGACAAGCCTCCGTAGTGCAGACTATGGATATATTGACTCTGTGATCTGATGGCACTGGAAAATATGTTCTTCAACAAAACTGATGTGATGGGAGGAATGCTTGCAATAAGTCTAACCACCTGAAAAAACTGGGGGGAGAATTCCAAACCATCATTCTTTTGCCAACCATGCACCCTCAGTTTGGAAATATGTTTACTGTACTGGAACACGAGGGAGTAGAACTGTGTTACTCTTTCGGATCCTTGTTATTCTTCTTGAATTAATTTACTAAATTAGCATGACCAAGGTACCTCTGAGTTTTACGCCTAATGGCCTGTGCAGCTGGAAATTAAGTAGATGACCGGAGTAACAAGTTCTGACAATCACGGGCCATAGAGCTCCTTCATGAGATAGGTGCTGTCTTGAGATTTACTATGTGTGGTGCCATTTTGGGGGTGGAGGGATAAGGGAGGAATGAGAAATTAGGTTTCGGGTTTTCACTGGTGCTTGTTTTGTTGCCCACCAACTGCCAGTTGTAGACAGGTGTATCTCTTATCCTAAAAGGGCCATGTTTTCTGTATCTACAAAATAGCATGCACACAGGGACCAGGATCATTTCCACAGATTCTAAAACACCAACAACTGTGAAGACACAGCCATGCGATTACTCATTTCCCCCCTTTGTAATAGAGCGACATTTACTTCAGTTACACAAGAATACTGGTGTCAACCCCAGAATGCACCATCAGGAGATGATAGTTTTGAGGAAACAAACGAAACCTTCTGAACTATGTAAATGGATGCAAGACACTAGGAACGATGAAGTCCCATAAAAGAGCTTATTTACCTTAAAGCAGAAGTAGATTGTTTGAATGAATCAGTGTGTGACTGAATGACTACATCTGCAGTTTGACATAGTGAGGGTAATTCTGAGACAGGGCAACCCAGTGCTCAGTAAGTGACCGAGTGTACCTCAAATAGTGGAAGTGTGAATTAATGAGTAGACCAGACTGAATGTGACCACTGGAGTGAGACTGAATAAGTGTGTCAAGGGATAACTTGGTGAGTGTGACCTAAAAAAGTGTAGATAGCTGAGTAAGTGAGGTGTGTGAGTGAGTGTGCCATGTGTACTTAACTGACTGTGCAGGAGGCCGAGTGAGTGTAACAAACAGACTAAGATAGAGCGTGGGTGACTAAGTATGAGTGACTGTGAATGTGGTGATGTGACTGGACAGCAGTGAGTGACTGGAGGATATGCTTGATGAGAGTAAATGTGGCTTTGAGTGCCATTTAAGGTTACTTATGGAAGAAGCAAATCAAAATCTTTTTGCCAACTGTCCTAAAAAATGCTGCGAGATAACTTGTTTTAACTCCAGAAGGACAGATGAGAAACCAAGGCTGGAAGGGTATCCCTCACCCTTGAGAAGCATAGGCATTGAAAAAGCATCCACCACCTACCATGTGTTAAAAAGATAGGTTTCAATGTATGGAATTGGACAGCATGTTAAAACAGCTTTGAATGTTGACCTCAAGTGTTTAAGCACTACTTTGGCTGGAGTGGCAAAGCATGCACGTTTCAAAAGAAAGTCAACTTCGCTCACTCGTACATAAACCAGAAATAGCAGACCTTCTGGCTTCTTCTCACCTACAGATGCACTTCGTACATCTTTCCCCCGCAGGACGAGCAGATTAGCAATGGAGGTGTTGAACCGTAGCTCCTTGTTTGGAGACACTTTTCCTGCCACAGGGTCCCCAGAAGACGGCGCCCGCACCTGCCAATCAATGCCTAAAAAGAGAGACATATGTATTAAACATCCTTAACAATCGGAGTGATAAACAAATACAGATTAAAAGGCTTAACGGTCTTTTTCATGAAAGAAATGAACATGTATTTGGCCATATGATTAAATTCTCCATTTACACTTAGAGTGCTCAAGTGTCCCCAACTTAGCTTCTCCCCACGACGTACACCTGCTATACTACCAAGTTCTCATTCTGTATAGGCTGTACAACAAAGCTGTCTGTGCATGTTGAGCGTCTTAATTTTATTTACACTTATTACATCCTATAGATACAAATCCTAGCCCAGAGGAGCAAAGGCGTAATCTCCAAAGCAAATTGAGAAGCATACAGGGTTACAAAGAAAGGTATGCACGTTTACAACTAAAGAGCGGCATATTACAACAAACTGTGGGGGGTGTAGGCTTGGGTTCATGGGAAAGAGGAATCCAGAAGATGGTAAGAGGTGAGTCATCAGACCTTTTATGATATTCTGAAAGGAAAGCAAAGACCTAGGCATAGATCAAGCTCAATCCAAAGTTTTGAAGCATATGAAGAGGAGGGCTGTCTCCGTGCACAACCACGGTTATTATAGAGAGCCAGTCGGCTCCAACATAAGGAGGATCCCACATGCTATGCACCCTGGAAGCTGGGCTCAGCCAACGGGTTAAATAAACAGAGCATGAACCGTTTGTGGCCCAGTGCCCTACCCACTAACCCAAGTGTGGGTGTCCCTTACTGTGGTGTGCAGCCCGGGGTCGACCCTCAACATAGCTGCCACGTTATCAACCTCCTAATGTGTGACATTTTCATGCATTCAGTGTCCATATGTGTGATATTTGAATGCCTTATGTGAGGCACTTTCAGTAACACTTTACCTCAAGTACAAAACAATTATAGTGCAATAACTGATAAGAAATTGATCTATTTTGTATAATATGTATAACAATATAGAAAGTAGCTCAGAATAGCTAAACATATGAAGTTTACTTAGTCAAAAGTCGGAGTCACAAGAAACAAGGCATCTTAGAAGATTTTTCATGAGCTCCCCACCAGGCAGATATTGTGCGTTATGTTGAGTTCACAATTTATGTAAAATAGTAAAAGCCACATTAATGGTAATGAACTAGAGAGTGCTGTAGTAAATAACACCTTTGGACACAACCTGGCGTGTGTCTGACAGACACAGACAGAGACGCACACACTTTTCTAATATTTTCTAATATTCATGTTTAGGAAACGTATTATTTTCCTTCTTTGGTATAAGTAATATGCAACATTTAGTGTTTATGGCTCTAAATTTAGGACAGGTATCATAAAATTATAAAAGTAAATTGTACTTTACATGTGTGGACAGATTATGTTTTTATTTCCTCCAGAGTTTATCATGAATAAATCAAATATTTAAATAGCGTGTTTCACTGACTGCACCCACCGTGCTACTGGCTCCTGTGAAATAATTGAAGAGAACAAACAGGGCAGGCCCACTTGATACCAAGCTAGGCTATTGGCAGGACTGGCATGGGGACCTTAGGATGGTGCTGAAATTATTTGAGGCTACAAGGCCTGCGAGGAGTGGGACTGTCCTTGGGACACCAGTGCAGTGCTCCATGCTATGCAGCTGCTCCTCTGGTACTTAAACTTGCTCACAGAGAGGTCGCCTGCTGCCTCAGTCACTGATCACAGTCGCGTCCTAGAGAGTCTTTATTACTTGAGGTTAGCATAGCTCTCCTTTTTAGGTCTCGCAGACCTAGCGCTGGAGCGCGCATGCGCTCCTCGCTCTGCGAGGCCTATTGTCATCAATACACTTTGAGAAGGGGACTTGAAGCCCCGCCCCTCATTCCTATTGGCTTGCATCATAGTTCATGGTAAACGGAGGCTTTTCATTGTAAAGGAGGCGTCTTAGTCCCTTCTTGTTACCGGCCTGTCTCCTTTTGGCCCCGCCCACCCGGACTGGATCTTTTACCTGCGGCCTTACACAGTGTCTTTTATTTACTGGGTATGCACTTTTTTTTACCACTGTGTCTGGGCGCTCGGCACAGTCAGAGTAGCTCTCTTTCCTCCGTCTTCTGACTTCTCCGTGTTCCATTCCTGAAAGAAGAACAACTTCAGCACCTTCGGGACAGGACTCGAACGCATGCCCGGGGGGAGGGGTAGGGGGTGTTCTCGTGCGTCGCTTTCAAATTCTTCTTTTTTTTGTATACAGCGCTAGCTTCCTGGCTGGGGAGGCGTCTGTGCTCTAAAGTAGAGTGACCAATCATCCGTTGTCTATGAGGATCTCTTTTACGGGACGCCTTTTGTCCATAATTTTGGGCATTGCAGGGAACAGCACTGTTTCCTGCATGAAGCTTCCACTTCCTGATGGGGCCACCTTGCACTCCTCCTAGGAGCACAAGAGCAGCCTCACCCCGCCCATTGTCATTCTGTCTGCGGCTGATTGCCACATACAGAATGACAATGGGTCAGTCTGGGCTGAAAAGCATGTGGTGGGCCTCTCCCAGGCTCTGTCTAGGGCAGGGCCTTCTGTCAGACAGAAGAAATGTGCAAAAACGCCAATGCGAAAGAAGTTAAAAAGAAGGGGCTAGAGTTCTTTCACAGTCTCGTCATTTTAGAACTGATGCATTCTCAATATTATATTCAACGAAGCCATGATTGCTACTTTTTTATTTTATGCAATTAACAACCATCGACAAAGCCAAAAGTTCTGGCTTGTTGGAAGTGTAACGTTACTTGTTGTGTTCTATATCTGGATAATATGACAGAAGAGGCAAAATACCAGTCAGGCGGTACACTATACTAAGCACAGATTTTTAGCTAGGGTGCTTTAAGCCACGCCCTTAATTACATAAAACCCACACTTTGGAGAGACCCCCCAGTTTTTTCATCTCACTTAAAGCCCAGGAAACAACACCATGTCACAGTCACTTTATGGCCTGGCACTGTGCACCATGCATGACTCATGATTCAGATTGCCTATGTGCAATGGCATAGTGAACCCTTTCACGCCCCAACCCTTGCTTTAGGAACTAGAGCAAGGCACAGCTCATAATTATTATGAAAAGATGGGTGAGTGATGAAGTGAAGGGATGAGTGGATAGCTGGATAGATTAGTGAAAGGGTGAATGGATGAATGAGAGGGTGAATGGATGGATGATGAGAGAAAGGATGGATGGATGAGTGAGTGGAAGGATGGATGGATGAGAGAAAATGTAAAAAGATGGATGTATGGGTAGATGGATGGGTAAAAGGGTGGATGGATGAGTGATTCAATGGATGGATGAGTGAAAGGGTGGATGATGGGCGAGTGAATGGGTGGATGGATGAGTGAAATGATGGATTGATGAATTGTGAAAGGGTGAATGGATGGACGGATAAGTGAAAGGGTGGATGTAAGGATGGATGAGTGAGTGAAAGAGGGTAGATGGACAGATGAGTGTAGGGGTGGATGGATGACTAATAGGGTCAAAGGATGGATTCATGAGTAGAAGGATGGGTGGAAGGAAGGATTGCTAAATGAAAGGGTCGATGGAGAGAGAATGGGAGGATGGATGAGAAAGTGAAAGGATGACTGGATGGGTGAAAGGCTAAAAGGCTGGCTGAATGAGTGAATGGATGGATGGGTGGAAGAGTGGATGGATGAGTGTACCGATGGATAGGGTGAAAGGGTGGATGGATGAGTGAAAAGGTGGATGGATGAGTGAAATGATGGATGGAAGAATACATGATGCATAGATTTGCAAATGGTTGAATATGTTTGGATATGGATGGGCTTAATTATATACTATTGAGGGACCTCCTCTGATGTGTCTGTAAAACTTACATTTTGTCCTGAATTTTGACCTCCTTTCCTGAATTTTTGTCCTGAATTTTGACCCTTTGTCCTGAATTTTTACACTCACCGTCCTGAATTTGCACCCATGCCAGTTAGTCACCCTACTCTAAAGTGAGATAAGGCCCTATCTGGGAACGTGGGTGATGGGTGGGTGAGAGTGCGCTTCGAATCATAGCTGCACGTTAGGGGGGGGAGATGTACAGTGTCCCTGGTAGAGTGTGTGCCCTCACCACTTGTTCTTTATTAAGGCGGGACAATGGCGAGTTTACAGTGCCCCGGGGGCACAAGGAGGGACCGACTAGTGCGCTCCTGTACTAGCACGTAGTCTATGGTGCCCCCGGAGCACAAGCAGGCATCCACTCCAGTGTGCCTTCTTTACGGATTAGCTACTCTTCCATCAAACATGGTATTTTAAGAACTCGGTAGTGAGTAGGATTCGAAATTAAGCATGGCGCCAGTCCCTTTGGTAGGTGGAACCAGAAAGTAAGCAGAATGATAGCTCCATAAAGAGATTGACCCAGAAGCTCTCAACCTCACGGTGCTGGGTGAACACAGAAGCAGAACAAGCCCACATACTGGCAGTGCACTGACACACGCGGGGAAATGCACGAAACTGGGAATCTGGAAAGTCAGACGATAGGGACAAGCGCAATTGGAGCTCGTCTCCTTTGGCTTTCCACGCCCCTCACTTCCATCAGCTACACACTGCGCTCTGCAAACTATGGCATGTATTAATTAATTTATACATTCAATCTCGTGATTGCCATATATACCATAGGTACGCGTATGGAGTCCTGCACCGATGCCATAACCATGTCTAAAAGGGTAAACACCCAAAATATCGATTCCAAAATATCTACTGCCCAGAATATCGAAGTTAAAATATAGAGTGGACAGAATATCGACTCTACAAACTATAGATAGGTCAGAATATCGAAATTGGGGTACAAAATATCGATTACCAAAATATAGACCTTAAAAATATAGATTACCAAAATATAGACCTTAAAAATATCGAATACCATAATATCGAATTTTAAAATATAGATTACCATAATATCGAATTTTTGTGTGTTATGTATGGTAATATATGTGTTAAAATTATGTATTATTGTTGTAATGTATGTTTAATTCATTTAAACAAATGAATTTTATGTAATTTAATTATTGCGTAATTTAATTCCGTAGCGGGTTGTGGGTTTATAGGGGAATAGGGTGGGAAGTAATTTAATTATGGTTAATTAAATGTTAATTATATTTATATGTTTTGATAATTAATTGATAGATAATTATTAATTGGTAATTTATTTTTATTAATTAGTAATTAATTTTTATTAATTGATTAATTGATAATTATGTTAATTGTATTTGTTATTAATAGGAGCGGGTTGTGGGTTTGTAGGGGAATTGGGTGGGAAGTAAATTAATTGTAATAAAGTAAATAATTAATTTTTTATTTATGTGTATTGATAATTAATTGATAATTAATTAATAATTGGTAATAAATTTGTATTAATGGGTAAATAATTTGTATGAATTGCTAAATAATTTTTATTATTAGCAAAAATATTGTTATTAATTGATTAATTGATAATAATGTGAATTGTATTTTTTATTATTGGGAGTGGGTTGTGGGTTTGTAGGGGAATTGGGTGGGAAGTAAATTAATTGTAATAAAGTAAATATTAATTTTTTTATTTATGTGTATTGATAATTAATTTGTAATTGGTAATTAATTATTATTAATTGGTATTAAATTTTTATCAATTGATAATTAATATTTTTAAATGGTTATTAATTGTTATTAATTGGTAATTATTTTTAATTAACTTTTTATCAGTATTGATAATTAATGTCATCTTATATTTAATTTAAATCATTACTTTCCCTACTATTGCACTCTCTGGAGTTGGAATAGTAATTTTTACCCCTACGCTATCCAACGTTTTCCCTACTGTTGCACTCACTGGAGTGGGAATAGTAATTTTTACCTCTACGCTATCCAACGCTTTCCCTACTGTTGCACTCTCTGGAGTGGGAATAGTAATTTTTACCCTTACGCTATCCAACGTTTTCCCTACTGTTGCACTCACTGGAGTGGGAATAGTGATTTTTACCCCTACGCTATCCAACGCTTTCCCTACTGTTGCACTCACTGGAGTGGGAATAGTAATTTTTACCCCTACGCTATCCAACGCTTTCCCTACTGTTGCACTCACTGGAGTGGGAATAGTAATTTTTACGCTCTCAGTATCCAACAAAATCTCAACTTTTTTAAATTACTTATATTATGTTTACATTTTAAGCTATTTTATATTATATAATGTATGTTTTATTTAATTGTTTTTAATATTTAATTAATTTTATATTATTTTAATACATTTAAAAAAAAATCGATATTTTGGCTAACTATATTTTGACAGTCTATATTTTGGAATCGATATTTTAGTACTTACCTGTTTGTAGATAGGGAGTCGATATTCTGTCCCTCGATATTTTAGTGTCGATTTTTTGTAAAGTCGATATTTTGTCCCTCGATATTTAGTCACTGAACCGTCTAAAAGATACACGATAACAAATGTAATTTTTTGTACATTGTATTTTGCAGCTCGGGCTACTGAACGACTTAGTAAACGAGTTTATAGAATGAATGACATTTCTTAAATAGCACAATTTCTTATTTGGTTTTAGACATTACGACTTTTTGTAAAATATTGGAATCAATGAATAGGGAGAAAATGTGACGTGCCTGGAGTTACACAATGTGGACAAGTCCAGTGTTTGGTATTAAAAACTGGGACCTGTTTGTATCCAAGCCTGCAATTCGGCTACTAAACTAAGCACCTGCCTTTATACTTTCGTTTAAAGCCCAGGGCAGGGAACGAACTATGGGTCCTCTCATGAATCCATGCAAACTGAGCACCCTGTTTCCCGCTCCGTGTTTTTTCTTTTACAAACAAATACATTTGTGTGATCCTCTTCTTCCTCGCCATGGTCGGTTATTACTTTGAGGTGTGGTACTCCGAGGAGTAAAACATGCCTGTGCCGTGGAAAATTGGCGAAGGAGGCTATCGAAGTCCAACCTGCTTCTAAAAGTTCCTGTCTTGGGCAGATGAGGGCACAAAGGCAGAGGGAAACAAAGTTATTTGTCCAAGATCATATAATCTAGGCAGTGTATAGATGCCGGGATTAGAAACCACGTGGTATCACCACTCCAGGACGGAATCAACATCCAGTATAGTCCATTCGCCACATCCCGGGAGCCTCAGCCTATGGACCACTGCCTGCTCTTAAAAAATGAAAAGAAAACTTTTCATTTTTCAGTTTTTAAATGCAACCAGTGTTCCTTTAAGGAAAACGGGCTGCATCATTTTTTTTAAAAAAGATTGCTTTATTTAAAAGCAATCACAGACATGGCGGTCTGCTGACCCCAGCAGGCCACCATCCCCGTGATTTTAGTGATTCCTTGGGGTTTGCAAATTACAACCTATTTCATTAATATTAATGAGGTAAGTCGATTTACGACCCTCTACGAATCGCTATATGAAACTCTTGGCGTTTCATGCATTTGTAATTGCGATTACCTAATTGTGATTCGCAGAAAATCGCAATTAGGTAATCGCTATTACAAATGTTGATACATGTGGCCCTATGGATGCCACAGAGAAAGTGTCCTGATCCACTCCATGGTTCTCCCCCATTGTCGTCACACAAAAACTCCAACAATCTGGTGTGGTACAACTCTGTATTGATATGCAGCTCCCCAACTGTGCCATTAGACATAAGAGACCCATTAAGGTCCTTATGGATGAAATTACAGCAGACTTAAATGGGGCCCCATGGTTTTCCAAACCACATCTTAATGCCAGTTACCCCAGCTGCTGTTAGGTTAAGCTAGTCCGCACATAACTACCTTTTAAACTCACTTGTAGCTTTGAAGATAGAAAAAAGTCTACTTTGGTATATCCTTTGCCTCAGATGTGTTTCAGAATGCAATACATTAAATGCCCTCCAGGCTGGTGGACATTTTGTAAGTGAGAGTAGACATCCTGATATATTCAAAGACATTTGAGGAACACCACTGACACCTAACAGTGACACTGCACATACTGTTGGACCCAGGGCTCTTCCTCCACCTGGAGAAAGGCACGTTTTTCAAACATTAAGCAGAATTATTTGGATAGATCTTCTCTAAAGAGAGGGTGCAGTTTTATCCTGAGAAGTCATATGATCTCAAAAATGCACCTGCGCCAAAGTCTGCCACAGAAGTTAGGAGTTTTTTGCAAAATGGCCAATTAATGTGGATGGTTCATCCCGACGTAGCATCACTGACAAAGCACTTAGGGCTCTCCCTAAATCCCAGGCCAAGTGCAATGGAGTGAAACACATGGCGCAGCATTTAAGAACAAAGATCGACACCTACACAACACCAAAATTGCCTACTTCAGTCCTCAGAACAGAACTGGTCGTGGACTTTAGCTCAGCAGGGCCGGGCACTGTTATAATGCAGGAACAGAACAAGTGAGCAGCCTTGCATTTGTAAACTGTACCCTAACTGAGGCAGAATCACGGTATGCACAAATTTAAAGCGAGGTTTCGTCAATAAGGTGGAAATACACCCATTTCCACCTCGACCTTCATGAGCACAGTTTCAAGGTCCTCACAGACATTAAGCCATAAGTCAACATGTTGCAGGACAAATCAGGGTTCTCCCCGGAGGACAGAAAGAGTAGTGCAGTTGCAGCAGTACCACTTCAGGGTTATATACTGGCCAAGGGCTGATAACCCGGCCGACAACCTGTCCAGACACCCTAGGAAGGCAACGCTGTGTGCCTACAAGCAAGAAAAATCCACAGAGGAAAATGAAAGAATAGTGACGTCTACTGCATGTCCTTGTTCCATGTATATTAAGGACCTTGCCAGAGAGACCAGCTGAATGAAAGCCTACAAAAAGTAGAGGAAGCAATACAACAAAATGCATGGAAGATATTCGTGACCACAATCCAAGTGCATGATACCCAGTACAGAAATACCCTCACACAGATGTGAACAAATCGTGCGGAACTGAGCATGACACCTAGGTAATCTCACGATCACTGCAAGACACCGTAGAAATGCTCGCTCAACAAGGCATGGGTAAAACTAAAGGCAGACTGAGAGAAAAGACGTGGTTCCTGAGAATGGACAGGACTGTAGAGGAGGCAGTCAGTGATTGTGCCACCTGTCAGTTGAACAGTGACTAGCCTCTATCATCTGTGAGAGAACTTGTGCACCCTAGGCAAACATGAGTTCCTATGGCCTGCTAGAGGAAGTCAGAATGGACAATGGCCCTCCCATGCAAGGGCAGGAAATTCAAAGCTACTTACACCAAGGAAACATCTGTCACCGCAAGATCCTGCCCCAACGACTGCAGGCCATTGAAGATCTTAAACGCTTTATGCAAATGCTTAATAGAGCATTGTGTATAGGAGAAACCCCAGAGGAAGACCTGCAATGCACCCTAAAACACTTCCAAAGAGCCTACAGGAATGCATCACACTGTTACGCAACATGCACTGGTGATCCTGCTGTTTGGTCATCCCCTTAGGGACACTTTACCATCTTCTCCACAGTGACAACCACCCAGACTAAATGCCCTAGCAAGCCAGTGGCGCAGAGAGAGAAACAACATCGAGGCCAGCCAGCATCAGAGAGCTGCCTCCACAAGTAGGTGACAGTGCACGATTAAAAGACAGGCATCTTGGAGGAAAGGTCTGCATCCCTTAACAGAATGGATCAAGGACCACAACATACATAAAAGGGATAATGGTGATGGCTGTAAGAGGCACGGAAATGGCAATCCAGAATTTTTTCTGGTTGAAGAAAATCCCCAGGGGAAGATGCCCTGAAACACTTGAACAATTAAGTCCTGCCCCTGAACAAGCTCCATTGCATGACCTAAATTGACTAAATAATAGCAGAGAAGGTGAAAAAGAATGGGAAAGACCGATCTCGCACCCTCAAAATTAACAATATATTGGTGGTCCCAAACTCCCATAGGGAGCCTACACAGTGTAGACCGAACACCTGCCAGTCTGTCAGTGGCGATCTACGGTACACCACTCTGCCGGAGCCAGCAATACTGTATGCGTCCCAATCAGACACCCAGCTGCTGGCTCAAAGACTGAGTGTCTAGTGGACTCTGAATCGCAAACCCAGAGGATGACTCAAACTGGATGCAAGACAACATGCAAAGTGGGGAGGGATGTGGTGAGTCATTCCTAGGTGGAATCCAGGAGCCTCATGTGTCGCCTTGCATGCAGCTACTAGAATTATTGCAGGAAGCCACCGACCACAGCAGCGATTTTATCTGCCTCTGTAACTAACTATTGATGGAGACCAACGATCTGCAATTCATCTGTAAGGAAAACAACCACTTCTCTTACCACTTCTTTTGCAAGACTTGAATAAACAATTGTTCCTAGATAAAGAAATTATATGCATTCAAACAACCATGACATTCGCAGGGATCCCGGCGCTGTTAACGTGTATACAAAATCTTGACAGTTTGAGCTTTTGGTGCTGTAAAAATGTCTAGACAAGCAGGATCTCAACAACTGATAACCCATTTGTACTTCATTACAATGTGACTGCTTATAGCGGTGTCCCTGGTACTTTTGGACACCTGGCAGATGCATTCCCCTAATAGTGTTGGTGCCAATGCCATATGCCCTTGCTTCATTTAAGAGACTCCTCTACCTGTTTCCAGACTATTTGCTGAGGCAATACACTGTTGTTGAAATGCCTGTCTGTACGGGGACTTCATTGACTGACATTCATGCAGGAAAGGCGGATTTCAAAGCCAGATGCACTGCAATGTGCTTCAGCATGTTTTTGCAATATGAGTTTTTCAAAACCATGATCCCTGAATTTGCAAGTCCGCAAAGTGTTCACTGCAGCCCGAGAGCCATCTGTGACAACTGTTTGTGAAGGTAAAGGGTATTGTAGATGAAGACCATTCATGATACTGCTCCTGTTTGTCAGTGGAAGTGTTGCAGTGTTTCCATCAACAACTTAAACACGTCTCTTCAGCTCCGTTGAGTGCTGATTCCAGGTTTCCAAGCATAGCCTTGCAGACATACCTACTGGAATGCAGGAAGCCACTGACCACAAGACTTATGATACTTGCCTTGCTAGTTCTTGATGGAGTTCAGCATCCTGCACTTCTTAAAAACAACAAACTAGGGTAAGTCCACTGTCTAACACTGTCCATGTATTTGGGTCATGAACACCATAAAATCACCACATCATAGGTGGTGTTAATGGCTTAAATAGCCCCTTTCCGGTTTCTAGTCTTTCTTTAGCGTATGGACCATATACTTGTGTGTCACAAATTCACCTTTTACCTATCCAGTGTTTTGCCCCAGTAGCTCATGCAGATGCATTATGGTCTTTGTAGAACAGCAAATTTTATTGAGTGCAATTTATTTATTTATTTATTTTTGACATTTGTTAAGCGCGAACGAATACCCGTAGGCGTCTCGGCGCTATAGGCATTTCACTCTTTTTGAAGATGCTCACAAAAATGTGGCCCAGCTGGTCTTTTGTTGCTGTAGCTGACGGTTGCTTTAGTCTTTACAGTCATTCACTGTGTGTATTGGGAGCGTTGTTAGGTCTCGCCTGGCGAAAGCAGCGCATGCGCTGCTCTCGTCAGAGAGACCTTTTGGAATCGATTCTCCGCCGCGGGCTCATGCACGCGTTTGCATGGACAAAGATGGCTGCTCTCGCCATCTGTCCAATGCAGACAGCATGCGTGTGTCCGTGGGAGAGTGGACAGTCCCACGCCATTTTGTCTTCCCGTCGCACACGCGCCCGCGCATGGCGGCATGCTTTTAAATAGCGCAGCCTTAGCGCGATCGCTTTCACGCAGCCGCGATCGCTTTCATTTTTGCGCGGCCGTGCAGTATCCTCCTTCTCCCAACGACTGTCTTGTCTCTCTTGCCGGTATCCATCACTCTCTTGTACAGGGTCTATCTTTCCTCCTGGTTCTTGTTGTTATGGGTCTCTGTTGCAGTGTCCACTTTATAAGCTATGTTGGCACTATCGGCCCATTAACAGTGGCCTGCACAAATATCACATCAGAGGCATTAGCAGACTTACTGGAAATATTGAACACACTAGCATTGTTCCTATATACTAAGTGTGATTTGTGCATCGACTCTACGGAGTTCACCGAGATTTCTGCATTTGAACATTCACCCACTGAACTAACTAGCTGACACATTGCGTGTGTTTTATTGGGAGGAACCGATGACCTGCAAGGGTACTCACAGCTCTGTGCTGCTGGTGCATTAGCCCACTGTCGCTTTTCCGCACGCTCCCGCTATCAGCACAGTATGTCCGTTTGAAAACTGTAAGCGTCAGGGTTCTGCAAGTCTTTGCATCTGTAGCGTTAGCCCACTGTTTTATTTCCGCACGCCTCCGCCATTTGCACATTTTCGTGGACCCTTTAAGCTGCAGGTTACACATATTTACAGCTGGTGTTATTAGCCCAGTCCTCCACTTCTTCACGCTCCCACCATTGATATGGTTACTGGGGTTTGACCTCTAACCTTCAGACGACATGTCAAATATGCTGTCGGAAGAACAGGTAAGGTTGCAGAGGTTATGACCCATGTGGTTGCTGCAAACTGGCATTCCAATTGCTGGATTTACCATTACAAACTTTACACCCTTAGCTGTGAGCCATAAACTTTCCCGTACGCATTTCCTATAATATGCCAAAGTTAATTTTCCTAACTACTGTATACTAGGCTTCAATTTAGCCAGCCATGATTTAAAACAAGCATTGGCATAGCCAATAGGTTTTCGCCTTTGGGACCTTATAAGTATTTAGTTATGCAGCCCAATATCCTTACTGCAACAACTTTAACTGTTGCATGGCTAAACACTTATAAGGTCCCCAAAGCGAGACCTATTGGCTATGCCAATGCTTGTTTATATCGCTGTCCATGATGCTGTTGCTGGGGATCAGGTTGGACCCCGTGATACTTCCTGGTGGCACATGGTGCTGTATTTGGGGACTAAAACATTTATCAGAGAAATGATGAAAGAAGAAAACAGACCCTCAGTATGTCTACTGAACAAAATGCTTAACTATACCAGCATACCTTTTGTTTTGATCAGCAGGAAAAGGGCGCCTGTCACCGTTCTCCAGTTATGCTGGAACCACCAATGCAATTGTATTCGAAAATGCTTAGGCAACTATATATTAAAATATTTTGTTGTGATGGGGGCATCAAAATTTGAATACCAAGGGGGCGTGGCTTGTCAAGCCATCATGGCGGACGTGTGCTATGTGAGCTCCGTCCAGCCCGATTCGCATCCTGCAATTATCCTGACTCCTCCTGACCCCCAAGAGATCCTGGAGGCAATTTTGTAGCACCAACTACCGGACACACCCGACGCAAAATTGCGGCACCCAAGATAGCTGGGGGCAGAGAGATCGAGCCGCGTGCGGGGTGCGGTCTGGCAGCTGGCAGAGGAGCCGGGGCGTTGCGTTGGGCATGCCCAGAGGGAGCTGAGAGGCGTGAGTTGATCCTGGTCCCGCCCGCAGGTGCTGTGCGCTGCCAGGGGTGTTCCGAAGACATCGGGAGACGGAGACGGCGGCCGGGGGACTGACCGGCCCCCAGCGGCTCTGCCGGAGACGAGCTTGGAGGAGGCACGGCAGCCGGATAGGGCCGCGCTGGTGAGGAGTGAAGTGTCAAGGCGGGAGCTGCGGCCTGTAGTGGGGTTCCCTGGCTGCCGGGGCGCTCTCCGGTGGTGGCGCTTCAGCGGAGAGGCCAGTGACGTGGGCGGGTGAGTGACTCCCCGCAGCGCTCCCCCTCTGGCCCAGGGCAGCACCGGGGCATCGGTTTCGCCCCATTATCTGTGGACCCCCCCCCCGGGAAACTATCGGCGACGGGTGCAGTGATCGGCCCGGTGACATTGCGGGACGACATAAAAAAGCAAAGAGAAGATCAGGGCACTAGGAAGCCTGCACCAGTCAAACTAGTATTGTGATATGAAATAGCAAAAAAATGTGGTGCAAAGAGCCAGGGACGTGACCTTCATGCGTCCCTAATATTTAGTGTAACCCAAAAGATACAAAGAAAAAGAGTAGCTCAGCACACAACTCAAGTACATATATTGTAGACAAAAAGTATATGTCAAAATCAGTGAACATACAAGTATGTAATATATCCCAAAAGATTCACGATAAACTTCAGTATCTTGATGATGAATTTTTCTTTATTTTGTTGTTCAAGTGTTTCTGGTTTAAAAGTACAGCATACAATTCATAGCCGACACGACGCGTTTCGTCCCAACGGGACTTCTTAAAGGCTATAAAGATATATATACAAAACATGCATTTATTATGTACAAATAAAAATACATTAAAAAGACAATTTGTCATTATGGAATCAAAAGTAACTTTTGTAATGTTCCTTATAATCATAATTATCATAATTAGATATGGCCTTATATACTGTAGGGCCTTACCAATTGCCTTATGTCTCTAACCTAACATCTTGTCCATCTTTGAATAACTAGTTTCCATTATCATATATAGAATTTAAATTTATTCTATGTTTATGTTTTTCTGTAGGGCCGAGGCTATCGTACCTTGATTCTTCTACCCCTATATTACACTAATATAGAGGTTGCTTCTTTGTAAATATGGAGGTATGGTTTATGTACCTAATTCGATTGAGCCATTTTTTGCTTAAACACTGTTTTAACTCATAAAATTATAGGTTTACTATATCTTTAAGTCAATTCGTTACAATGATCCAACAATACTGAAAGAATGAGACTTATTGGTATCTTGTTCTGGCACGTGCATTGACACGCATTATTTTGCGACGACATAAAAATACTCCGTAATTTTCGAAATGTTTGATTCCCGTCACGATAATATACTCATATCAATCCATATTCTCCACTATAGATTTCTGAACTCTGAATATTCAATCGTAGAAAAGAGAGGAAAAAAAGAAAAAAAAGAGAGAAAAAAATCTATTTTTACATTGGACTGTACACGCACTATTTGTGAGGTATGTGTAACCCCAAGGGATTACTAGATTCTAATACATGCTTGATACTATTTTGCTGAATCATTGCAGATAAACAGTTAAGAACCTTTTTCCAACAATTGTAAAAAACTGAATATACATATACAACAATTGTGATAAATATATATATATATATATAATAATAATTTTTCAAAAATTTCAGAAATGACTAAGCAAATCTTTGTTATATCCTCCTCTATTGTAATGTTGACACTTCTCATTGGTTGCATGAATATATCCCTAAGCTTGTATAGATTCACGTTTTGGATGTATATTTCAAATAAGGAACATTACAAAAGTTACTTTTGATTCCATAATGACAAATTGTCTTTTTAATGTATTTTTATTTGTACATAATAAATGCATGTTTTGCATATATATTTTTATAGCCTTGAAGAAGTCCCGTTGGGACGAAACGCGTCGCGTCGGCTATGAATTGTATGCTGTACTTTTAAACCAGAAACACTTGAACAACAAAATAAAGAAAAATTCATCATCAAGATACTGAAGTTTATCGTGAATCTTTTGGGATATATTACATACTTGTATGTTCACTGATCTTGACATATACTTTTTACAATATATGTACTTGAGTTGTGTGCTGAGCTACTCTTTTTTTTTTACATTGCGGGACGACGTATGCGGCCCCGGGGATTGGCTGCCACCTTGCGGATTTGCAGCACGGCCGGTGCAAGGTCAGAGGGGGAGGCACGGCGGCCGCACAGGTGAGGAGGGCCGCGGAGAGGTGCTGCGACCCGCGGCTGAATCCCCTGGACAATTTCTGGCGGCGGGCACATCTGTAGAGGGAAGGCCTGTAGCGTGGGTGATTGGACAGCCTGTTGCAGTGGCCCCCCCCATACTCAGGGCTACAGTGGGGGATCAGCGGCACAACCGGGCCGCAGGGGGAGAGTTTGAGTGTTCCTGCATCTGTTTCTCCTTCTTTTCTCAGCACATATCTCCGCCCCCCCCGCCCCTCCCCCCACCGGGGACACCCACATCGGCGGCCTGTCGGACCAAGTGGCACTAGGATTGGTGATTGCTGCAGTCCGCTGTTGAGCTAAGCAGCTTGGGGCGTGCTTGGGCCCCCCTACCGTCTAAAAGCGTGATCGCATCGGCGGTTGGTTGGACTGCGCGCACACTGCATGGGGGCCCTTGATGGACTCGGGCCCCTGGGGTGGCTCGCCGGCCCTGGGTCCGGGGCGATTCCCCATCAGCGACAGGTTGGGCTCCTTGTCGGACTGTGAGAGCCTGTACTGGGGGAGTCTCCGCGTCAGCGCCTGGCCCGGCTCTACCCGGATCTGCGGGGGGACCTCCGAGGGCAAACATGACGAGGGACAAAGGCGGCAGAGGCTCGACCAAGCATTGGCCCATTGATAAATTCACTGGCCCAGGAGTGGCGGCTGGTGCTACCGGGGGGCCAGCAGGAGGCCATACCGGACAACGCGGCCCTGATGGCGGCGATCACCCAATCCAGGGACATGTTGGATGCCAAAATCGGGGCAGTGGGCTCGGACGTCATGCTACTGCGGCAAGATTTGCGCAATGCAGTGTCCCGCATCACCGAAGCAGAGACCAGCATCTCGGGAGTAGAGGACGATGTCACGGTCCTGAAGCAGAAGCTGGCGAGTATGGAGACCGTTCAGAAGGGCCTGGTGCTCCGGGTCGAGGATGCAGAGGGACAGGCCCGGCACATTAACCTGAGATTTGTTGGATTCCCAGAGGGCTGCAAAGAAGGTAACATGGAACGCTTCCTCACGCACTGGCTAGAAAGTTGGCTCCCTCCAGAAGCCATGTCCCGGTGCTTTGTCGTGGAGTGGGCCCACAGAGCACTTATGCAGAAACCATCACTGGGGGCTCGCCCACAGCCAGTAATAAGCAAAGCTCCTAAACTATCTGGACCGCGATGCCATACTGAAGCAGGCCCGGGCCAAAGAACCTCTGCTCTATGATAACGTGCGCATCCTAATTTTTCCGGAATACACACGGCAAGTGCAGCAACAGCGCCAATCGTTCACGGCCGCGAAGGCCCGCCTGAGAGACCTCAAGCTCCCATACGCCCTCCTGTTTCCGGCTGGCCTGCGGGTGGTGTACCGCTCCCGCACCCACCTCTTTGATACCCCGAAGGAGGTCTTCAAATGGACGGACGAAACAGTACGAGTGAGGGTGCACATGCCGCCTGGGAGGAAGTCGGATTCCGCATCGAGCGAGGTGGCACCGAAGGGACCCCGAGAACAGCAACAGAGGGGCAACAGACGATCACGATCCCAGCGGCGCTCCCTGTCCTGCGGAGCCTCCTCCCGGGGGGGGGCACTACTCCTGGGCGACAAACATTGGAACCCTAACTTCTGCTATTAATGTGGTGCTGTGGAGTTTTTCTTTGTTGGGTTGGTGAATACTCTGATGAATACTCGTTGGGGGGAGTCTCAACGTGGGCTGGTTCCCCGCCAGTCTTGTGCTAGTAGGGGGTGTGCCTGGAAGTCATGGGCTGTAAGTTGGGGATCCATTGGCTGGGGCGGCCCTCGTCTCCCCCGTTGGGGATTAGGAGCTAACCCTGCCGCAACAGATACTTCAGTGTTCTTGAGGTATGGGGTGGGGGGTTTGTTGGGGGGGGGTTGTTTAAGGTTACGAGTCGCACTTCTGCTAAAGGTCCACTATTCTACACACACACACCGCCACGGCCTTACGTCTGTTATATGGCAATGTTCGCTCCCCAATGGCTAGCCTGCCCGATAGAGGTCAGGTAACCCCGGGTACTCTCCGCATTATCAGCTGGAACGTGCGCGGGGCCCTGGACAAAATTAAACACAGGGCTATACTTCATCAAGCAAAAAGGGCTAGAGACGATATCCTCCTGCTGCAGGAAACTCCCCTTATGGGTACGAAGGCTCTGTGCTTGCAGCGCTATGGGTTTCAACAGGTGTTCCATGCCGGGTTTACGAGGGGCTCGAGGGGAGTGGCGATCCTGGTGCACTGCAGGGTCCTATACGTACATGCACAACAGTGGACCGACACGCAGGGGCGCAATTTGTTTATCCGGGGCACGATTGGGAAGGACTCCCTGGTACTGGGTTGTGTGTATGCCCCCCCCCCCCTTACAGTGGACACCGGTGGAGAGGTTACTTACCCGTGGTGGGCGGGGACTGCAACAATGTTATGGATGTGGTTAAGGACAGGAGTAGGGCTGGTGGCCCAGGATGTGGCCATCCCATGAAATTACACTCATTGGTGATGGGCCTTGACTGGGTTGATGTGTGGCAGCGCGCTCATGGTGACAGACGGGAGTTCACATACCTCTCGGCGGTCCATAAGTCCTTCTCCAGGCTCGACTACATTTTCGTTCCCCGGGTGGTGGCTGGTAGGGTGGCGTCGGCTGAGATTCTCCCCCGCGGTCTTTCGGATCATTCCCCGGTGTCTCTTGAACCCCATATAGGCAGGGGGCGACAACCATTCCGTTGGCACCTCTCGGTGTGGCATCTACAGAACGATGAGTATGGGACGCATATGAGCGAGGCTATCGCGCAATATCTAACCTCCAATGAGGGGTCTGTCTCTAGTGCCGGGATTTTATGGGAGGCACTGAAGCCTACCCTACGGGGAGTAGACATATCCTGGTGCGCGGCGGCCCGTAGGAAGAACAGGGAGGAGTTGACACGAGCAGACATAGAGGCACTTGAGCGCCAGAGTCGGGAGGCGGGGCAGTTTGTGAGATAGCTGCTCCTAGCTCAACAGTCCTGCGCTGCTCTCCTGATGGACGAGGCCCGACAAGTTTGGCTGGCGACACATAGCAGGATATGCCAATGGGGGGACAAGTCCGACAAGATGCTGCATCGGCTTTGCCAGGGCACTTTCCACTCCCAGGTCCTCCCGGGTATTCTGGACAAGGCAGGGTCACAGATTACAGACCCTATTGCTATAGCAGAAAGTTTTGCTACATACTATGCTGATCTATATGCCCCCCGAGAGTGCTTGCCGGAGTCCACAGTAGACAAATTCATAGCTGATCTGCCGCCGAAAGCGGTATCGGATGAGGTGCGTGATCAGTTGGAGCTACCCCTGACAGACGAGGAGCAGGGCACGGCCCTAGGTAAGCTCAACCCCGGGAAGGCGCCTGGACCCAATGGGTTCCCAAGCAAATTTTTCAGACGCTACAATTTACAGCTGGCCCCTTATTATCGGGCAGTGGTGGAGGCCAGGGAAGAGGGCCTGTTCCCCCCGGACTGGAGACATGCGGAGGTGGTGGTGTTCCATAAGCCCGGCCGGCCCCCAGAGCAACATGCCTCATATCGCCCCATTTCTCTCTTGAACGTGGAGGCCAAAATCTTGGCCAAAGCATTGGCTAACCGCCTCCTACCTCACATTTCGGCGCTTATACACCCTGATCAGGTTGGGTTCATGCCCCAGAGGGCGACCAGGCATAACATAAGGCGGGCACATGTGGCGGTGGCGGCCATTTGACAGACGGGGGAATCTGAGGCACTCCTTTTGGCTGATATGGACAGGGCGTTTGATTCCCTAAGTTGGGTGTATCTATTTGCATTACTGCGCAGACTTAATCTTGGCCCATGCTTCCTTTCGTATTTAATGCTCCTGTACACGGATCTGACGGCGTCGGTACAGGTGGCGGGAGCGGTCTCTTCCATCTTCTTTATTAGATGGGGCACACGGCAGGGATGCCCCCTGTCGCCGTATTTACTCGCCCTGGCTATGGAGCTGTTGGCGACGTATGTGCGCATCGATGCGCAGATCCGGGGCTTCGAGTGGGCTCCGGGCCTGTCCGACAGGATCGCACTGTACACGGACGATGTCCTCTTCTTCCTCACAGCTTTGGACAGGACGGGGTCACGGCTCCTGCGGATCAAACAGATCTTTGGGGAGACGTCGGGGTTATACCTGAACCCCCGCAAATCTATGCTGTGGGTTCTGGGGGATCAGGCGAGAGTGGGCACATAGGTGTCCACGCTTTAGGTGGCAGTGGTTGGTCTGAAATACTTAGGGATGTTCCTTTCGGACGTGCCGGCCATCTCCTGGGAGCGGAACCTGGAAGTGCGGATCTTAAATCCTGGTCGCGCATGCCTTTGACATTGTACGGCAGATCAGCAATATACAAGATGGTGGCGCTTCCTCGGCTGCTATACCAGCTACAGAATCACCCGTACCCGATCTCACCCAGATGGTTCCGGCTGGTGAATTCTGTGCTTGGGCAGTTCCTGTGGGAGGGGGGGGGGGGGCAAACAGTGCGTGTAGCTCTGCGTACATGCTTTATATCCGCCTACTGTGGAGGACTCGCGACCTCGGACATTCTCTCGTACAACCAGGCCTTGCATCTATTGGTCCTTAATGAGTGGTGGTATGGCGACAGGGGAGACCCGGCATATGCGCTGGAACGTCGACTCATGGGGCCCCACACGCTACATACAATTCTCTACTCGGCGCCGTTGCGGGGCGCAATGACGTCGGCCACGCGGGTAGTATTCCAGATTTGGAGGCAGGCGTTGCGGCGCATGGGTTGGTGGAACACCCTGACTTGAGAGACCCCTCTTTGGAATAATGGGCGCCGGCCCAGTTTGGCGGCCCTGCAGGGCTTCTGGGGATGGGATGATATAGGTATTTCAACCCTGGGTGATGTTATGAGGGGCACGACACTCAAGTCCTTTCAGGACTTGCAGAAGGAATTCTTTATGCCCCAGTCCCAGTTCTATCGGTACCTTCAATTTCGCTCTGTCCCCTAGCCTGGAAGGCCTGTAATCTCTCCCTGAATTCAGCCCATTGGAGGCAAAGGTCTTCATGGGGGATCTGGAGACAAAGAAGATCTCCCGGATCTATCAATCCCTGGTTACTCATTGCTCCCCCACACTTCAGAAGCTTCGGGGGGACTGGGAGGAGGACGTGGGCACGCTGGAGGAGGAGGATTGGAGGGAGGCCTTGGCGGCCCCACGGGGAGCAGCCATAGTGATGCGCCTTCGCCTCATCCAGTTTAAATACTTGCACAGGATCTATTTTACCCGGGTTCGACTGTGGCGGGCGGGATTGATTGCGTCCCCGGAGTGTCTTCGATGTGGTCGGGAGAAGGGCACGTTTATACATACTGTCTGGCAGTGTCTATCCCTGGACCGATTTTGGAGAGGGGTGTTTTCCTGCCTCTCGGAGGTCTTGGGGTGGGAGCTCCCGCGTACGCCACGGCTAGCCCTGCTCCACGTCATGGAGGGAATAGGGGGTAATGTCTACAAACGACATCTCATGCAACTGGGCCTCACATTGGCGAAACGTGATATCGCCAAGGCGTGGAAGGCTCCGCGGGCCCCCTCGGTGGCCGCATGGAAGAATGGTTTGGACTTTTGTATGGGGCTAGAACAGCCCATTTTTGTAGCTAGGGGATGCCCACGCAAGCATTACAAAATATGGAAACGATGAGCGGATTACCGGGGTCTGTGGCTGGAGCCACCAGTTGTTGAGGATGTTCATCAAATTGGGGTAATTTCTGGGGCATATGGGTCTGTGCAGGTGCAGGGTGGGAGGGCCCAGGGGGGGTGTGTGTAATCATGCTACGACTCTTCTGTTCTGTATAAAGGTTGTGGACCAGACGCTGTGCGACTTCAAGGGGGGGCGAGGGAGGGGGGGTGTTTAGTATCATTTTGTATACTTTCGTTATGCATTTTGTTGTCACTTATAAAAGTCAATTGCTCCCGTGGTAATGTATGGTTTGATTCTGCAGTGGTCTCTGGGGTGCAGAGCCCTGCAATGTATGCGCAATTTGACAAATAAAATATGGTTTCAAAAAAAAAAAAGTTGAATACCAAAACCTAAAAAAAAGACTGAATTTTGAGTATTTATCATATCAAAAAAAGAACATTTACATACATTTCTATCTATATACAATGTATAAGTCATTTAATTTAAAAATGTTTTGTCCTTTAGGAGATGGGAACACAATGACATGATGGACAAGAAAGATTAATGTGTACAGTCCTCTAAGATTGAAAAACCGTTTCATTTAATAATGATAAATAGTGTTGGAAAATCTGTCAAAGTGAACAATAATGCTATTGTATGAACTATAGAAGATTATGCTCTCTATGTGAGATTTAAATCTTTAAGTGTTAACATATTAAAGAAGGAAGAACTTGTCAAAATGAAGGTGTAACATGGAAATATTTTATAATGATAAACATAATGAAGAATGAATGAAGATGTATGAATACATGAAAGGGTTGCTTCATTATACAGCAAGGACAAGACATATTTAAATTAATTATAAATTGTATATAGATAGAAATGTATGTATTTATGTAAAATGTCTTTTTTTGATATAATAAATAAACTAAATGTAGTCTTTTTTCCAGGTTATGGTATTCAAATTTTGATGCCCCCATCAGAACAAAACACTTTAATATATAGTTGCCTAAGCATTTTCTAATACAACTGCTTTTTTCCCCTGGCTTAGGAACTCCATTCAGTGTCAGGGGAACCCCTCTATAAGTACTGTTGGAACCACCAATGCAGACATTCTAAGAATAATGAACTGATCTTCCGAGGTCTTTGGAATAACATACTGGTAATATCAGAGAAAAGACGGAGCTTGTATTGCAAGAGCTTAACAAACAAGCTCCAGAATGAGTGAAACAGCAAAGACAATCTGAGGTAGATGACACACTACTAACACATGAAACAAGAAGGTTCACTATTTTACCGTGGCAATGGGAGATAGTGCTGACAACACAGATGACAGATCTTGGAGGTATAATTTGCAATTAGAGCCCCCCAACCCCCCGAAGGAATTCAGAGCTAATCATTGAACAGTGGCTAAAGCAAGAAAGATGTTTCACTATCGAATGTGCTACAGGGATGCGGTCCAAAGGCTGCCAGAAGCAACACTCACAAAAGCTATAACAGCAAATATGTATCCTAAAAGAAGTCAAAGAAAAAGGTACGGCGATGTACTTGAATGTGAAAATCATGATATTCACACAATATACTCTACAAGAACAAAAGCACCGGTAATAATTTTAAGAGGTGAGATACCAACTAAGCATTACAGCCTTCCATGAAGGAACTTCCTCTACTGACCGCATGTAGCACATGTACTGTAATATTGAAGGCCTTTAGAAATTGGGAATGTACTATTAGACACTACACTGGGAAAGGGTGGAATGGCTATAAAGCTTACTTCATGTTTGTAATAGTTATATGATATAGGACTGTTCTGGTCAACAAATGTGAAACTAAAAATAAACAAATTCTTTAAAAAAATAAAAGCATTGCAGCCTTCCTGAAAACTTAAAGATTCCGGATCGTTTTAGCTTTAGGTTCTTTCTTTCTCCACAAGAGGTATGTGCTTGGGCTGAAAGCCGGGGTCCCAGTCCAGGGCAGAAAGAGGGAAATCTCAGGCAAAAAAAAAGGATGACAGAAAAACATATAACCAAAGAGAGAGAAGATAAGAGATAGAAGCTAATTAGAAAAGGTACAGGAATTCACTGAAATTTGAGAGTTCATCTAGGAAGCTGCAGTGTGGGAGAGTTAGACAGGAATTCCATTTCTACAAGTTGAAATAATTCATAAGAATAGTCAATGCAGAAAATTGCTGATATGAAGGGAATTGAGTCAGCCTAAAAAAGGGTGTATGATGTGTACTTATGAGGCATTTTGTTGGATTTCAGATTGCTGTCTTAGAATGATGGAGGGGTGGGGGTAAGGTTAATACTACATGACTTTTTCCCAAAATATGTTCTGATTTTAGGGCAAGGTGGGTTTTAGTGTGGGAAAACCTAAGATACATTATTATCTAAGCGATATAACGGCTCAAAGGCTTTTTACAGACTTTGGATTTAATACCTCATACCACAAAATGACGACAGAACACTTATATAACTTTCTATATCCTAATAATGTATTTTAGATTTACTCAATTCCATTTACAAAAAACACAAGTTATCTTATAGGCATCTTTATATGCAACCTCTAATGAGAGTGAACAGTCATGTCTTTCCATTCCTGCTGATGTGGACTGACATTCCTTGGAGAGGTATTTTAAAGAATCAGAAGCCAAAGCAGAGATTGAAGACATGCACCATCCCAAGAGGCTGGGAGCTTTGAGTGGAGTTCTTTTTAATGTGTACTTAATTTTTTTTTTAAATGCTATCACTGCCAGCTTCATAGGAGAATGTGGGTGCATATTAATCTACAGCACTACACGCTAAGAACAGATGCTTACATGGTAACATTTCTGTTCGTAGCATGTATGGTTGTAGATTTATGTTTTGCATCAACTGTAAAGCAGTTTCTTCCAAGTGGTGGTTAGCGGGCAGATGTTTTAAACAAAGTCCTTAATACCATTTAGACAACCATAGCTTGTTGGTAAGCTAGAATGTCCACACAGTAGTGCTTTGTGAACATGTTGTTAACATGGTGTTGACCAAGTAGCTGCTTTGCAGGGATAAGTTAGCTGGATGTTACCTAAGAAACCTCTGGTGACTCCCTTTTTAAATGTAAAGTGTACCCTAGGAGGTATGGGGAACACCAATTTAGCAAAGGTGCAGTATGTTTGAGTGCATTGGAGAAACCTACCTGTAGACCTGCCCTGGAAATAGGGTGACCCATGTAGGGGTTTAGCAAAAGCAACAAAACGTTGGTTAGTCTTATGAAAAGGCTTAGTCCGATTAATATAATACATGAACGCCCTTTTAATATTTGAAGTGTGTATTGCTCTACCCTGAACAGAACCAAGTTGTGAAAAGAAAATGGGAAGCTCAATACTCTGATTACCTTCAAAAGGTGCAACTACCTTAGAGGTAAGAACATGGTATTGGCTCGAAGGACTACTCTGTCCTTGTGTACCTGAATGAATGTTTCTTGAATAGTAAAAGCTGCTAGTAACTCACTGAAGTGCCTGTGAAAATTTATAGCTACAGGAAAGGCCACCTTCCAGGAAAAGAGCTGTAAACTACATGAGAGGAGAGGATCAAAAGCCGGCCCAGGAGTCTTGTGAGAACCACATTAAGGTTTCAGATGGGTGCTGGGGGTAAGCTTGGGGGTATCACTGTCTTGAGACCCTCCATGAACGCTTTGACTAGAAGAATCCTAAAAAGGAATCGGAGTGGTTCAATTGCGGTCAAGGGTAGTGTATTGAGGAATGGGTACGGGGTACCGAGACCACTCTCCTTGTCGCTACAAACGACTTCCGCACCCTCCTCGGCCGAGGTGAGACTGCAGCCCTCATCCTCTTGGACTTCTCAGCCACCTTCGACGCCATCTCCCACCTCTGCTCAAGACTCCACGATGCCGGCATCTGCAACAAAGCCCTAAAATGGATCCATTCCTTCCTCATCGGACGAATGCAGAGAGTCAGACTTTAACCGTTCAAATCAGAACCCGCAGAGATCAGCTGCGCAGTGCCTCAGGGATCTTCCCTGAATCTCACCCTCTTCAACATCTACAAGGCCCCGCTTGCAGCCATCATCAGAAGCCACGCATGAAACCTTGGCATCATCCTGGACTCCTCCCTCTCAATGAACCGCTAAATCAACGCCATCTTGTCCTCCGGTTTCCACAAGCTCCGCCTCCTTCGTAAGATCTTCTAGTGGATACCCACCCAGTGCAGGAAAACCATCAACCATTTGTTTGTCAGCCGCAGACTCGACTACTGCAACTGACTATGCCGGCACCAACCAGAAACTCCCCAAAAAACTGCAAACCGTCCAGAACACCTCTGCCAGACTCATCTTGAACATCCCACACCGCAACCACTTCATAGGCCACCTGAGAGACCTTCACGGGCTACCTGTCAACAAGATAATCACCTTCAAGCTTCTCATGCATGCCTTCAAAGCTCTCCACAACACCGGACCTGCATACCTCAACCACCGCCTCTCACTCCCACCAGACATCTCTGCTCCGCCCAACTGGCCCCGGCCACCTTTCCACGGATACGCAAGACCACGGCTGGTCGAAGATCCTTCTCCTACCTCGCTGTGAAGACCTGGAACTCCCTGCCTCTGCACCTCAGGAAATCGCTGTCGCAATTCAGGAAGGACCTCAAGACCTGGCTCTTTGACTGAACCACAGACCCAACCCCCTTCCTCCCCAACCCCTACCCCACAGCGCCTTGAGACCCTCACCAAGGTCCTAGTCGCGCTTTATAAGATCCTCATTGATTGATTGATTGATTCACTGTTCCCGGTCGCTGGAGCCCAACAGTTGTAGCTGGGCTTGAAGATGCTGCAAGACATAACTAAACACATCTGAACACAATGGTGGACAGAAACAATCTCAGGTGGAGTCACTGCCCATGCACATTGTGCACCGAGGCAGGAGTCACACAACATCCTCTGACTCAAAGCGTCATCAAAGAAAAACAACTTGTAGGGCCCGATTCACAGAACTAACTTAAGACAAAATCCTAAACTTACTAGCATTTTCGTATTCACAGAAGGTACGTACTCATTTTGGTATTCACAGAAGACACTTACTCATTTCGGTATTCACAGAAGTTAGGAGTCCTAAGTTTAGGACTCCTAAATGCCTTCTGTGAATACCGAAAGTCTTAAAATTAGGATTTTTCTCAGTTTAGGAGTCCTAAACTTAGGAGTCCTAACTATACTACTACTAAACTGAGAAAAATCCTAATTTTAAGGCTTTCGGTATTCACAGAAGACATTTAGGAGTCCTAAAGTTAGGAGTCCTAACTATACTACTACTAAACTGAGAAAAATCCTAATTTTAAGGCTTTCGGTATTCACAGAAGGCATTTAGGAGTCCTAAAGTTAGGAGTCCTAACTTTACTACTACTAAATTGAGAAAAATCCTTATTTTAAGACTTTCGGTATTCACAGAAGGCATTTACGAGTCCTAAACTTAGGAGTCCTAACTATACTACTACTAAACTGAGAAAAATCCAAATTTTAAGGCTTTCGGTATTCACAGAAGGCATTTAGGAGTCCTAAAGTTAGGACTCCTAACTTCTGTGAATACCGAAATGAGTAAGTGCCTTCTGTGAATACCAAAATGGTAGTAAGTTTAGGATTTTGTCTTAAGTCAGTTCTGTGAATCGGGCCCGTAATGTCCAAGTTCCAAACTAGATGGCATGAGTAGGTAAACAAATCACAACCAAACGCAAGTAACGTTATCTTCTGATGAATACTTCTACCCGCAGACTCCAAAACATTTTAATAGATTCTATAGCAGTAACCCTCCCAAGTGGTGGGTCTGAAGGAGTGGTCAAAGAAGTCTTGCAGCACGGAATTAGCGAAATGGCCATCCTTTCTCACTTCCGAATCCAAACAACAGTGCTTTGTACAAGTATGAAAGAAATGCCATGTCGCCAAGCGACAAATCTGCACCATGAGAACCATCCTGAATAATGCCAATTTTGAAGCCTTCACTCTGGTGGTATGAACAGGGATTCCTTCTGGTGGTTCCTTCTTAGCAATCGCATAACTGATTTTAATGCAGAGGACATTCCAGTGTGAACTTCCTTGCCCTTTTTGTGGTCTACATATTAATGACGAGCTGGTTTTCATACCTGATCTCCGTTGCTTGGTCAATGTAATAACTGACCATGCCTCAAAGGTCCAGCCAATGTAGCATCTCATTCTTGGTGGGGTGGAGGGAAAATTGTGGAAAGAGTAATGGACTGCTTCAGATGGCAGGGGATTACTACCTTAGGGAGGAATGGTGCTTTATTCTTCAAAACCAGTTTGTCTAGGTGAAAGCAAGTGAAGGGTGGGCAGACACACAGAGTTTGCAGCTCACCAATGCGACAAGCTGAAGTGATCGCCACGAGGAAAACCCTTTTCTGTATCAGCAAACACAACTGGCAATTGTGCATGGTTGCAAAGGAACCTTCACGGAGAAAGTCAAAGCCCAATCACATTAGCATATGACACGGTGTAGGCGGAAACATATGTTAGCCCCTTCAAAAACCTTAGAACAACAGGGACTTGAATAAGGATAGTTGTTCAGAAGTATAAATCAAAACTAAAATGGTAGCAATAGAAAAGAAAAAGCACATCTAATCAGACAGGTGTGCCTTCAGAGTGTCTACATTTTGTTCTGTACATCATACCACAAAACGATTCTATCAATTGGAATAGACTGACTGTGTGGAGGGGCGTCAAACATTGGAATCACATCCTAAATGTCCTGGATCCTTTGAGTAAGAGGGAAGACTATTACTGCCCCTCTGCACGAGAGGTGATGACAGGGCTCTAGGTCAGATGTGAGCAGGTTAATGGTAAAGGCCAGGCTGAACTGCAGGGATGATGTGGCCTTCAAGTTGTCTGACACCAGATGCAGCAAGTCCACCAGGACCAGCCAATCAGCAAGGAACAGAAACATGGATCTACCTTACCTGCGCAGATGTGCCCCAACCACTGCCATCACTTTCATGAATTCACCAGGTGCCGATATAAGTCCCAAAAGCAGGCCTGCAAATTGGGTGGGTTGACCCTACCTCCGTCCATTAGACTCACCTGCACATCCCCAGAGAAGATAGTGGACCTCAGTCACCCTACTCGTGGGTGACTGCAAGATCGATATGTAAAAATGTGTGTCCTGAAAGTCGAAGGACCCCATCCACTCTTCCGAAAACAGCACCAAAATCACCTGATCCAGACAGCAGCTTGAACCTTTCCTTGTGAATGTAAAAGTTAAAGACTCTGGGGTTCAGGATTGGAAGCAAACTGCCGTCCTTCTTGGGAACCAGGAAGTATTGAAAGTAGCATCCCTGCCCAATACCCTGCTCTAGGACCAACTTCTTTGCTCCTTTCTGCAACAGTGCTGTCATCTCCTGCTGCAGGATTCAAAGGTGATCCTATGACTAGAAGGACTGGGGAGAGTGAATTTTGGGAGGTGACTGTTGAAAGGGAAGTACATACCATTTTCTGTGATCTTCAAGATCCACTAGTCTGATGTAATGGCCTTCTAGGCCTGTAGGAAGAAAACAACCTCCTTCCAACTAAAGCAGCTTTCGAGATGGTGCAGGAGAGGATGAGGAGGGGTGTTAGTGCGCTAGTTGTTTGACTTTTCTTTTGCACCTGCCCCTGTACTGCCTCACAGATTAGTGAAGTTACTGGACAAGCTGGAAGGGTTGACACTAACAAAAGGGAAGAGTACTTTGAAAAGCCCAGAAACGTCCTGATCTGAATAGTCAGATTGGCGAAGCGAGACCTAATGACTGTGCAGTAGCCCTTCCTGACTTGAATCTCTTCAGGGTTGAGTAGGCTTTATCTTCAAACAGAAGAGCATCATCAAATGGCATGTCCATGTATTTTATTTATTAAATGTGTAAGGCGCGGCAGATACCCAAAAAGGGTTTACCGGCGCCGGAGCAGATCAAAAGAATGTATATCAGCTTTGTAAGATTACTGGTTAAAAGCCAAGTCTTCAGGGATTTGCGAAAAAGGGCATATACCGTTTTGTTCCAGATAGCGGAGGGAAGTGAATTCCATGGTGAGGGATCAAGGTATGCAAACGATCTACCTCCCATCCGAGATAGTTTGATTATTGGCACAGAGAAGTTCCCTTGAGTGGATGAGCAAAGGCAACGGGTAGGCCATTAGACTCGTCTGCATCTCACCAGAGAAGATGGTGGTCCTCAGTCATATGCGCATTCTCAGGGCTAAATGCAAGTCTATAGTCTTGGCCACTGAGTCATCTGTATCCAGGACTGCCCTGATGATCTACTTTGGGGACTCCTGGCTATCTCTCACTACCTTGTTCAAGGGTCAGACAGGCTTGGTGCCATTATGTTCCCCATTTCCCACAAGGCGTTGGTTCACCTAGCCAGCAGACATGTGGCATTCTTGAAAAATAGGGCTGACGTACCAGTAGAGAAAATCTTCTTGTCTACCGCCTCCAATTGTTTTTTTAGACTCCATATCACGGGGGCAGTGGGAAAAGCCCACAATCTGCTTGTGCAAGAAAAGGGCTGCACCATCAAGCTTTCCTGTGAGGTATGGGCAGAAGAGAAAAGTAGGATCCACTGCGGCTGTCCTGTACCGGCGAGCCACTTGGGGCAGAAGTGGGTTTGCCCCAAGCCACCTTTATCAAGCAAATACCTCGTTGAACGAAGCAGCGGTTCCTGTGCTGCCAAAGCAGGCTGTCGTATCTCAGTGAGAATTTTGGACCTGGCCTCCACTATAGGGAGGCCTAACTCCAACATCTCTGATGCCTTTCTCAGTGCACCACAGGAAGAGGCTACTTTGGGGTGAGCGGGTCATACATACAACATGGTGGTGTTGTAAAGCGGAAGGTTAGCGACATTAGTTGTGTGTGCTTCAGCTACTTGTATGTTCTAGTTCCATAACTGGGATTATGATTACTTGTCATTTGGCAGAGAACACATACCTATTATGGCCATAGACTGGTTTTGCACCTTTCATTTTGAATGAAATTTTAAACGTACTCTGTTATACTCATTATTTGGGCAACTTAGTTTGCATTAACCATGAAAAAAATGCATATTGACAATATCGGTCTGTACCATAAGTGTGTAATAAAGTCCTTTAATAAAGGGCTGCAAAGGCATTGATATGGTGGGTAGCTTTTAATAAGCAATGTAACGTATATACCAGGCAAAAATATTTAAGCTAAGCATTTGGTATTTAATTTGCAGTTCTCCTGGTAAATTAAATCCATTTCAAATCAACATTTTCAGCTTCAATTATTTTTTGTAATACATCGGTTGGAAATGCTGCACTACCATTCAGTGGTAAACATACATAGGGCAACCCAGTATTCCGCCAGGGAACTGGGAAAATCAGTTACAACTAACAATGTTCCTGGAGGATTTTTCAAACATTTGTTTTCGGTTGGTCATGGGATCCAACAGTGTTATAAAAAAACATGCAAGACACTCACATCAGAAAAGTGTACTGTAGAATACAAACGATATTACATAGAACCACATATATCAATAAATTTATAGGGATCAAATAAATCAATAAAATCAATACCGACACCCCTCTAGAATAAGATCCCACATAGACATTGTTCATAACGAGTTAAACCCCAGGATCTTGGATCACTGTTTTTGTGTTTAGTAATACTTTGTCCCCGTTTTCTTTGACTAGAGAGGTGTTGATGGTGTTATACTCCCTCTCTGGTAAGGTATTGTTTTGATGTATTTTACATTTGGTTTGGAATGCGAATTTGGGTGTGGTCATGAGCACTGCAGGTTGGGTTAAGGTGATCTATGTTATTATGTGCGGCCTGAGTACATAACATTGCAAATACATGGACGTTTTCATTTGGATAGAGAACCCACTTAAGTTAAGAGGAGTCTATGTCTCTCCAAGATCTTGGAATTAACTCCTTACGAACTATGTCTATGCAGGATCTTATTCTAGAGGGGGTTGGTGTGGAATTCATTGGTTTCTGATGTGTTTATTTTTATAACACTGTTGGATCCCGTGACCAATTGGAAAAAAAATGAGAAAACCTCCTGCAGGAACATAGTTAGTTGACACTACCATTCAGAGCACGTATTATTGATCAGGTGCACTATAACTATTTGTTCAGCAGTGCTCCCTTAACTGGGTGCTACCAGCGCTGTTGAGGACAGTGCATCCTATTACATACCGACATACCGAACACTGGGGCATATTATCAAGAAACGGCGTTGAAATTATCGCCGCTTTAGCGGCAGAAAACTGCCGCTAATGCGGCGATAATGGGCTTGATAATATGCCCTTGAGAATTCCCATAGAAGCCCATGTTCTGATGTCAACATGGACTTCTATTGGAATTCTCTGCGGCATATTATCAAGCCCATTATCGCCGCTTTAGCTGCAGTTTTCTGCCGCTAATGCGTCGATAATTTTAACGCCGTGCTTGATAATATGCCCCACTGTTTCTAGTGCAGGCACTACCTCGGGCCAGCATATGGAACAGCAAATTAGTGAAAGGCAGACCGGCAGTTTGCAGCTGCTGGTCTGCCTTGCACTAGACGTGGCGACTGAACCTCGCTTTGAGGGGCTGCAGGTGCGCACAATGAATGTGTGTACCTGACTGTAATAGTGTGGCTGGATAGGTATGTATACCGACTCACATGCCCCCTTCCCATGAGGCGTCCTCGAAGGGGTGAGAGGCAGAGAGGGCCCTTTGGGTGCTCTGGCAATGCCGGGGAGAAGATGTGGTCTCACGGCTAAACTGCCGACTTTGGTGCTGGGAAACCAATGCTCGAGCCTCGGGGTCGACTCCACATCCTGGGATTAACCCCCCCCCAAAAAAAACAATTAATGTGTCCTTGTGTAACGTAACCGGTGCTCAAGTAAAGCGCTCCAATACCTTCGGGTCGAGTTTGCGCTATATAAATCTGCACACAAAAAAATGCCTATCTCTACAGGGTTCAAAATCACTTTTCCTCGGAACGGGTTCTTTGCCTATGTTGCAGTGTCTGTAATACACCTTGGGAGCAGTGGAAAAGGTTTTCCTCATTTACATGGGACCATGCACCCAAGCAAACGAGGGAACACCCACTTATGATAGCGTAGGTGCATATGGAGCACTAGGGTGATCCATACTACACAAGGGGCCGCACAAGTGGTTGACACCCTTCTATAGTAAGTACCCAAATGGCCTGGGGGCTCAAAAAGCAGCAGGATACACTGGTGCTCAATGGTACTTAATATAGAATACGGCCTCTAACAGTTTAATGTAGCCGGCTCTGATGTGGTCTATGAAATGCTTTTTCAGAGTGGCTAGGGTACAGAACACCCCAGTGTAAATTTGGGTATACACAAAAGCATCGTATAAATAAACCCCAAACAAACACACACAGCTTAGCTTCAAACTCTCATAAAGATTTGGGCGTAGAGATTGAATCCCTGTGGCATACTCTAGACACTTCTGCATTCATTTCCCTATTTAAATGCAAAGAAGTGAGTCTTAAGAAACATTTTCTGGGCCAGGCTTGTTCTGGGAACCGCAGTGTTTTGATCGCGCCGCCGCTGAAAGCGTCTCCCTGAGGCTGTGCTGGCCGCAGCCTGCGTTAACAAGATCCTTCTTTCAAATTGGCCAAAGCCAGAGTAGGAGAAAATCCAAGGGAAGCCGAGACACCCTGCAGCCTGGGATAAGGGCCACATTGAATACGGAGAGTTATTTCAGGGCTCCGCTAACACATTCTCACCTTCTTCCATCTTGGCGTTGGCAATGAGCATCTGTCTGAGGTGCCGGAGCAGCCCTGGCCACGTGAAGGTGCTGTACGCCAAGGAGGTTTCCGACATCTGGGGAATGTTCCGCAGGCCCAGCAGCTTGAATTCCGGGTGGGGCACGAGGCGCTCCATCAAGTCCCCTGGGAAGAAAAAGAAAAACAGTTGCGAGCGGGAATAAAGTGAAACATTCTCTACTTTAATTTATGCGTGCTGACATCACTTCTGTCCACGCGCCATTTCATGTTCTGCCTCGCGGGTCACGCGCTAGGAATGCTAAGCGGCCTTCCCGTCTGTCAAGCCTCGCGAAGGGCAACTGAGTCCAAGTGCGGAATGAGCCAGTCATTCATAGACACAACACTCGCTCCACCGGAGAACAGCCCAGACGGACACATCCGCGGCAGGCCGGTAGAAGAAAGGAGAAACATTCGTGGGCTGTGGGGTGATGTACGGGGATTATTACCGAATACCAGCGATTTACACAAGCGCACATGCCATGGGGTAGAGAACAAGGGACGCTGACTCATGCAGAACGCGCGGGGGGTCCCTGAAGAATGACTACATCCTGTGGTTTCCGGTGAGCAGTGATGCTGCTACCGTACGGTGCCAAATGTTGTGTGTGTGTCGAAGGCATGGTGGGCTGAGTGCCCTTAGGAACTTGAGTGAGCTGGGGATGCCGTAATAGGAAGGACTGAATCCCAATGCCCGAAAAATATGGGCACTTGTTAAGATGAAGCCAGGCAAAGTAAGTTTGACAATTCCATTTATTGAAGCTTTCATGTACAACACACCGGCAGGAGCGACAGTGCCACAGCAGGCGGTTCAGCATCGCCGCTCTGCTCCAACTGTCAACCTGGGTATCAGCTGGCATTCTAGGATGCCAGCTGATGTCATGGCAGGGTTAGTGCGAGGGCAGGGGACGCGCGTGGAGGGGACGGGAGCCTGCAAGGGACACACTATAGTGTATGAGAAACAACAACACATCTCCTTCCCAAAGGAAATAAACAAGAGAACAATGGATATGAAGAGAACAGTGTGGTGGATAAGTTAACATCGCCCACATAGTTAATCACACACAAAGTCTTTAAACTTGCTTGGCATGACCACAGTACGTCCACATCTACTGGTGGTGGTTTCTGCAGTGTTGGTACCACACTCAGACTCCAGTTCTTCTTCTTAAAGTCCATTACTGTCGACTCCGGATGCGTCAGTAGGCTCGCTGCTGCTGAAATCTCTGTTTTCCCCTATGGACTCTATTTGCTCCTGATTGAGAGGAGCCTTGTCAGACTCGTTTTGAGGGAACACTTGTTCCCTACTCTCTGCACCCTCTTCTTCCAACTCTTCTTCATACAGCCAATCAAAGTTCAATTGTCTGTCAAAAGTCCATAAGAAATTCCTTCTCAGCTGGTTTGTCCGTTTCCAACTTTTCTACATTTCCTTTTTAGGTCTCGCCTGACCCAGCGCATGCGCTGGTCTGGCGAGACTTATTGAGAGGGCTCCAAAAAGTGCTACCAGGCCAGCCTAGAGCTACAGTGCGCGGGCGCGCGCCACTTTTACCGTGATTACTTTAACTTTCGCGGCAACACGGCCGCTTTGATGTTTGATCGCGATCACTTTCACTTTTGGGGCCGCAGGGCATAGCGAATAGGTCTCGCTTTTGGCACCTTATAAGTGTTTAATTATGCAACTGTTGCATGGCTAAACACTTATAAGGTCCCAAAGGCGAGACCTATTGGCTATGCCAATGCTTGTTCTATATTGTCCTTCCTCTCACATGTAGATAGTGCGGATGCATGCCACACTTTTCCATCGCTGAGAAGGGCTGAATTGCAAAATAATTTTTTGACAATTAATGGTTGGGTGAATCTGTTCCGCCCTTTCTCGATGTGCCCACTTCTTTTCACTCTCATCCTATCTCCTACTTGGATGGTTAGAGGTTTGCATCTGTGTTTTATGTCAAAACGTTTTGTGTATGCGTTCTGTGCTTTTTATACATTCTTCCTGACCTCTTCTGGGGACCAATTTGCCTTCCTACTTGTCTTAAGCCACCCCACATTGTCTTTGGATAGTGCTGTTCTGCCTCTCATCATTTTGAATGGGCTGATACCAGTGCTTTCCCTTGGTGTTATTCTGTATGCCCAAATCATTTTCTTTACTTCCATTTTCCAACACAGCCCGTTGTTGTTGGCTAGTTGTATGGTTCCTTTCAATACTCTGTTAAATCTTTCCACAGCTCCGTAACCTGCTGGGTGGTATACAGATGTGGTTTTATGCGTAATACTATTTCTATCTATGAACTTTTTGAAGGCAACAGATGTGAATTGTCTGCCATTGTCACTTACGACGGTTTTGGGAATCCCTTCTCTCGTGAAAACACCGTTGAGGAACCTGACAATGTCATTTGCTTCAACCTTATGGAGTATCTTGACCTCCGGCCATTTCGACAAATGGTCCACCAAAAGCACAATATACACTTGATCTCCTTGATACCGTAGTGGGCCCATGACATCAATGCCTACACTCTCCCAAGGCATCCCCGGGCAAGGCAACAGATGCAAAGGTGGTTTCAGTGTGACCTGGGATTTGTCAGAGTTTTCACATTGTACACAGGTCCTGACTCTCCTCTCAATTTCCAAATCACAACCTGGCCACCAGTAACAGCATTTTATTCTCTGTTTGGTCTTGTTGATACCCATATGTCCTTCATGGCATATGTCCAGAATTCTTTTTTTTAGTGTCTCTGGGGTATTACCTTCCCCTGTCTTAAAATTAGTCCCACTTCCACAGATAATTCATTTCTGAGTTCCCAGTACGATCTCAATTCGTTTCAAATGTGTTTTTTGCTTGGCCAACCATTGATAATATATTTTTTTATTTCTTGTATTACCTCATCCTGTTCATAATCCTTCAACCATTCTTCTCTATGAATGCTTGGAAATTCTTCGCTAATATTTGCCACACAGAACTCATCTTCCTTACATTCCTCCACCTCATTTCCTGGTAGGGGTAAACGGCTGAAAAAGTCCGCCACTACGTTTCTAGCACCTGGTAAATACAGTACATCATAGTTGTAGTCCAATAACTTGACTGACAACCTTGCCAATCTACAAGAAGCATTATACAATCCCTTCACAGTTAACACTTTCGTTAGAGGTTTGTGATCACACCTTAGAGTCACTCTTTTCCCCCAAATATATTGGCGGAAATGCTCCAAACCCAACACGCACGCCAATGCCTCACGCTCAATCACCGAGTATTTTTCCTCGGTGGGGGTGAGTGAACGTGATGCAAAGGCAATTGTCACTTCCCTTCCCTCTGATCCAATTTGCGTTAGCACAGCGCCTATACCTTTTCCACTCGCATCCGTTGTGACTACGCTCTTTAGATCTGGGTCAAAACCTTGTAGTGATGGTGCTTCGCAAATTTCTCTTTTAAGGTCTACAAATGCCTTGTTGCAACATACTGACCATTCAAATTTGTTTTTACTCTTAAGTAATTGTCTAATCTCATATGTTTTTGTTGAAAAATTCCTTACAAACTTTGAATAAAATTCTACTAGCCCTAAGAAGGCTCTCAATTCTTCCCTTGTTTGTGGTACTGGAGCGTCCTCAATGGCCTTAACTAACTCTCTCTTAGGTTTTATGCCTTCCGGTGTAATTTCATGCCCCAGGTATGTCACTGTCTTTTCCGCAGACTTGCACTTGGCATACTCTGCTGTCAATCCACATTTTTCTAGAGTTTTGAGTACTTGTGATAGTTTTTGATCATGGTCTGTTTGGTTTTTTCCCATTACAAGGATGTCATCTTGAAAGATGAGTACATTTTTGATGTCTTTAAAAATCTCTTGCATGCGTCTTTGAAATAGTGCCGCTGCGGAAGCCAGGCCAAAAGGCACTCTCTTAAACCTATAACACCCGAACAGTGATATGAAACTGGTTAGGCACCTGCTGTCCGGGTGTAACGGAACCTGGTGGTACGCAGCAGTTAAGTCTATTGTTGAGAATACCTTCATATCTTTTGTCAATGACAGCATTTCATTTATTTTCGGCAGAAGGTACTGGTCAATCAGGATGTTTTTGTTAAGATCGCGTAATTCAATACATAATCTCAATTTGCCATTGGGCTTGCATGCGACCACCAATGGCGCAACCCATTCTGATGATTCGGTCGGCTCAATGATGACTTCCTCCCTTAAAGTGAAAGGTATGTGCCTTACCTTGTGAGCACATGGTACAGCATCTTCTTTCAGTTTTATTTTATGTTGAAATCCTTTCAGTCTTCCGATGGTGCCGTTGAAAACCTTAGGAAACTTGTTTACAATATCAGCATTGAGTCTCTTTTCCTGTTGACTTAATAATACAGGCTCTGCACCGTTAGGATTTAGCGTTATGCCTAACCTTCCTTGGTCCTTCCACCCTAATACCGAAGGTCCCCTAGCTGCCACGTATAGTTTACTGGTAGTTTCTCTGTCCTTAAATTCAAATCTCAATTCTCTGTACCCTACTAGTTCTATGGGTTCTCCTGTTAATGTCTTCAACGTGATGTCAGGAGATTACATTCTTTGTCCAAGAGCATTCTGAAACTCTTCTCTCCATACCTTTCTATTGACAATAGTACATGGGGATACTGAATCTGCAACAATTTCAATTTTTACCCCCCCCAATGGCAACTTTGCACATGGGCTTCTTTTTCATCTCCTTTCCTTGCTCCTCACTTTCATCGTTAACATTGAGTACGCAGAGATTGTAATCAGACTCATCCGAGGAATCCTCTTCGTATTCTGGGTTTCCCCTCAACTAACCTGACCCTTCCGCTCACCTTTCTGTAACACACTTTTTGAAAATGTCCCATTAAGCCACACTTGCTGCATTTGACATTCCTCGCTGGACATTTCCAATCATTTGCTAAATGTCTATTGCTTCCGCATCGGTAACATTTATGCTGCTCCCATTCTCTTTCCCCGCTTTTGAGCTATTTCTACCTCCTTCTTTGCTTTTTCTCCCGTATTTATCGCTCTGCCTTATCTTGTCGCCACTTATTTTAGCCACCACATTAGATTCTTCCTCCTTTGTTTTACTTTCATTTATTACCGCTTTGGCACATCTTCCTGTTAATTCTGCAAGTTTTACAATTTCAATTATGTCGTTAAGTGTTTTTTCCCCTTTTGCCCATAGTGCATCTTGGATATTAGGGTTAGCTGCACACATGGCAATTTGGTGTCTGATTAAATCATCATGCAGCTCCCCAAATTTACATGTAAGTGCCACATTTTTAGTATAGCCACATAGTCCTCCACACTTTTATCTTTCCCTTGCTTTCAGTGGTAAAATGTATACCTGTTCACTGCAACACAGACCGTAGGTTTATAATAATTGTCTAAATCTTCCAATGCATGTGTATATACACATCGCCTTGTTCGCCTTCCCTTCCCTTTTTGTTAATCTTATTGTACACCTTTAGGCCTCCAGCCCCTAAACAATGCAATAATATATATTTTTTTCTCCTCTGGTTTTAGGGGTTCTTCCTCATCCTCACATATGTAATTGATGAAAAACTCCCGCCATTCTTCCCACTTCAATGGCGGTTCACCAGATACACCTAGAAATGCTTGCTGGGGTGATAAGTTGTATTTATTACCACTTGCCATCTTTTTATTCCTATGATATTGTTTATGCTGCACAGTGTTTATGTAGATTCAAAAAGGCAAGCATCCAATTTCCTTTCTCTACTTTCTTATCTTTTTGTTTTCTCCACAACAATCTTTATAACTATATTTGAGCTGTAGTCTTATACAGATTTTTATATTCCCCCAAATCTCACTTGTTTTATGATGTGTAGCGCCAGTTCTCTTTTCTCCTGTAATAAGCTGATTCTGCTCTCGTATCTGTCTCTTTGCGTTTGAAATCGACTCCGATTTTCATTCAGATTTTTTTTCTACAAAATGGAGTCACGTGAGCGTGCTTTGTCATGCATAAACTGTACCGCTTACTCTTTCTTTCTCTAAAGATGGCTTCCACGCAGCGTGCTTACATCAGCACACCACACTAACCAGCGCTTCGTCACAGTCAGCCCGATGCTCTCCTCACGATTCACCTCAGCGTAGAATTCCGCAGGCACAGAGTCGCGCTCCCTTCACAATTCACCTCACAGTCAAAGTCTAATATGCAATTATCCTCACATTAAAACTGACTTCTCTCTCTTACTTTTTCCGTTGGTCAAGTTTAACTTTTCTTCAGTTTCTTCTCACATCGTCGCTCATTTTCTTTGTGTCCCGAAGCAGTCATGCATATTCATTTGTAATCTTCTTTTTCACGCTTCTTTACATGTGATTGTTCCGCTTCTCGAATAACCTCAGTTTTTCATCACCATTTCTGTGCGATCCGCGTGGTTGCTTCGGTGTGTTGCGTTCCTCACCTCGTTGCCATTGTCAAGATGAAGCCAGGCAAAGTAAGTTTAACAATTCCATTTATTGAAGCTTTAATGTATAATACACCAGCAGGAGCAACAGTGCCACAGCAGGCGGTTCAACATCGCCGCTCTGCTGAAACTGTCAAACTAACTGTCAACCTGGGTATCAGCTGGCATTCTAGAATGCCAGCTGATGTCATGGCATGGTTAGCGTGAGGGCAGGGGACGCGCGTGGAGGGGACTGGAGCCTGCAAGGGACACACTATAGAGGAGTGTATTAGAAACAACACAACAGCCCTGATTGATTTTTTAAATTTTTTAGGTCCGACAGTTTAACACATCAGCACCACATGTTGATGGTGGCATTGGCGTCCTCGGAAGGGATTCGCGGCAGGGCGAATAACCTATGTGTTGTAACTTCCCCTTTTAATTAAGTGTTCTCTTTCAAAGAATGTTACCATGTCAGCCTGGAACGCTCTGATTTGAGGAGATCAATTGCAGCTGTAGCGTCGGTCTGACTGTCTGGTGGGTGTAAGAATAAACACTTAAAGAAGTTACATGGAAGTCTCTTCATTATATTACCGGCAACGATTTGGAAGAATTACAGCCACTGAAGAACTCGCGTGAAATTTCGTCACCCTCTCAAGCTTTTATCTGGATTAAGCTTGGAAGGTTGGTCTATCTTTTCCCTTTTGTTTATCTGAGCGCTTATACCAGCGTGAAATTTACTCGGACAATTGTGGCGCAATTAAGGTTTTGAGAGTTCGTGCTGTCATTGTTTGTGTTTTCCCGACTCTCTCTGAACTGTAGCAATGCATGGGCCGGCTGTTTGCGCTCGAGCCAAAATTTAAAAAATGAACAACTTACTTCGACATCTCTTTGCTGCTTAGAATCTCTGCGTCTCACTGAACCGCATTGTAACAAATCTCAGCTAGTGATGCCTTGTGACGCATTGTGACGAATCTCAGCTCAGCTCGTGTACCCTGTGGCGCACCGACGTCACTACAAAAATTAGTCCGGCAACCTTGGAATTCTCTTATCATTGCGTGACGCTGCATATTGTTTCCACATTTCCCCCACTGTGCGCACAGCAGCCTTAGTTTGATGCAATTTCTGAAAGGCACTGCTGATGGAGCAAGGATTTGTAGAAAAGAGACTTGCTCGTACACAATCTGCTCTTTTAACTTACCAACTAATTATAACGTTTATTTTGTGTAATACTAATGCGCACCACATAAAAACGAGGGTTAGCGAAGCTTGACTATATGTTTACTAATGTTAAAAGAATGAACAAAGGACTAAAATGCTCTAAACGAGGAATCTTTACTGTGCATGTGTCAACTCCATCTACGTAGTATGATGTTGTAACGCTTGGAGGGAAATTCTTGCGCATGAGCAGAAGGCATTAATATGGCGGCTTGAAGGCTCGCGTGCATGGCATCTGCTTCGCTGGAATGAAAGAAAGCTATTATACTAACGCTAATGCAGGGAGAGTAATAATAAGTAAAAGAGAATAGACGAGAGGTGGGTAGTATACAGTGAAATCAGAAATTAAGGGGGAGGTAGAGTTATACACTAGGTCCACCCTCCTAATGCAATAGTAAACCTGAAAAACCCGGAATATTGGGTAAAGAACCTAGCAGAAAGGGAGGGATTTTCGCTCAATCTGAGCCAGAAAATCAGCAGGAAAGAAAACGTTCTTTGAGTCACCTCACTCAACAGGGTTTCCCCTTGGTGACATGCTTCATCACCTTTTACCTTTTACCACTCGATCGCCAGAGCATTCGCCGGAGCACACAAAACTCACGACTTACCAATTAATTGTTGCCTTCTTCACACCCTTGGTAGGATTCAAAATAATTAAAAAAAAAAAAAAGGGAAGAAGACCTATCTTTGATCCAAGTTTAATCTAACTTTACTATAATCATAATGTCTTCCCCTCAACCATCTGTTGATGATAGACTGGAAGACCTCATAAATAAAGCGGTGGAAAAAGTAATTGGGTCGATTGATGATAAAATTAATCAAAAATTAGAGTCCTTCTCTCGCGTTACGCCCCACCCTTCAACTTCAGGTCAAAATGAAGGAGCAAATAAGGCTCCAAAAAAGAGGTTGCATGGGGATAAAGACAAAGTGGCTTTTAAAAAAGCCAAAACCAACGCGCCTCTTTCACGCTTACAAGGCGGTGACAAGATTGGTGCCTCGGGCACCCAATATGGGCAGGATATAGGCCCTGAGCTTCCAATTATCATAGATAATGAAGACAAATCTGATAATGAAATTGATTTGTCCTGCTCTTCTGGCTTCAACACTGATGCGGAAGAGGAACCAAGGGGGACGGGAAGCTCTGGAGAGGTTTCAAAGACCTCACAACCCAACATGGGACTCTTGGACCCCTTTGGGGACCTAATGTTTGACCCTTTGTTAATAAAACATCCATTATCCCCTGAATGGACCCCGTCCCAACACATTGCGGAATACCTCACCTTCTGGCTCAGGAAGGAGATCCCCCAAGAGGTGAGATCTAGGTTACGCTCCGAATGTCCGAGACCCTCCCTCCCAAATAAGATAGCCGCAACACCGGAACTAGATCCCAAAGTTGTGGCATTTATAGCTAAAACTGCGAGGGACCCGAGGAAAGGGATTGATAAAGGATTAAAATCATGCCAAGATCGCCTTCTTGACATCATTGGCCCCCTTACTAAAATTTTTGAAATGGCCGAATCTGCTTACCTAGAAGATTCCTTAGTCGATCCAAAGGAACTAAGGGAGTGGGTTCAACGGGCTATATGCCTATTAGGAAACGCAAGTACTGCTATTTCAACTGAGAGAAGGAAGGGAATTCTATTTAAAATAGATCCAAAACTTATTGAATTGGCCAAGAATGACCCGGGTCCTAGCTCACAAGGCTTCCTCTTTGGTGAAGAGTTCATCAAAGATATGGCCAAATACGTTGGCGCATTTAATTCCATTCAGAAGTCACAGAAGGACATACAAAGAGTATTCCGAGATCGTGTTTTCACTCGGGCCGGGAGAATACGGGGTCGTTTTCCCGGCCGAGGAAATTCTATTACAAGACCCTTCATGTCCCGTGGAGGGAGATACAGCTCGAATATCGGAAATCAACAATTTTACCCTCAAAGACAGAGGAGTCGAGGACGTCCCTTCAGAGGAGAACGCAGACAACGCTCCTTCTCGTCAGGTAGGAATCTTGAAAGACCTTTCAGATACCCCTCCAAAGGTGGGTGGGAGACTGCGTCAATTCGCAAACAATTGGAACTTGGTAACCCAAGATCCTTGGGTCTTGAACACAGTAAGAGGCTACAAAATAGACTTCACCCATACACCTTCACAATCAAATCACCCTCGAGTAATTACTTTCTCTCACACAGACAAACTTCTGGTTTCCCAGGAAGTAAGAGATCTTTTAAACAAAGGTGCGATTGTAGAATCAAATTTAATAGGGTTTGTCAGCAACATATTTCTAGTGGAAAAGAAAAACAAAGAACAGAGGCCTGTTATAAACTTGAGAGAATTAAATCAATGGGTAGTATACCAACATTTCAAGATGGAAGGGATACACCTCCTAAGAGACATCCTTCGAAAAAAAGACTGGTTAACCAGACTAGACCTAAAGGACGCTTACTTAACAATTCCTATCTGGGGACCTCACCAGAAATTCCTTCAATTCTTCTGGGAAGGGAAATTATTCCAGTTTCGCAGCCTTCCCTTCGGTCTCTCATCCGCCCCTTGGTGTTTTACCAAGGTTCTCCGTCCTGTTAACGCTTGGCTCAGACAGAGGTGAGTCAGACGGATTATATAGCTCGACGACATCCTCATTATGGCACAATCGAAACAAACCGTATCGCTTCACACAGATCTTACAATTCGTCTTCTTCAACATCTCGGATTCATCATAAACATGAAGAAATCTTGTGTGACACCAAGTCAACAGACACAATTTCTGGGTTTCTTAGTAGATACAATAAAGGCAGAACTGAAACTTCCTTCGGACAAAGTAAGGAAAGTAAGGAAAGAACTCAGGAATCTACTCAAGCTAGATCGGTTCCCTTTAAGATACCTAGCAAAGATCCTAGGCCTTCTTTCTTCAACAATTCAAGCTATCTTTCCGGGCCAGTTACACTATCGAGCCCTTCAGAGACTCAAAGCAAGATCACTGAGATCGACTCTTTCCTACTCCCAATTGATTTCCCTCGACCACGACTCGAAGAACGAAGTTCTTTGGTGGTTGAAGAATGTAGAGGCATGGAATGGCAGAGCCATTTTTGGGGAGGAACCAGACCTAATAATAGAATTGGACGCGAGTTTGGAAGGATGGGGAGCCAGATGTGGGAACTCATCTACAGGGGGTCGTTGGACTCTTCAAGAGAAGAAATTGCATATCAACTGCTTAGAATTATTAGCAGGTTCATTCGCGATTCGTTGTTTCACCCAGAATTCTGTGAAATGCTGTGTAACGTTACGGATGGACAACGTCTCCGCAGTACGTTATGTCAGCAAACTAGGGGGTCCTCATTCGAAGGGTCTGTCGGACCTAGCGAAAGGTTTCTGGGACTTTTGCTTGAGCAAAGGAATATCAGTCGTAGCGGAACATATTCCTGGTCTGAACAATGGTGTAGCAGACTGGTTCTCAAGGAATTTCAAGGATTCCAGCAACTGGAGACTAGACAGACAGATTTTCTTAACCATCCAAGCCAGATGGGGTTCTTTCCATACAGACCTATTTGCAGATCGGCTGAATACCCAGTTGGAGAACTTCTTCAGTTGGAAACCGGACCCTCAAGCTCAGAATGTAGATGCATTCCTCCAAGATTGGAGAGGTCTGGCCCCTTATGCTTTCCCGCCTTTTGCCTTGCTTCCCCGTCTTCTACTTCATGCTTGTCGTTACAAAGAGAGCATGGTAGTGATAACTCCTCTATGGAAATCCCAAGCGTGGTTTCCAATAATTCTAGAAATGTCTATCGACTTCCCCATTCTGATTCCTTCTTTCAGAGAGGTACTCATGGGACCGGAAGGGGACATTCATCCCATGGTAGAACAGGGTCTTCTGGTTCGGACGGCTTGGAAGATTTCAGGAAACAGTGGCGAATCCCAGGTCTTTCGTCAAATGCTTTCACACTCATTTCAGAATCATGGGCACCTGGTACAAGGAAAGCTTATCGATTGGCATGGAACAAATGGGTTCGCTGGTGCCTTCAACGAAGTTATGATCCCGTTTCAACTGATCTAGTTCATGCTTTCAATTATCTTTCGGATTTATTTACATCTGGCCTATCTTATAGAACCGTTAATGTTTATAGATCTGCTATCTCTGCTGGCCACTTTAATTAACGGAATATCTGTTGGGCAAAGCTTATTAACTAAAAAAATAATGAGAAGTATGAGAATTCTCAAACCGCCTTCCGCTAAGTACACCGCCATGTGGGATGTCACTCTTATTCTTAGAACTCTATCCTCTTGGGGAGATAACTCTGTTCTTTCTCTTAAGCGTATTTCTCATAAACTTACAGTTTTACTTTGTCTAGTATCTTTTAGAAGAACATCAGACGTTAAAGCGTTAGAAATATCTAGCAGGGCTTTTCAACCTGAAGGAGCTTGCTTCTTCCTCAAGAAGAGAACCAAAACTATGTCTTCCTCCATCTTTTATCCCTTTTTTCCTCAAAACGAAAGACTCTGTGTTGTTAAGTGTCTGAAAGAGTATGAAAAAAGAACTGAATATCTGAGAATGAATGAACAACAACTCCTCATTTCTTATAGATCCCCCCATAAAGCTGTTTCTTCTCCAACCCTTGCAAGATGGGTGAAAGATGTTATGCATGAAAGTGGAGTGGATGTATCTGTTTTTGGAGCACATTCCATTAGAGGTGCTTCGGCCTCAAAGGCCTTTTTTATGGGTGGTGGTCTTCAAGATATTCTTAGGGCAGCAGATTGGTCAAATGATACTATGTTTAAGGCTTGTTACTTTAGACCAATCCCTAATGTGATTGATAATGTTCTTAATTCACTTTAAACTTGCATAATATGGCCTTCGTGTCGTGCCATGAAATTTAGATTTTTCACAGCCTGCTGGGCAGAAAATCTGGATTTTATTAAGGACACGGAGGCTAATATTATCCCACCACTAATGATGTATTTCCCTCCCTTGTGGATACATTTTATTACATGGTATTATTCTTTTTCTTTCAGAATGAAAAGATGGATGCCTGCAGAACACTCGTTACAAATTTTTTATTCAATCTTTTGGCTGTTCTCTTCTCGTTGATTGATCTTTCATCGCATCTTTAACAAAGAAGGAAGATGGCTGGTCGCGATGGGACTATATAGTTATTTAGAATGTTCATTGAAGTTCTGTATTCTTCAATTGTTGCTGCTGAGCTGTGGCAATAAAGGAGATTTGCATAATATTAGCCTCCGTGTCCTTAATAAAATCCAGATTTTCTGCCCAGCAGGCTGTGAAAAAATCTAAATTTTCTGGCTCAGATAGAGCGAAAATCCATCCCTTTCTGCTAGTTTCTTTACACGACATTCCGGGTTTTTCAGGTTTACTAGTATACAGTGAAACCATTTATTCTTGAAAGTAACATCTGTCTTTTTAACTTTATTATTAGTGCGCATGTAGGCCTCTCGAATATGACACAAGTGAGTTAAAGACACGTGATTGAATCATTCATCTGCGCATGCATATTGAGGGTGGACCCGGAAGAAGGACGGTTGGGTCAAAAAGAGGACAAGGTCACAGTGTGCTTGAGCCTGAGAATCGACAGTAAAGAATCTAATTGAATGAGCTTGCATGCTAAGATTTAAATATTTGTTGCAAATGAAATGTGAATGCGGGTGGGAAAATAAAGATTGAATAAAGAATTAAGGGGATGGGTTTGTTAACAATGGGCCAACAGAAAAAGTGATATGTAAGCACGGTGTGATGATCATCCTCCCCTTGCCGGACCAATCAGCTTTTCAATTTTTACGATACTGAAACATTAGTGGGTGTAACATCCTGAACGAAAGGTATAATTGAGCTAACTTTAGTCAGTTAGAGAGATGAAGAAGATTTGCTGAATGCCGCAGAGGGGAGATGCTGTCGGTGTAGGGGGGGTTATGCTGATGCTGAGAGGGAAGCTGTGAGATGCTGATGAAGAATTGAATGCAGAATCTGAAGTAGAACTTACTTTCCTAATTTAATTGGGTTAGAAGACTTGCAGAAGAATCTCGAGGAGGAGAGAGTGTCAGAGAGAGGTGCGGTGCAATCATCTGTATTAGAGAGGTAACTATCCTGTTCCGATTCCTGCCCTTAAGACTTTGTTTCCTGAATCTATCTCAGGGGACCCTCACCTGCCCTTAGGGCAGGGGGTTGGTTTTCCCACCATTCTTGATAAAATATTTTTCTCACTTTTTGAATGATCTTCTCTCTCTGTCCTCTCTTTCTATGCATTAGTTATTGCTTGAATTTGTGATGAATATATGATGTTTAATTGATTGAATTTTCTCTCCACTGAGTGAAAGGCGAATGTATTGTACTTTTGAAGTGGTTCACATATTCAAAGATTTAGATAACATTTTAAAACGCTAAAGGAGCCTGTGGTTATTTGAATTTAAAGTATAAGTAAGTTAGTTTTATGCCATTTTCACCATCAACTAGTTCAACTAATGGTCCATTGACCAGAGGAAAGAACTTTTTGATCTGTGGAGGGTTAGTTAAGGAAAATAAAAGTATTTAGACTAATCCTAAACAATTGTGACACTCAAACTCGACACCCAGCGGTTTTACTAAATGTGTGTGTTTGATGGGCCCAGGTGAGTATATGGTAGTAGAGCATCTGTTGTTGGTAAACCGCTGGATCAGTTTTCTGGTAGCAGAGCTATGGTTATTATTGACTAGTGATATTGATTAATGATTTAAGTTTAACAAAAGAGTTAGCGTCTTGTTTTATGTTGTCCAGAAATCCCGGGAAATTGAATAGCGGGTGGCAACAGAAACCACACTGCAGTGCGATTATCGTCTGTTGGAATAACAGTGAAAAGCTAGGTAGGGCTGGCAGTGTTAAACTAGGGACTATATGGTGTAAAAGTAGAGTGCGATTGATAGCAGAGAGTTCGCTGGTGAAACTTTGGTCTTATATGTCCTGGTAAGGGTAACACCGAAGGAGTAGCAAGTTCTTCCGAGCTTGAATGAAGGGTAAACAAAGATTTTTACTTGCAGTGAAAGAGGAGCAATTCTGAGACTCCAGAATAAGTTGAAATCTCTCATTGGTTTAGTGGAACAGACACAGTAGCGAATGTTTATATGTTGTTATTAACGAAAATGTAATGAAAAAGTAGTAAGAAATAAGGTATCGTATTACCTTGTGAAGGGAGGGTCAGTTGCCGAAGTGCACTGACATCACAGAGAGCCGCGCTGGGATTGGTTGAAACAGCGGGCGTGTGACAGAAGCAGCCTTGTAAAGGAGGGGTCAGTAGGAATTAGTAATACTGACATAACAGAGAGCCGCGCTGGGATAGGTTGAAACAGCGTGCATGAGATAGAAGCAGCTTTGTAAAGGAGGGGTCAGTAGTGAGGAGTAAAACTGACGTCACAAAAGAGCGAGCTAGGATTGGTTAAACTAAAAAGTGTGAATCTGAGTCTGATTGGTTGAAAGAATAAAAGCCGCATTAGGATTGGTCAAAAGAGAAATTGTATACTGGATTCTGATTTGACTGTTGGTGAAAGTCGCGCAGATAGAAGATTTTCAGGGTTTGCGGAATACAAATTTATATATTGTTCATCCAGAATGTATTGAGAAAAGAGAAAAATGTAATTGATGAAGAGAATAAAGAATTTTTTTAAGAAAGACAAGCCAGTGTTGACTAGAGAGGGAATTCCTATTCCGCCACCGAATACGCCTGCTTCCTTTATGATGATGGAAAGAGGATATCATACTTGTGTGTGGTTAGAGAATTGGATAGAATACACAAAAGATGATGGAGTGCTAGCTTTTCCTTAGCATGGTACGTTTAATGGGAGAATTCTTCAGAATTTGAGGATGAAAATGAATGATTTGGAACAGAGACCTTGATTAAGTCAGTATGAGGCTTTAGAAGAATGGGAGACTGAGTCATGCGAACGAGAGAAGTGCAGAGGTGGGAGATATAAAGGGTTTTTCCCCAGATATTTGCACGAGTCACAAGAAGGTCAGATGAAACAGTGGAGAAGAGCTATAGTATCAGAGGAGTTATATTCAGTGTTAATGGCTGAGGAACCGTCTGGAAGTAAATGTAAAGAGAAAACAAAACACCTGAATGTGACAGGATATGGTGAATCAGAAGATGAGTAGATAGAGGATATGTTAACTAAAAATCCTCCCCATACCAAGAAGGACCCAGTAGAGTCACCCCAAGTGCACCAGTATTAGGAACGCCCTTGGTTCCTCAAATTTTACACAATACCTCAGTTAATAGGATACTTCATGAGAAAGAAAGAGAGGCATTGAATAAAAATAGAGATGAAATGATACAGAAAATAAATCAATTAAATTTAGGTGCTGAAGCTCTAACAGTACCAGTGAACATAGGTCCGGTCATTCCATTATATGGAGACAAAACAAGTTGCCTGAAACCACAAACCGTAACTAATTCTTTAAGTAATCCCAGAAAAGAGACAGTAGTAACTGATGATTGAATTAGTGAGTGTGATTCAGTTATTTCATTAATGGACCTTCCTACAAGGGAGCCTATAATTGGAACTCCAAAAAGAGTCACACCTGAAATTGTGAGAGAAAAGGAGTCAGTGATACCTATGAGAACTAGAAGTTCGACTGCCGTCACTCCAGAAGATTTGGAAAGGTGGGCACAGGGAATAGAAAGACGAAGTTCAGTACCAAAGATTTTAGATATTTACAAATTGAAAGTGGAGTTGGAAGAAATGATTGCTGGGGATGTCGGAATAGACCGATTGAATCATTACAATGAGGAAGAATTTTTGTTTATATGTAGAAGTATAACCAGGAATGCAAGGTTGTTTCATGAAAGATTGACCGAGATGGCTTCAGAAATTGGAGTGGAAATAGGGAGATCAAAATTATTGCAGAAACCATACAGAGCAGAATTTACTGATAAAGATTTGGAAAACATGAATGTGTCTGGTAGGAAATTACAGATACGAGAGTTAATGACCATTCTACAAAAATGGGGAGACCTAGACAGATGGAGAACTAGGTGGACAAGGAAAAAGGAGGAAGCCCAAGCAAGTCAAACATCATACGAATACTTACTAAAAGAATCAGGAAAGGCAGAAAGATTATGCCCAATGAGAGAAGTTCCAGGAGGAGGATATGTTCATGTTCCATGGAACAGACAAGATATTTTGTCATTTACTAATGATTTACCCAGGTTAAGAGAAAAGCCCGTGGAGTGGTACAAACAGGTGGAAAGATTTGTGAAAGTTTTGAAGGTTTTGTTGAAGGATTTGGATGGTTTATTTGATATTGTGGTGCCTGCTGACTTATGGACAGAATGTTAGATTACAGTTGATTGGCCAAGTGAGGAGTACCCGAGAGATCCTAAAACAGGAGCACCCTCAGATGACGTGATGAAGAAAAATCACCAAGTAATTACTTCCCTGAAAGGAAAAATCCCTCCTAAAGAGACAGATTGGGTTAAGATAGATAGAACAACTCAAGAGCCGAATGAGTCTGTGCATGCCTATTATGAGAGGTTACTGCAGGTGTAAAGGCAGTATAGTGGCTTTGAGAACATTGGTGACAAGGATTTTTTTTTTTTTAAACTTATTTTTATTGCCATTTTTACATTAGACACATTGTACATCATATAGATCTTTCAGATAGTTATAACAGATTGTACATTCAATAGTGGTAAGCATCAACTGCATATATCAGTGATACGTCATCGGAGAACTTAACCCACGTACAGACTTGATATGAGGTGTATACCCCGTTGTCTCAGGTTCCAGATATGGCACAGAAACTAGGCTAAAACGAAGGCCTAAACTAGGGGGGGGAGGCATGAACAGGCACAACCAATGACATCGGGGTAAGGCACCTCTGTGTCTCATGAGTGCCTATCCTATTGGGGGTCGACCTAGAATTACGTTAGCATAACCGATATTGGGGTATGTAATGAGATCATGTGGGTGGAATGTCGAGAGATTGGTTGGGCGGGGTCTGTAACTGCGCGTGCAGGGCCGACGGTGTGAGTTGGCTGTCTGTTGGATCTGCACCCGGGGATAGCTGCTTGAACTGATACAATAACATGGCCCATTCCATTGATATGTGGCGTTTGCGGACCCCTCTCACCTCCACCTCCCGCAACGTCTCCTCCTCTGCCGCCGCCCACTTGTGTGTAGCTCCCACCCAAGCCGCCAGCGGTGGACCTGTGGGGGAGCGCCAGTGCATAGCGATGCTGCGTTTGGCCAAAAGCACCGCAAGGGAGAGGAAGCGAGTCCGCACCTTGTGTTGCTTACCCGCGCGAAAGATGCCTATGGCGGTGGCCTCCCATGTGGTCATGCAGGTTAGCCCCGTGAGGGTACCTAATGCTGAACATTGGTGACAAGGATAAGGGACATTTTGTGTATAGGTTTGTGTATGGTCTGAAACTGGAGATTAGCCACATGATTCAGCAGCACATGTTGTGCTGGCAGGGGAAGCCGATAGATGACATTTTGAAGTACGCAAGGTATTGCGGGGATGATATTGAGGCAAGACATAGAAAGTTAAAAGAGAAAATAATGTGGGCACAAGTGAAGTTGGCAGAGCAGCAGGAAAATAAATTGAATACCCAGACTGATAATCAGGTGAAAGAGCAGAATCAGAATGATCAAGTGGCATGGTGGTAAATGGAGAGGACGAAAGTAGAGAAGAAGCAAAGAAGTTTCCTTGTCATGCGTGCGAAAAGATTGAACATTGGAAGAACAAGTGTAAGAGCATTCAGAATATTAATGGGCCAAATCAAAATTTAAATCTAAATCCGTCTAAATTAATTTTTAAGGTTCTTAAAGACCTGATGGGGAAATGGGCCACCTCGGTGGAAATCTGCACGGACTCTCACTGTGAAAGTTTGGCATCCTTTTTCGTGGAGAAAGTGCAGGCGATCTACCGAGGATTTACGCCATCTGTGCCCGGTGCTGAGCAAACTGGTGTGATAACTATGGCTCACGAAACCCTGTCCTCCCTGCCAGTAATGTCTGACGAGGTTTTCGATACTCTGAGCCTCAAAATTAAATCCGGTTCTCCATTAGATCCGCTGAAGCCAGAGCTATTCAGACTTCTTCCTCCCTTATGTCGTGAGCCTTTACTGGATTTGATCAATCTATCGCTCACATCGGGCGTGGTCCCGTCTTACTGGAAGCAGGCAGTGGTCAGCCCTATCTTAAAGAAGCCTAACCTTGACCCCCTATTGCCAGAAAACTATCGTCCCATCTCCCTCCTGCCCTGGACCGCCAAGGTTACTGAGGCACACGTGAACTCCATCTTGTCTGCCCACCTTTCTCGTAATAACATTCTTGACCAGAGCCAGAATGGTTTTCGTGCACAACACAGCACCGAAACCGCACTGCTCTTTATGACCGAGCACTTGCGAACGGTGCTGGATGCTGGGCAGACAGCGGCGCTCCTCCTGTTAGATCTGAGCGCCGCGTTTGACACGGTGTCTCACGACATCCTGATCCGGTGCTTGGAGGGAGTGGGAATTGAGGGGACTGCTCTCCAATGGTTTCGCTCTTTCCTTTCGGACCGGTTTTTTAAAGTGGCTATTCCACCTTGTCAGTCCTCTTTCCATCCACTGGGGCTGGGGGTTCCGCAGGGCTCTGCGTTGAGCCCCACTCTATTTAATCTATATGTGAAACCGCTGGCTGCAGTCGTCAGACAATGTGGCCTTACTATGACATCGTATGCTGACGACACGCAGCTGGCGGTGACACTCAGCGGTGCCCCCGAGGTGAACGCTCCCAGATTTCGTGCAGGACTCATAGCCGTGGCAAATTGGATGCGTACTAACTGTTTGCAGTTAAATGCCAAAAAGACCGAGGTCCTGATTTTAGGAAAGCAGGCGGAGCTTTGGGGAGACCAGTGGTGGCCTCCAGAATTGGGGGTGACTCCCATCCCAGCTGCCGAAGTTAAGAACTTGGGGGTTTGGCTGGATCCTACACTCTCTTACCAGCCACACGAAGAAGGTTGCAGTTACCTGTTATGGTATTCTGCGAGGGCTGAGACCGGTCCTCAAATTCTTCGACCCCCCTACTCGGCAACTGGTGGTCCAAGCCTCCATTCTTTCTCGGCTGGACTATGGGAGTGCGCTGCTGCTCGGAGTGCATCAGGCGGAGGCTACTAGATTGCAAAGGGTGCAGAATGCCGAGGCGCGTGCCATCGTTGGCCTCCCTAGACAGTGCTCTGTCTCTGCAGTTTTGACCTCTCTTCACTGGCTGCCGGTTAGACAGAGAATTAAATTTAAGGCTCTTTGCCTGACTTTTAAAATCTTGAAGCTTTCCTCTCCTCCAGCCCTCGCTAAGCTTGTCTCCTCCTATGTTCCTACGCGGTCTCTTAGATCGGAATCTCTCCATCAGGCGGTCAATACACGGTTTAGACTGAGTAGGATGGGAGGTCGCTCTTTTCGAGTATTAGCAGCAGGATTATGGAATTCTCTCCCTGTCCATATTCGAGCCCTGAATAGCCTTACTTTCTTTAGGCGCGCCATAAAAACTTTTTTGTTTCCAACCGCTGACTGATTCCCTCCTTTTCCCTTATTAGCATCGATCTGTTGTGTTGTGGTACCTGATCAGGCGCCGGGACACCCCTTGGCTGGGGCAGCTGCGCGCCTTATAAAAACGATTAACATAACATAACATAACAAATCCACAGACGCAGAATGAGGTGACTTTGAATCAGCCGCAGCAGGTAGTTACTTCACAGTATCAGGTGCCACCAGCTCCTATGCCAAATTTTGTGATCCCTCAGAGGTACAATACGGACGCCGGATCACACAGAGGAAGTGGTAAGAAAAATTCTGTGGTTTCGCAATATCTTTTGCAGAATAATAACGATGAATCCGAATGCCAGCAAAGACGGTACCTGAGGGGGGAGGAAGAGTGTGCGCTTGGCCCATCCTTGCCGGTAGATCAGTCAGGTCCATTTATTGATGGGAAAGTGGAAGGTAATGAAATCATTTTCTTAGTGGATACTGGAGATACCCGGTCTACTGTGAGAACAACAGACATCCCAAACCTACCCCTCTCGGGAGAAAGCATCCAAGTAGTCGGAGTGTCAAATCAACAGATTAGGACCCCAGTCAAGAAGCCACTGGAGGTACATATAGGAAATTTTAAAGACATGCATACATTTGTAGTATGTGATTCTAGTCCAGTAAATTTGTTAGGGTGAGACCTGCTGTGAAAGATGAATTGCACAATCTATTGTAACCAGATGGTGTCGCCTTCCAAACCCCTGATATTGTATACAAGATGTTACTTGCTAAACAAGGTACAGAAGTAGATGGAATGTTTTCCTTAATGACTGAAAGTGAATTGCCTGAAGAACTGAGAGAGACAGTGTGTGGGATTTTACAGGAAAAGATATTGGGCTCATGGCCAATATAGACCCAGTGAAGGTGACTGTAAAGGAAGGAGCAGTTTATCCAAACACACGACAATACAAAATGAGTCCAGAAGTGAAAGCAGGAGTTGCTCCAGATATTGATCAAATGATCAAACAAGGCATTTTGAAAGAAATAAGCAGTAGTCCTTGTAATTCACCAATCATGGGACTCAAAAAGCCTAGTGGGAAGTACAGAATAGTGCAAGATCTGCGAAAAATAAATAAAATTGTAGTGCCTTATAGTCCGGTAGTGCCAAATCCAGCAGTGATCCTTTATCAAATACCCTAGAGTGTAGGATGGTTTACTGTAATTTATTTGTGCCAAGCCTTTTTCTCCATTCCTTTGCACCCAGACAGTCAGTATCTTTTTGCATCTAAGTTCGAAGATCGTGTCTTGGCATGGTGCCGAGTTCCTCAAGGGTATACAGAAAGTTCCTCAATCTTTAATCAGATTCCGAAAAAGTGTCTAGAAACATTGGTCATGCCCAGAAATTAATTTCTGGTTTAGTACATTGAAGACCTACTAGTGGCATCAAGATCATGAGACGATTGGGTCACTGACACGATTGCATTACTGAACCATTTGGCTGAAGGAGGCCACAAGGTGTCTCCAGAAAAATTGCTATTTTGTCAGCGAGAAGTAAAATATTTGGGACACAAAAGAGAAAGAGGAGTAAGAAAAGTCACCCCCGAAAGAATAAAAATAATAAAGCAAATGCCAAAGACACAAAGAGAGATGAGAATGTTTCTTGGAGTAGTTGGGTACTGTAGGCAGGGGATCTTAGGATTTTCCCTACTGGCAAAACCATTGATTCAGCTGACTTTGAAAAAGGCAAAAGATCAAATTGTGTGGAATGATGAGTGTGTGGAAGCATTTGTGAAATTGTGAAACAGTCTGTGTGAGGCCCTTGCCTTGGGCATGCCTGATTATGCGAAAGAATTTGCACTGTTCTGTTGTGAGAGAGAAAGTTGTGCGCTTTCAGTTTTGACTCCAAGACATGGACTGGGACGACGTCCAGTAGCCTATTTTTCTGCTACTTTGGATCCTGTGGCCGTAGCTTTACCTGGCTGCTTAAAAGCAGAAGCTGCTACTTGTATGAGTCTAGAGCAAAGTGAGTCGATTGTGATGGGACATCAAGTAAAGGTTTAGGTTCCACATTCAGTCGAGTTTCTTTTAACGAGAACTCGAACACAGCACCTTACCCCTAGTCGGATGACTAGGTATGAAAGAGTGATTCTGGGAGCAGAAAATGTGACAGTAATCAGATGTACAATAATGAACCACGCTACCCTATTACCAGACCCATGTTGTGAAGAAGTGAAAGATGAGGTGGATCATGATTGTCTGGATGTGACTGACATGTGTACCAAGCCCCGCCCTGATATAAAGGAAGAACCCCTAAAAGAGCCAGATCACAAGCTATTTGTAGATGGCTCTTGCTTGAGAACCGAGGTAGGAGGACTTAGTGCAGCCTATGCTGCATGTAAAGTTTCAGGAGTCATTGAAGCATCCTGTTTACTGGGAGTCAAGTCTGCACAAGTAGCCAAATTGGTGGCCTTAACAAAGGCATGCAAAATTGGGAAAAATTGGAAAATAACCATATTTACGGATAGTCAATATGGTTTCAGGGTTGTGCACGACTTTGGCCAGCTCTGGATGCAGAGGGGATTTCTGACTTCTTTAGGATCTCCCATACGTAATGGCAAAAATGTGAAAGAATTATTGGAAGCAATACAATTGCCAAAAGAAATTGCAGTGGTTAAGTGCGCTGCCCACCAGTCAGGAAATAATTATGTGGTGGCAGGTAATAGATATGCTGACCAAATTGCTCAATATTGTGCAAGGAACAAATTAGCACTTAACTGAAAGATTGAAATAAGTGAAATCAGCTGCCAACTTATGCTTTTCTCACCTTTAGCAACATGGGATGAGGTTAGACAGTTGCAAGATTAAGTTAAGGCAAAGGAAAAGGAAAATTGGATAAAATCAGGTTGTGAAAGAAGGACAGAAGATGAAGTATGGGTGTACATTGATGGCCCAGCAGTCATGCCAGATTGTTAACTTTCTCAAGTGGCAAGAATGCATCATGGAGACACACATGTAGGTAGGGACGCCATGATTAGACTATTCAGACAAAATTAGTACAATCCAAAGTTTAGGGTAGCCGCAGAGAGCTTATGCCAGAGATACTTAGTTTGTCAGCAGCTGAACCCAGGCAGGAAAACAATGGTCACTTGGGGAAAAATTGGAAAGGCAGAAGGGCCATTCACAAGGTTGCAAATAGACTTCATTGAGTTGCCTCTGAGCGACAGAATGAAGTATGTCCTTGTCATAGTATGCCTGTTCTCGAGATGGGTGGAGGCATATCCCACCAGAAGAAATGACAGCCTCACAGTTGCTAAGTTACTGTTGATGGAGATTATACCTCGTTTCGGTTTTCCAGTGACTTTGGAATCAGATAGAGGACCTCATTTTAATAATGAAATAATTTGGTTAATCTGTGAAGCATTCAAAATTGAACAGAAACTGCACGGTCCATACCGCCCAGGGGATTCTGGCATGGTTGAGCAATTAAATGGCACAATCAAATCAAGATTGGCAAAGGTGTGTGCAACCACATCACTGAAATAGCCAGATGCATTGCCCCTTGTGTTGATGGGACTCCGAAGTATTCCTGACAGAAAAACAGGATTGAGTCCCCATGAAATACTCGTGGGCAATGAGACAAGCATTCGTACCTGGACATAAGTTGATAAATATAAGTGATGATTGGGTATTGGACTATTGCAAAGGATTGGCTGACCTAGTGCGTTCTGTCTCTCACCAGGTTGGAGAAGACGCAGTTGCCAGGCAGCCAACGCAGGCGCATGATTTGAATCCAGGAGACTGGGTGGTAGTGAATAAACACACCAGAAAGTCGTGCTTAGCACCCAGGTGGGATGAACCACGTCAAGTCATTCTGGTCACTACAACAGCAGTGAAGTGTGCAGGTTTACCCAACTGGATCCATGCAAGCCATACCAAAAGGGTTCCAGATCCCGATGAAGAAGAGCAACAACTGACTGAACCAGTTGTGACTGCTGAAGGTTGTGAAGTCGAAGAATCTGGAGTGGTGGATTCTGAAGTGATAGACGAAGAACAACCAAGCACAATTCTGGGGGAATGGATACCAGTGATTGACACACCTGAAGTTGTTATTCAAACATGAAGCAGAACAAGATTAGAGAGACAGGAAAGTAGTCATGACCAGATAGGTGTACAAGAAAACGCTCAGGAAGAAGAGAATAAAAATACTGAAAACCTTGAGCAGGACCAGATAAGGAGAGAAGAACATACTCAGGCAAAGGTGAACAGAAATATTCACAGAGGTGAATAAGAACACATTCAGGCAGAAGAAGAACAAATTATATTATGACCTGGACAGGACCAGTTAGGAGAAGAACACCACGTTTGGGCAGAAGAAAAAAATCAACTTGAAATAAGACCCGAACAGGACCAGATAGGGGGAAGAAGAACAGGTTCAGGCGGATAAAATAACAGAATCAAGACCTGAACAGGAACAGTCAGAAAGTGATTCTGAACAAGAACAAATTGTGCCAAAACATACTGAAAATAAAAGAACCCTTGAAAAAGACGGAGAGGGTGAAAGTGCAGTTCAAATAAAGAGGGTCAGGAAAGTTGACAACTGGCCAGGTGGAGTTAAAAGATTGAAATATAAGAGAAAGACCAGAGCAAGTGAATAAAGTTACGAGTGAAACTCGGTCTAAACATTAAATCGTGAGAAACACACGTAGAAGCCCTAGACTGAGAAATCTGAACAATAAATACAAGGGCCCTGAGTGGACCTACGTTATCCTTGAAGAGTTTGAAAATTTAGACTTGCAAGAAGAGTCTGAAGAAGAAAATACTGCACAGGTCGATGAAGGAATAGTGAGGCCTCCTTGAAAAATATAAAGCTTGATATTCGAGGCAAAGAAAGAAAAAGAAGAGAAATCTTCTTAAGTCAAAATGGCAAGAAATGAAGTCACTGAGTGGCCAAAATGAAGTTTAAAGCAAAAATGCTGTAGAGCTGGCATATGTAGTATGTTATTAGTAATTTCAATATGATTATTACTAACAGTATCGGTGCCTTATGCTATGGTAACAAGTAAGAAGAATTAGACAATTACTAATGGAAAAGCGGGTACAGTAAAAGGAGACAGAGTAGAACTAGAAGCATCAGATAAGGTAGATTTACATCACACAGTATTAGATAATGATACGTCTTTAAATGCATTCACAAAATTATTATTTCAGTACGTAGACACAATGGAGATTAGTGATTATTATGTTTGTATGAAATTACCAACGTCAGTGTCAGAGGGAGTCACATATCACCATTTATCTTTAACATATGGTATATCATGTAGTGTTCTAACAAGTCTGTTTTATAAAACAGGAAAACTTCAGCATTATTATTCAAACTTAGATGTAGTATTTTCAGAACTTCCTATTTGAAAGAATATGAATCCAGTACTTAGTGCTCCAGATGCACAGTTTATGGGTGAATTTTTCTTAACAATGAAATCAATAGATATAGTAAAAGCACACAAAGATAATCTAACATGTACATTACGAGAAGAAGAGAAGGTGTTTTTGAATTTAGTTGAAGAAAGGAGACAGGATTTCCAAAAGAAATCTGCTGAACATAAAACTAATATACCTCCATGGGCTGAGAAAGAGGGAATTTATACAGATGGCAAGGCTTATGCTGCAATGTCCCTAGACTTTGTGAAGAAAGGAAAACCTGCCTCCATAGATTAAAGAAAATTATAATAACGTATTTATTGGTTCCAGTGAATGTGAATATAACTTCCTGATTCTGGGAGGTTGGGGACTAAAAGGGGGAACTGATCCAGTATTTCCTGGAGTTTATTTATGTTTGTGGGAATAATGTTTACTCTAAGCTACCTGCACGGTGGTACGGGAGTTGCTATTTTGGGATTGTTTTTCTGAAAATCTACCATGTAAAAAGAATCACTGGAAGCAATGAAAATACTAATGGACTAACACGAAGAAAGAGAGCTAGTTTTTCAGATATAGTAGGTGATGTATTTGGTGCATTAATACCTTCAGTGGGAGTTATTCTGAATTCACACAGAATTTGTAAATTATCGACAGTAGTTGATCGTCTTTCGACGGATACTGCTGCGGGTTTCTTGATGATTAACACAGAGATGGTTGCGATTAGATCTATGGTTTTGCAAAATCCACTTGCGCCTCAATCCTATTAGCAAACAAGGGCGGAGTCTGCAGAATGTTGAAAGTGCAACATTGTTGCACTTACATTCCGTATAAGAGTAAGGAAATTAGGGGGTACTTTAAAAATATTACAAAACTTCATGAAGATTTGACACCACTGGAGATTGACAGTGTATGGGAGAGACTAACAAAAAGTATCTCTTCAATAGGTACTTGGTTTTCTGATTTAGGGAAAAGTATTTTAGGTCAAATAATCCTCCCAGTAGTAGGAATAATAATAGTAGCTTTTAGAATAATGATTTGGTGCAAATGTTGCAAAAACAGGGGAAGAGGAAGAAAATATGAAATTAACCGAAAAGGAAGGAAAAGGAAGAGGGAATTTGATAAAATCCAGATGGATGAAATAAAAGGAAGAATCTATAAGAAAATTAGAGATTTAGAAAATAAAGATGAAAACGAGAAAGCAAAGGAGAATGAGAATTTCTAAAAGTTGGCATCTGGTTTGGGATGTGTAATTTTGGGATGGCTTTAAAATGCCATCAGAGAGGAGATTGATGGAGCAAGGACTCGTAGAAGAGAGACTTGCTCGTACGCAATCTGCTCCTTTAACTTACTAACCAATTATTAAGTTTGTTTTGTGTAATACTAATGTGCACCACATAAAAACGAGGGTTAGCGAAGCTTGACTATGTATTTACTAATGTTAACAGAATGAACGAAGGACTAAAATTCTCTAAACGAGGAATCTTTACTGCACATGTGTCAACTACATCTACATAGTATGACGTTGTAACGCTTGGAGGGAAATTCTTGCGCATGAGCAGAAGGCATTAATATGGGGGCTTGAAGGCTCGCGTGCATGGCATCTGCTTCACTCGAAAGAAAGAAAGCTATTATACTAACGCTAATGCAGGGAGAGTAGTAATAAGTAAAAGGGAATAGAGTAGAGGTGGGTGGTATACAGTGAAACCATTTATTCTTGAAAGTAACATCTGTCTTTTTAACTTTATTATTAGTGCGCATTTGGGCCTCTCGAATATGACAGAAGTGAGTTAAAGACACATGAATGAATCATTCATCTGCGCATGCCTATTGAGAGTGGACCCGGAAGAATGACGGTTGGTTCGAGAAGAGGACAAGGTCGCAGTGTGCTTGAGCCTGAGAATCGGCAGTAAAGAATCTAATTGAATGAGCTCGCATGCTTAGATTTAAACATTTGTTGCAAATGAAATGTGAATGCGGGAGGGAAAATGAAGATTGAATAAAGAATTAAGGGGATGGGTTTGTTAACAATGGGCTAACAGAAAAAGTGATATGTAAGCATGGTGTGATGATCATCCTCCCCTTGCTGGACCAATTAGCTTTTGAATTTTTACGATATTGAAACATTAGTGGGTGGAACATCCTGAACGAAAGGTATAATTAAGGTAACTTTAGTTAGTCAGTTAGAGAGATGAAGAAGATTTGCTGAATCCCGCAGAGGGGAGATGCTGTCTGTGTAGCGGGTGATGCTGATGCTGAGAGAGATGCTGTGAGATGCTGATAAAGAATCTAATGCAGAATCTGAAGCAGAACTTCCTTTCCTAATTCAATTGGGTTAGAAGAAGACTTCCGGAAGAATCTCGAGGAGGAAGAGTGTGTCAGAGAGGGGTGTGGTGCAATCGTCGGTATTTGAGAGGTAACTATCCTGTCCTGATTCCTGTCCTTAAGACTTTGTTTACTGAATCTATCTCAGGGGACCCTCACCTGCCCCGACTACTGCCAAACAGTTGGTTCGAGAATTCTTCCCACGATACGGTTTACCACGTGCTGTTTACTCAGATAACGGCCAGCCGTTCTCATCCGAATTAATGAAACACGTTTCACTTCTGTTAGGATATCAGTGGAAATTCCACTGTGTCCGACACCCCGAGGCAGCAGGTCTCGTAGAAAGACATAACCAGATACTGAAAATTAGAATGTCCAAAATATGCAGAGAGAAAGGTGTCGACTGGGTAGTAGCGTTACCAGTTGCACTCTTTTACATGAGAATGGTAGCACATTCACGAACAGGGCTATCCCCGTATGAGGTGATCTTCGGTAGACCACCAAATATGTGGGGGACGCCCGTACCACGCAAAATAACTGATATTGACTGTAATATGCTGACAGATTACTTGGCTTCCTTGATGTCTGCACTACAATCTTCTCGTTCACAGGTAGCTGCAGCTTTTCCCGACAACACTGAGGTGAAACCCCATGACGTTGTTCCGGGTAATCTTGTCTTTGTGAGGAATTTCGACCGAAAGACTCAGCTGGAGCCCAGGTGGAAAGCACCCAAGTTGGTCCTGTTGACCACAAGAACAGCCGTGAAGATCGAGGGCCGCAAGGGCTGGATTCATTCAAGCCACATCAAGAAATTTCGTGGACCATCCTCGGATATAGACACTGTGCCCTGCACTCCCTCACAGACTGATTGAAAACTTCCTTTGGTGGAAAAAACTGAAAGCGAACTTTACAAAGTTAAGTTAAGGCCTAGGACGTCAGACGGTTTGATTGTTTAAGTCCTCCCCTAGGTGAAGCGGTTGAATCTGTCTCTGACATGTATCCTCTAGACCTGAATCATGAACAATCGCGAAAAATGATGAAACGACAGGCGTATTGTAAATCACTGCGTAGCCATTGTATAGGGACCTTATTAATTTTGTTTTCCTTAAGTCTTTTAATAATTATTACCAGTATGTTGTTGCACATATATTACCCTATTGCCAGAAATGTTCACAATGTTATTGCAAACATTCTTTTAGTGACTTACCCCCGCATGAATTGTCCTATAGACTTGCGCTGCGCAATAACACTTTCATTAGTATGTTACATCATTCCCATCAGACTAGTAATGCCACCAATTGTTGGGTGTGTGGCCGACTCCCTCCCTATCAGAATTATGAAGGAGTCCTGCCTTTCTTTCCACATCCATTTACACATAATGGCTCCTGTGGAGCATGGTTCAGTTTAATCAATTCCATAGACTCAGACACAGCAGTTTACCAAGATCATTGGATATGGGGAAACCTGAACCTAGTTTTACTCAAAGTCTGCTACCCTGACAAGGAGGGTCGCCCCAAAAGAACAGGAACTGATCTAGAAAATGAAGTGTATGGATTAGGTAATTTTACACCTAATCTCATGATTCTAAATGTCGTATCCGAAGTTGAGCTAGTCTTACCCACCATGTCAGTATTCCCAGCAAAAGGTGAATTGTGTGTAAGAAAGGTTGGTTCCATACATATGGGCCATAGTAAATGCACTACTATAGTAGAATTCAGTGATCAAGGAAAATGTTCATTCAGAGCTTCTCGCCAATGCTACTTTATATGTGGTCAGACTGCATATATGCGTCTACCTCTAGATTGGGATGGTACCTGCTACATAGCATTCCTTTTGCCACCTGTTTTCCTAGCTCCTCCTGATTATTACAGAAATATTCATTTAGTACACAACAGAGAACGGAGAGATCTCCCCATTGTCGATTACACTGAGACGGCATGGGATAAGTATGTAGATTTTAATAAAGGCATCTTTCCCTATATAGGTACTGTTACTAATAGTAAGCTGATACGTAGATTAACTAGAACCCTTGAAGCAGTAGTGAATGAGACTATTTCCGCCTTAGGCAATTTAACGGAAGAGCAGTCTGCTATGCGGATTGTTGTGCTTCAAAATCGTCTTGTCCTTGACGTCATCCTGGCTGATAGGGGCGGAGCTTGTAGGGTCATCGGATCAAGCTGTTGCGTATTCATACCAGAAAATTCGCCATCTGTATATAAAGCCATCACTCGCCTTCATAAGATTGTAAGCCAGATACACCAGAACCCAGGCACTTGGACTTGGTCCAGTTGGTTTTGGAATGCGGTATCAGCCTGGGGATGGAGAGTTCTATCCTTCCTAGGTATTGGCCTTCTCATACTATTCAGTTGCTGTCTATGTCTGCAATGTGGACCAGCGATTTGTGGTCTGTGTGCCACATCATGTATTACACATCAAGATTTTCATTCAAGATTCCGGAAGAAGAAAGAAGAACAAATGATGCTATATGAACAGATCAATGGATTGATGAAGATTGATATCTCTTGAAGGGCAAGGAGGGGACAAGGAGGGAATGTGGAAATGTGGATTTTTCTGGTCAGTTATGTCCCCTATCTTGGACCCCAACGGTTCTATGTGCATGTCACAAGTACATGTATGTTCCCTCCAGTTCCAGTTGTGAAGACGCAAATACATGTATGCCCACCGTCAACATGTCCTCTGCCAGATCCGCCATGAATAGGCCGGATATTCCATTCTTAAATATGAAAGGCCACCGGCTTTATATGGTTCACTTATGCCACTTTACAGTCCAGGCAAGTAGGCCCTGATTCTGTCATCAAAACTCCTCTTGCCTTCTGCCTCTGAAAGCTCCAGTCCGAGCCTGCATCTGTGACCATGAACTTTGTCTCATTCTCTGCGCGGCTCACGAAGCCTGACATCAGCCTACTCTCTGCCAAGAACTGTATTTCACCTTCGAATTATCTGCTTCCCCCTCAGCCGATGCATTCCTGCCTAGTAGTTTAAGTAAACATTCTTCCAGTTACCAAGCAAAAAGGCCCAACTTCTCTGTCCTCATGCAAGTAATTCATAGCCCTGTTACCATGGAATATTCCTACCCTCTCGCATTCAGTGTAGACACTTAGACGCTTGTACACGCACGCACAGTCAGTATAGAATAGATTCTGTCCGAGAGTCCTTCTTTTATGGATAACATAGTTCTTTAAACATAGGATGTTAGATATGATTTGGGATTAGGTTGACTTGACCCCCCAGACTTCTCGTCTCCACATATAGAGCTAAATGTCAAATCCCCGTCACCCCCTAGTTACACGTCAATTACACGTCATGCTGCTGCGCGCGCATCAATGCCAAGTATTATCTTATAGATCCACCTATGTATTACGTCATAACCAATCATGTTCCTTTTTACTCATTATTACACCCATTTTCGGTTACGCGGACCACACGTCAATTTCCTTATCAATTGTTACGCCTACTGTATTCACTTCATTATAATGTATGGACTATAAAAGTTACTTCTTGTCAATAAAGTATGTACTTCACTTCCTGAACCCCCGTGGTGATGGAACTTGAGGCATCCGATTATAATCGTTTATTGGAATAAAGCCCATTCCGAAACTCTAATATCACGGATTCTGCCTCTCATTTTACTGAGCTATTTTATAATGTTTCTGTATCAAATTCAGTCCCGGTAAAGGAATTTTTATTTACCACACTTATTAGAACGTTTGTGATGAGTTAAACATTGTTGATGGTGAGCTTTTCCGGGGTGATAGGTTAATTCCATCTTTTTCCCTCAGAGATAAGATTGTTAATTTAGCACGAGGGTCATCTGGGTCGCAGCTTGACCAAGGCAAGAGTCAGAGAGTCCTACTGGTGGCCAGAGGTTGACAAGAATGTTGAGGAGAGACCTCTCCTGCTCCCTCTACCTGAGAGAGGGCCGTCTTTTGGCATCGGACTGCTTGGAGCCAGACATGTCGGGTAAAGCAGAGGTGGATCGTCTGAAACCCAAGGCTACCAGGCGGGGAGCTTATACTCAAGCTAATAACATGGACCAGTATGCCCAGCAGAAGGGGTCGCCCGGTGGATCGAGCCAGTTGCTGGATGGACAGAAGACTGCCTCACCCCCGGCCTCGGAGCTCTCGTTGCAGGACGTCATGGGCGCGCTCGAAGGGATGCAGGCCTCGATTGGGAGACAGTTTGATGCCCTGGCGCATAAAGTGGATAGCATCTTGGTGGACGTTAACCTGATCCGCGCGGACGTGGGCAAAACTAATGAACGGGTAAAAACCCTTGATCTTAAGACCACGGGCCTCGCTGACGATGTCTCGGAACTTCAGACTGAGGTTCGTAAGCTGCGGGCCGAGAGTGACCTCACCGCCCGTCGGCTCGAGGACTTCGAGAGCCGGGCCAGGCGCAACAACGTGCGCATTATCGGGGTCCCGGAGTCCTCGGACGAGGTTTCTGTGGACCTTCTCGTGGAGGACTTGGTGCTTAATCATCTGAAGCCTAGGGGCCTTGGGAAGTTCTTCGCAGTTGAGCGAGCCCACAGAGTGCCAGGCGGGAGGCCCAGGGTGGGAGCGCCACCGAGACCGATTGTCGCCAGGCTCTTTCACTTCCGAGATCGGAACGCTATCCTGCATGCATCTCGGGTGACGGGTCCGGTCCCTTTCCAGAGCGCGTCGGTGAGTTTCTATCCTGACTTCACCCAGCTGGTGCAAAAGCAAAGGCTGAGCTTCCTGGGGGTGAAGAGACGGCTTCGGGAGAGGGACCTGAAGTATGCCATGCTTTTCCCTGCCAGATTACGGGTGGTGTATGAAGACCGAACTTTCTTCTTTGAATCGCCTGCAATGGCCGGTGAATGGCTGGACGCTTTGCCCCGACGACGGACTGGTGAGGATGCCGCCACAGACGGGGACAGTGGCCGGGATGGGCAGGGTTGATGCCTTTGGAGCCGGACTGACTTGATTTGGTTCCGGATGATGACTTGAACTGATTGCAGTACAATACGGAGGGTTGCGGGAGGACGATGGGAGCTCTTTCCTCCCTCAGGGTACTTTTTGTAGATTTGGGTATTGGTAGGGCGACAGGCACACTGCAAGTTGGGGGGGGCTTTGTAAGCTGCAGCAGGGGTGCAGGGTGGGGGGGATAGTTGGGATTTTGGGTTTGTTGTTGGGGGGTTTGTTTTTGCAAGGCGCAGTACTCATTGTCAGGATTTTTCCATGGTGGCTCTTCGGGTGGGGGGTGGGTCTCTTGTGGTGTGGGGATGGGGGGTAGGGGTTTAAACGTTCTTAGCTGGAATGTTAATGGTTTGGGGGATCGCATTAAGCGGGGGATAGTCCTGCAGTTCTTGAAACGGTCTTTGCCGGATGTCGTCCTACTGCAGGAGACACACCTTATAGGTAATACTTGCTATGCTCTTAATAGGAAAGGTTACAAATTCATAGCTCACTCGGGATTCTCCTCTGGATCCAGGGGTGTGGGTAACCTAGTTAGAGCTTCACTACCGTTTGAGGTGAACTCCACCATTGTTGATGATAGGGGGAGGTTTGTGGCGGTGGCGGGGAGGTGGGAAGGAAGAACTTTGGTTTTGGTTTCGGTCTATGTCCCTCCTGCCCTGCAGGCCTCCACGTTCACAGATCTGGGTAGGGCCTTGTTGGACCTCCCGGAGGGTATGTTAGTGGTGGGGGGCGATTTCAATGCTGTCGGCTCTGGGCTGCTGGATAGGTACCCGCCCAGGGATACCGGGGGGGCTCAGAAGTGGCTTCCAGACTTCCTAGACACACTCGGCCTGGTAGATTGCTGGAGGCTCCGGCACCCCACACAGAGCCAATACACCTTCCACTCCGGGGGGCATGGTAACCTCTCTAGGATAGATTACCTGCTGACCCTGGCTGCGCATGCCTCATTGGTATCTGAGGCCAGGCATATGGCGCGGGGCATATCGGATCATTCGCCAGTGTGGGTCCGGCTGGATTTCGGGCGCGAGGGAGGGGGCAGGGTTGCTCCCATTAACCCCTGGTACTTTCGGGACCCCAAGATGCGCAGTGCGCTGTTGAAGACAGTTGATCACTTTTTTAAGGACAACCAGGGGTCTGTTGACTCGGCCGTGTCGTTGTGGGAAGCATTTAAGACTGTGCTGAGGGGAGAGGCCCTCTCCCTGGTAGTGGCGGCCAAGCGGCGGAGAGATGGCGAGGTTATGCAGGTTGAGGAGGAGATCGCGGCTTTAGAGGTGGCCCTGGAGGGGGAGGTTACAGAGGCCTCCCTGCATGAGCTGAGCCTGAAGCAAGCCGAATATAAGGACCTGGTGACTAATGCCGCCAAGACCCTCAGTAGGGAACAGCAGGGCCGCTTGTATGATGTTGGGGATAAGGCCGGGAAGCTCCTAGCTTGGCTGGATAAAAAAAGAACAGGTTAATAGAGTAGTGCCGGAACTGACGAGAGAGGGGGGAGAGGTAGTTGTTGACCCTGAGGGGATAGTACAGTGTTTTTCGGATTATTTCAGTATGGTTTATGCCTCAGTTTCGGATAGGCCGACCGAGGACTCGATTGACCTCCTGCGGGACATTGCTCTGCCCTGCCTGTCTGACGTAGATAGGGACGACCTCGATGGAGACATAACGGTCGATGAGGTGGCGGGTGCCATCCGTGCGCTGAACTCGGGTAAGGCCTCAGGCCCTAATGGTTTGCCGATTGACTTGTATAAGCTGTTCCCGGATAAGGTTGCCCCTCACCTGCGCGCCATGTTTGTGGAGGCGCGGGGGGGAGGGTCCCTTCCGTTGGACCAGAGACTGGCGACGATTGTTGTGATACACAAGGAGGGTAAACCCCGAGATAAGTGTTCCTCCTATCGGCCAATATCACTCCTTAATGCTGAGCCGAAAATTCTGGCTAAAATTCTGGCAGGCCGCTTGGTCAGGGTGCTCGGAGACTTGATCCATCCGGATCAATCCGGCTTTATCCCGCACCGTAACACTGCGTTGAACCTTCGGCGCCTCCATGGAGTGATTGCCAGGGCGGGCACGATTCGAGAACCAGCTATTGTGGCATCTCTCGATGCCACGATGGCATTTGATACGGTGGAATGGGCATATCTGTGGGCAGTGCTCGCCAAGTTTGGTTTTGGCCCTGGTTTTTTTGAGCTGGGTGAGGTTGCTGTATGAGGGTCCCCTGGCGAGTGTTGTGGTAAACGGGCGGGCGTCGACTCCGTTCCAGCTTGGGAGGGGAACTCGGCAGGGATGCCCCTTGTCGCCTTTGTTGTTCGCCCTTGCCCTCGAGCCGCTGGCGGCGTGGATACGCTGGCATCCGGATATACGTGGACTTAGGTGGTCGCCCGAGCACGAGGACCGTATATCGCTCTATGCCGATGACATCCTGTTATATCTCTCCTCGCCCAAGAACTCGCTTATAGTGGTTTGTGACGTTCTGACGTCCTTTGGCAGGAACTCGGGTCTCGTCATCAATTGGAGTAAATCGTATTTGTATGTTCTGAGCGGCGAGGTTCCGCCTGTCCCGCGAACGTGTTCGATCCAGATTGCCCAGCAGGGCTTTGTGTACCTGGGGATCTTTATCTCCACTGACTCCACTCTGCGGTATGAGAGAAACCTGCTCCCCCCACTGGCGCGCTTGCGGCGGGATGTTGTGGGCTGGCGGAAGCTGCCGCTCTCCCTCGTTGGGCGTGCCGCTTTGTTTAAAATGATGTCTCTCCCCCGGTTCCTCTATGCTTTGCAGAATACCCTTGATTGGGTACCGGCCAGTTACTTTCGGGAGGTTGAAAGCCTCCAACGATCATTGTTGTGGGATGGTAGGCCGCGCATAGCGATTGCTAAGTTGACGCTTCCGTGGTACGACGGGGGTATTGCGCTTCCGGACATTCGACGCTATTATTGGGCCACCCAGTTGAGCGCGATTAATCATGGTTTCTATGGTCCGGCTCTAAGCCCCGGTTATGCCATGGACCGATGGTTGCTGCGCGGCGGTAATTATCATAGAGCTCTGTACTCTCGGGCACTGGACTCGTCCCTCACGGGGCCTACGGGGGTGGCGGTGCGTGTGTGGAGGTTGGCGACTGACTCGTTGGGCTGGAAGGATAGGCTCACCCTAGCTACCGCGTTGTTTGAATCTGACAAATTGGGGAGGCTCTGGCATACAAAAGGTTTTGATAAATGGGACTTGATTGGAGTCTCCAGGGTTGGAGATTTGCTGATTAAGGGGAGGGTGAAGTCCTTTGAAGAGCTGCAGCAGGAGTATGAGTTGGGGAAATCCGAGTTCTTCCGCTATGTTCAAGTGCGTCATGCCCTGCGATCAGTTCTCGTAGACGGAGAGAAGGTGCCTGAGTCCTCTCCATTGGAGGATCGGATCCTCGACGGCCATATGCCGGAGAGTACGATTTCTCTCATATATAAGAAATTGATAAACGTTCGGGCAGACCTGCTGTTGGGGCTGAGGGACCAGTGGACTAGGGACGGGCTCGAACTGGATGATGAGGATTGGCAGTCTGCGGTCTCCTCTCCTAAGGAGGTCGCGATCCCATCACGACTGAGGCTGGTGCAGCTCAAAATACTCCACAGAACCTATGTCACGGGGCCTAGACTGGTTCGTATGGGATTCTCGGAGGAGGGTTTATGTAGGAGGGGATGCGGTATGGTGGGTACCTTTATGCATATCATTTGAGAATGTGGCGTTATCAGGGAATTCTGGAGGAGAGTCCATACGGTGATGGGGGAGGTGACGGGCATTGTTATGCAGCCGGAGGCGCGGTGCTGTCTCCTGAATGTTTGGGGGCCTACCGATCACGATGTGGGACAGACCCAGTGGGTGACCCTGGGTAATATGGTGGCTAAGCGAGACATCGCGCGCCTGTGGGGCTCAGCGGGTCCCCCCACATTGACTGCGTGGAAAGAAAACATGGACTGGAGTATGCTGAGGGAAAAGACAGTATATTGTGCTAGAGGGCGCCCCCGGAAGTGGCATGCCATTTGGGGGAGGTGGAACCAGTATAGGGGTGGCATATGTCTTGCCCCTGATTTGGATCCCCCCGATGAACACCTCTCTCCTTAACATTCTTTCCAGCATTTGTATATGTATCTGATTGATAATTGACTTTTTGGGCCTCTGCTTTTCCCCCCTTTTTCCTCTTAACACAGAGTTGTGACTGTTAGACGACGGGGGTCTGCTCTCCCCTGAGGGGCAATCACCAGTGGTATTCAGTGTCATTCGCCTTGCTGGGGTTTTGTGTGAGTTTGTGTTTATTTAAAATAGAACCTTTTTCGCTTCTCCTCTATGCACTGTGGACGTTTCCTTGTTTGCTTTCTCAAAGCTGCCGAACCTCCGGGATGTCGGCTAAATAGCTGTGTCCATGTTTTCAAGAAAAAAGGTTTTTCAAAAAAAAAAGAAAAGAAAAAAGGAATGTTGAGGAGGTTGTCAGGGATTGCACCATTTGTGCTGCCAATGATAAGTCCAGGAAAGTCTGCACAGCACCGCTTTCCCCTATGGCTCTTCCTGACCAACCTCGGTCCAAATTAGCCATCGATATTGTGGGAACTTTTGAAGTGCTAGCCCCCACAGAAAGATTTGTTGTGGTCTCACTTGATTACACTTCTAAATGGATTTCTGCATGCTGTACGAGTTATGTTGTCACCAAGATCATTATTGAATTTTTGAAGGATGCATTTGTTTCTGAAGGGATACCCGATATGTTGGTTTCCGATAATGGAGTACAATTTACCTTTCAAGATTTTTTTAAAGATCTTTCCATTACTCACCATCGTACGAACCTCTACTCACCTCAGGCAAATGGCTTAGTGGAGAGCATGAACCGGCTTGTGAGAGTGTGTGTCAAACTGCCATCAACTGTGGTGTTCCCCTTAAGGGTGTCCTTAGAGGGAAAATTTGGGCACACCGGAACACTCCCAACAGTGTTACGGGTTGCTCCCCTTTTAGGAAGCTTAGGGGGGAGGACAGCTGGATCCAAGCTCAATCCTGTGTGGTTGAGTGTTAAAGACAGGAACAACTTTGTTGATGATTGTAGAGTTAGGAAATATCAGGAAGGTTACAAACAAAGATTTGATACTCATATGTGTGTGCGCAAGTGTGAGTGGAAGGTCAGGTGGGTGATCTTGTTTTTATAAAAAGGGCTGTATGGTCTCCCAAAGGTGAGACCAAGTTTTTCGGTCCAAAATGTATAATTACATTTATGAAAAAGGTTGTCATGCTCCATGTAGGGGATATTTGGAACATGTCCCGTCTTTCCAAATGGGGCAATGGGGGTGATTCTGTACTTTCCCGAGAGGGTCATGGTGTGACTCATACTGCTCCTCATGAGCGTGAGCATCAAACTATTCCTCCTGGGCGTTCTGTTAGATCCAGAAGGCCACCTTCACATCTTTTGGATTATGAACTTAAGTAGTGATGTCTATTTTTGCTTTTTACTTGTAATTGCTTTTGTTTTCATGTTCTTTTCCTTTTTTATTTTTCTTCTTTTCTTTGCATTATAAAGGGAAGATGTGTTGTAACTTCCCCTTTTAATTGAGTGTTCTCTTTCAAAGAATGTTAGCATGTCAGACTGGAACGCTCTGATCTGAGGAGATCACTTGCAGCTGTAGCGTCGGTCTGACTGTCTGGTGGGTGTAAGAATAAACACTTTAAGAAGTTACATGGAAGTCTCTTCATTATAGAACTATGCTTTAAAAAAAGAAACAATATTTGTACGGAGTCTGTTAATCCGGCTAATAACAAAAAAGTGTGGATTCAGACAGCAAATTCGATAAAATGTTAGAGGAATTTGCAGTAAAGAATGCATTGTCACCTGTCTTAACATCTAGTGCAAATAAAAAAAAAAAAAAAAAAAAGAATAAATAAAATCATGCAGTATCCCAGTCAACTAGGATCACTGTTCTATAAAGCACGATCAAAAGACGACAGTGATATTTACATTTAAATCAAATACTACATTGCCATATATTTAAGATCGGGAATAAGGAGTACAACAATGAGTTCCGGTGCAGCAATGTAGTTAGCATTGCACCTGGGGCCTCTAGATAAACAAAACATTTTAGCAGTCGCAAACCCTGCACTGTGCCAAATTTGCGCATTTGCAACTGCTACAAAGTTTTGCACTATGTACTATATTTTAGGAGTCTGTAAAGTTTTATTACAATTACCGACTTCAAAAATGAGTTTAGAAATGGTACAAATGTTAGTTTAGAAGGAGCGTATTGTGGCAGTACCTTTCAAAATGCGATTTCCATCCATATGTATCAGTGGTTTACAACCGTAGTAGCAGTCACAAGCCAGAGAAAAGTGAACGACCACCCAAGCTAGTGCAGTAACTAATTCTCCAAACAGAAGGGGTTCCCCTTTGACAACTTCCCCTTTGTGAATTGGGGCAAAGGTTTCAGGGGGAGCAGTCTGTTACCAACAGTCAATTAAACGTAAAAAAATAAAAAGATAAAACTTTTGTTGTTGAAAAAGCAACCCCGTTTCCTTTAACCCGTTAACCGCGGTGTAAATTCCACCGCGGTGCAGGTGATTTATTGCGCGGGCGGGGCCGCGTTGCCATGCGCAGCACTACGGAGAAGGTGCTCGCGACGGCCGTTGGCCGACGCACGCACGTGTGGGGTTAAGGAAATCGGGCTGCAGTAAAATCAAAAACAGATCTTTCATATTTAACTAAAGGCATTGTGATCTATCGGAGTAAGAGACATTTGCAATTTACTTAATGAATATTAATTTGGTAAGTCAACTCATTCGGATTCCTTATTTTTTTAACTGACCTATTAATATATAGATTAGTTACAAAATAGTTAACCGGTCACAAAGTCAGCGCATAAATACGACCAGAACACCAGTACGCCTTGCCCTAGTTTTGGAGATAAACGTTCATTTTTGTGCTCTTGCTCCTTTGAAATGTTGGTTCTGTCGGGTATAGAATTGCTTTTCTAAAGAAACACTTTTCTTTTTTTACATAGTATAAATGACACTAAGGGGTTGTCACAAGTAATAAACTAAAACGACACAGGTGCTGAAGTGACAAAGTGCAAACAAGTGCTGGTTGTGAACAAGATATACAGTGTTGTATTGCTGGTTAAAAAGATCATTCAAATGAGATCCATCCCTAGAAACACGAATCTCTGATCCGCTTGGCCCAATCTTTCAAAGGGCCTCATTCAGGCCAATGCCAATGAATAGCTGTGAGATATGGGAGACTCAAGCCCTCATCACATTCTACAGGGGGTCCTCCCTTCACTTTGTGTTTCGCCACTGGGAAGAGGACACCTAACTCACAACTTTTCATGACATGCTTCATCATTGGTATCCTTTCCCCGTCAAGGTAGGCAAGTATCATCTTGCTAAGCTCAACCAGTAGTTGGAGTTCCAAATAAATGTGTCTGGATAAAAGCAGGGACCCAGTAAATTGAAAATATCTTAGGGTAATCCCACAGGATTTCTCCCTTTATTCACATGTTACCTTAGACATAATGAAAAAATAGTTTAGAAAATATTTTATAAAAAACAATGTTTCAGACATCCGGTTAGTTTTGCCGACATGTTATGACCTTCTTGTGTCCTAATGGAGAAGGCCCTTCTTGAGGACTAGTACGATCCCCAGCTAATATTCATTTCATTCAGGCGATATATTTAAAATGAGCACAACGTTCTCATATCTGTTGAAAAGCATTATGGTTACCAGAGATGGAAATAATGAAAAAGATACTCATTGAAAGACAAAGTCAATTTTCTTATAGGAAATGAGCATCAACACACTTTAGCAGACACTGAAAAATGCAGAAAATGGTGGGGCTCCCAGCTGTGAGAAAGTACTCCCAATATAGTCACTGAAAACGCAGCAAAGACAATAATTATGCTAAACTCACACTAGCTTGCGGTCTATTTAGCTTCCTGGAAATAAGGAAGGAGCACTTTCCTTCAGTCATACACTTAAAATGTTGTAAATGTATTATTAGTAGTGACACACAACAATCTGGTATGCAAGACACAGACAGACAGGCAGAGTAGGTCATTCTATGGAATAACAATAAAACTGCATAACATTGTCTGGTAGCATTCGTAGGTTCCGCCCAGGCAGCACTTGTGCTGTCTCTGCGAGACATGCTGTATTCAGGATTTAACCCAAATCTCTTGACTGGGGGAGAATGTTTGAATCATTCAGCATTCCGTCCATCATTTGTTGCAGTTACAGTATTCAGGATATGGGCTTTAAAAGTTCCTCCCATTTTCAAGGACTGCCCCTGTTACATGTGTTGTTAGTCAGAACTAGTGAGCACTATTTCTTTCTTTAAGATTGGACCATCGAGACCAGGGCTCGTGGTTTACAGAGTTCTGTTGTAAACAGGGCTGTAATTCTTGCTCTTATCTCGCCACGCTTGCTGTGCATTCGGCTGGAATTTTTATTTTCTTTAGACAACATGTCTCTGCCTTGCACCTTTTACATTTTTACAGTCAGATGCCCTAGACCGATGATCAATATCTTCGGTCTATGGCTTCCGACTGTTTTCGGATCAAATGCTTCTGAAAAAAGCATTTGCAATGCAATAGGTATCGTATTACTGAAAGTTTTGAGCCATTGGCATCGAAAATAATAATGCGAGACCTATTGCATTGCAAATACTTGTATTGCTTTGAGGACCGAGAAAAAGCATCATCTCACCTCAACAATTCATGTCACCTCACAGAATGGGAGTAGGCGGCAAGTCAAAATAGGGGTTACATTTAAACAGCTTTTAAAAAAATAATCAAATGTTATTTTGACAGTGTTGTGGTGGCAGTGACCAAGCAATATGTGTGTCGGTGGGGTGTCTACATTGCTCTCAACTTGGCGCTCTGATGACTGCCTCGTTCTGGCTTCTTGCACCTCTTCGCAAACACTTTGCTTTTATCTCAGACTGTTTGTACTCAGAGTTCTTTGCTTCAACTCTTAGTATTTAGTTTCCCCAAGAATCCCTCATATCTGGCTTCCGCTCTCACTTCATCTTCTGTGGCTGAGGATGATGCTTGCAAAGTTTACTCCCTATGACGCTTCTATTACCCCAAGTCGGCATCACCTCACAGTTCAAAAAATAATAATTTTTCTGTGATTCTGTAGCACTTACTACTACGATCTGCTTGTGTTTTGGAGCACTTTAAGTAATGGTGTCACTAGTAGCAGTAAATTAAAGGGTGAGATAAGCGCCAGTGTTCTCAGTTTGCCCCCAGGAGCAGCAACACTGGTGCCATCTTTCATCCTCACTCCGCCTCCTCGCCTCTCTGCACTAACGCATCCCTATAATTGCCAGTTCATAACCACCTAACATTTGTCAGATGGACAATGCCTGGGCCGGGTCTTTAAGGGCGACACTGCATCATAACTGGCTGATTTTCTCAAGTTACATACATTGCCTTATCCACCAGCAAATTATTTCGCAGCACTCTGTTTCAAACTGGCTAATGTTGGTTGTCTTTGTTTGTTCCTAGTGGTGACCATGCAGGCGTCGGCAGCTCTCAAAGTATTCCCTTATCTTGTTTTTTTATGGAGGACAATCCCATCCACAGTGTTGAGTGGCACAGGTCAGGACCATTATCACAACAAGTGGATGCAACCCAGACATTTCTAATCCGTGCTTTTAATTTTTCAAATATTTCACGGCTCGCTCCTGCATGTGCTACACTTATTATTCACAGATTTTCTTAGATACCAATAAGCAACCTCCCTGTGGGCCACCTCTGAGACATCGTGTGTGCGCTGAGAAGAAGAAAAATACAATGCAGAGGAGGTTACAGAGGCAGGCAACATCATTGTGTGTGTCTGTCCCTCTCCTTGCTCATGCTCGGGTTGGCAGTAGCAATTTTTTAAAATACATCTGTAAAATCATTCAACTGCTCTGTGGCATTGTAGGGACTTGTTGAATTTTGCAGAACTCTACCTAAATACGAACACTATATTTTTAACGTCATCCAATATTGCAACCTATTTTAATATAAAGAAAATGTGCATGTGCAACACATGCCTTAACTCGTCACACAACATGTTTTGTTCTTCCTAATGAGTCCATTTGTTCCTGCATCATTCTAAAATGGGTGTTTTGTTTCTTCTGCATGGCAATCAACATGGGTAATGAGGTGTGTTATGTACGTTGTATAGCATAGCTGGTGAATTTAAATGGTTTTGTGCATTAAAGTCAGACTCTTAGCTCAATATTTTAGGTTTCGCCTAGGCAGCGCATGCACTGCATGACCTGTTTGAAGAGACCTGTATCTTGGATACTGGCTTCAAAAAACACCCATCTATTTCATTGGTTCCTCTTACTGTCCTTTAGAAATGCTGGCTTTTCATTGGTGAATACACTTAGTAGTCACTCCTTTTGGAATTTTGCATCCTCCCACGAGGACTGGCCCTCTTACATGTGTTTTACTGTTCAGGTTATTTACACTTATAACTCATTTTTTTAGTCGGCCTGCCTCTTGCTTGTTAACTCTTCTGTTTACTTGTGCAATGAAACTTCTGTGGCATCATTTGCTTGCCTTTGCTTTATCTCCCAGTGCCTATCCCTCATCCCTCCCACAACACTACTCTCAGGCCCCCATAATTTGCAGACCTTGAGGCTCCTGTAGCCCGGCGCCAAGATCCATCATTTATCCTCCTTATTGGCATCCCTAACGGCCAAGACCGCAGCCATCCAGAGCTACAATTAGCTGCTTCTCCGGTGAAAGTTTCGACTCGCTAGCCGTTGTCTGGCCGCTTCTGCATGTTCCGGTTTCCCTCACTGTGTAGGCAGCCTGGGAGATGTGGAGCAGCGGGACGGCGAGCACCGGCACGCGAGGTCGCGGCTCACCACGAGGCGACTGGGCCGTCTGATGCGGAGCGAGACGCCCTGCGACTGGCAGCCGGTGTACCAGAGAGGAATCTGAGCGGCTCCCAACGCCGCATGACAGTAAATTTGCGAGGTTCTCTGCCCTGACTCCACAGAACGCACAAGCGGCGAGTGGCGCGTCGTGCTAGAGACGCTGACGGGACTTTCTCCACTCCACCTTTACGGACGCAGCAGCAGGCAATATCCGCCATCACGCTACTTCATATGGCACTATTTTGGCACTTGCTTCTGGGACTGAGATCCGCCTAAGGTGGCAGCTCTCTCACGGACGCTTTCCCCCCTGTTACATTGCCAGCGCCTTGGCCTCAGTAGCACTAGGGAGAATCGAGTTCCCAGCACTGGTGTTCCCTGTGCCTGCGGATGACAAAGACCATACTCTCCAACTGCAGCCAAGTGTACACGCACTCCATGTATGTGAAGCACCCAATGCACGCTGGAGTGTGATGCTCTGCAGTCCACTACACACAGCGCTTTGCCCACAGTTACTGCAGTGTAACACCAGGCCCCTTAGACGCATGGACTTTGAAGGGAACAGTAGACTCACGGCGCCATACTCGTTTGCTCTTCCTCCCTCAATTTCCCCAGCGAGCGCGACAGGCAATTCCGCCGCTTTTCCAAGCCCCGCACCAACGATATTGTCGAGCTACACAATGGGGAAGCCTGATGCAAGACAACCACGGCTCAATTTTGAGGCCCAAAAAAACACTTGCACACAGCAAGATGAGCAAGACACGGCTGGGGGGGGGCGGGGACCTGCCCAAGATCCTTCCACCGTGCAGTCTGAAGACATGAAAACTATACTCCAAGAGGTTAGGCAAGGTATTGCTACCATAGCCGATAAAGTAGATAGTATGTCAACACGAATGGATGCTATTGTCCATAAACTCGAGGATCATGAGGAGCGCATTAAAGAGGGGAGCGCCGCATATCGGAGACTGAGGACATCGCTTTGCAGGTCGCAGCACAAGTCGCACAAATGGACAAACTGTTAAAACTCATAGCTGCCAAAAACGAGGATTTGGAAGCGAGAAGTAGGTGCAATAACATTCGCGTCCTGGGCATTCCAGAAACTACCAACGTCGGAAAAATGGTACATTGAAAAATGATTGTTATCGTTCATAGGCGCAGAATCCTTCTCGTCTCAGTTTATCGTTGAGTGCCTGCACCGCACTCTGGGCCCTCGTCGGCCGCCTGGAAGCACACCTCGGCCTATAATTGAAAGGCTCCTAAATTACAGGGACCGGGACATTGCACTCCAAGTGGCAAAACGCAAACAACAATTGACCTTTGATGGCATCACATTTTCCATATATCCCGATTTTACGGCGACGGTGCAAGAAGAGAGACGAAAATTTACACCCGCAAAAAAATAAATTACGACAACCCCAAATAGTCCATGCATTACTATATCCAGCACGCCTTCGAATTACTCACCAAGGCAAGCAGCGCTTTTTTACTAAGCCACAGCAAGTGGACGAATTTCTAAAACAGCTAAAACGTACCAACCATAACCATGATTCGCCTACCGCGGATTCTGCCTTACGCTGAATGCTGACCAATTGCTCCTGTGAAACCGACGAAGGGTGGTGAGTCGAATTGAACGGCTGGTCAATTGCACTTGCTTCATGCATCGTCCAAAACCCCAATTTGATCTATATGACATCAACGGATGCCAGTATGGGACTTCACTACACTGAACCGCCGGGCACCCTCTGCCCTCTCTGGGATCATCTCTACCATCCATCATGGTCCCTGATGGCGAGAGGTACTCGTGCTGGCACCTAGGGGTTCCCTCTCACGGGCAATCCCCCACTGTGCACCGCTGCATCATTTTTGCAGCAAGTTTTATATTAATGTTGGGTTGTTGGGAGGTAGGGAGGGACTGTACTACTGGCAAGTTGGGGTTGCTTCAGTGGGAGGGGGTGGGCAAGGGTTTTTTTTTTTCTTTCAGTTATGGCAGGTTGGCAACAGAGCAGGACAAACTGGTCAACTGCTCTTTATTAACAGTCACGCACATTGAACAACTATTGAACCGCATTTCAGTTACTCTACGGCCTCATGGCTGACACGGCTTCTGTTGGGAAACTGAACATCATCACATGGAATGTTCGTGGGTTGTGAGATCCACGAAAAAAGCGCCAGGTAATAGCCTACCTGGATAGACACCACGTTAACATAGCGATAGCAAATACTGGATAGCTAGAAGATATGTGGAGGGGGAGTGCTCTGGGAAAGCACTCACCGAGTCTATACGTAAGCCCCGTTTCTCCAATTACGTCCTGGAAATACAAGGGCCGGATGCAGACATTCTCAACATCTTTACTGAGCATTATTCTTCGAATTTACACTACCACTAGAACTGGTACACTTGACCTCGAAGAGTACCTTGGCGACGTGGCATTGAGTTGGCTGGGTGATGCACAGCGGAAATTCTTATGCGCCCCTTTCGTATTAGAGGAGGTGCGCGAGGCTATAATACACACACAGTCAGGGAAAGCAGCGGGAATGGATAGCATACCGATTGAGTTTTACAAGACATATATAGACCAACTAGCCCCCATCCTGCGCGAACTTTATGAAGCATCTCTGGAATCTAGGACGCTCCCCCATCTATGAGGGAAGCACTAATAACATCTCTACTCAAGCCAGGAAAATCCCCAACCAATTGCGATTCGTATAGACCCTTGTCCCAGCTTAACTGTGACAAACTTATAGCTAATAGGCCCAGTCTTCTCATGGATAAGTTGGTCCTTCCCGATCAGTCAGGTTTTATACCTGGCAGATCTACCACTCATAATTTGAGGACCCTCTTCACAGTCCTACACAATGTAGCACCAGAACCTCCCCTTGGCCGCGGTATTCCTTGATGCCACTAAGGCATTCGACTCAGTCGAATGGGACTATATATTAGCGGTAATGATGCAAATAGGTTCCCCCTGTTGTTTCTGTCATGGATACTACTCCTCTACCATCAACCCATGGCCAGAGTTCTTATCAATGGCCACATCTCCCCGCCCTTCGAAATTACCAGAGGCACAAGACAGGGCTGCCCACTTTCGCCCCTACTCTTTGCCCTAGCGGTAGAACCCTTAGCGGAAATACTTCGGCAGCACCATCAACACGGGGCACTCTGATGTAATCTAAGACAGATTCTTGTGTCTCTTTATGCAGACGATATCACCTTATACATCCGAAACCCATGGGAGAATCTGAATCCCATTTTACGAGAATTCATAGTATTTGGCCAGTTATCCGGTGTACATATTAATTGGCAGAAATCAAACCTTTTCCCTCTCACCACATCAACCAAAAGTTCCCCCTAGTCTTCAAGCTAGAATGGTGTGCCACTGATTTGAGATACTTAGGGATTCGCATTTCACGAGACAGAGACGAATTGATGCGGCTTAAATATGGAACAACAATCGAGCGCATCAAGGACTGCGTCACCCGTTGGAATGCATTACCATTGTCCTCGGCGGGGCGAGCGTCCCTAATTAAAATAGTTGTTCTCCCACAATTACTTTATTTATTGTTAAACATTCCCTATCATCCAGGGGGTTACTTCTTTCGAACGCTACAAACTGAAATGATTAGATTGGTGTGTGTGTGGGGGAGGGTTTGGGGGGGCAAGTGACCACGGTTGCAATGGAACATTCTCACAAGACCTTATGTGCAAGGAGGCTTCGACGTCCCCGATTTTGAATTATACTATCTACTATACATGCCACAAGTCGCGGCAGAACATTGGTTGGCCGACCCCATACCCATTGAAGGTGCCCTTCACATGGCTGCAAACCTACGGGACAAAGACTCCACTACACTCACGTACACGATCATGGCCTGGAATAGCATAAATACTATCATGCAGAGCTCCATGCTATATTCCCCTTCACTTCCTCTCATGTACCACCCCGACATGCCGCTGCTGCAAGAGACAGCTTTCAGAAGACTTGCGGAACGCCTGCATGTCAGTACATGGGGTGATCTGTACCAGGCTGGTAAATTTCGCACCTCTGACCTCTTTTTCCGAGGCCATTAGCCAACCTCCCTACATATCTTTCTCTATGTGCGGCTTCAGCAGGGCGTACGATCAAACACTCCGGAGTTCCCGAAGGAACCCCCCTGCCTCACTCCTCTACACTTGATGTTGGGCGCCACCTCCCCAAATCGACTGGTCTCCATGCTATACCACACTATCCACAATCAGCGGATAAGATCCTCCTGCCCTGCACGCATGCACTGGGATTCAGAACTTGGTTATACAATGTCAGACGACCAATGGTCATACTGTTGCCTACAGATCGAACAAATCTCAGCTAGCAGTAGGTTACAAATTATGCACTACAAATTCCTCCATCGCCTATATTATACCCCTGCCAAGTTGTTTTGGTTTAAACTCAGGGATTCGGACCATTGTGACAGGTGCGGGAGCGGATTTCTTGCATTTGGCCTGGGACTGCCCGGGGGTACATGATTAATGGGGACAAGTCCTGACAGCCATAGAACAGATGACGGCACTAACTATTGACAAAACCCCTCTCTTTGCCTTGTTGGGATATACCAAACATATCCCCAAGCCACAACATAAATTTGTCTCCCTAGGCCTATTAATGGCAAAGAGGCGGGTTGCTTGCCGCTGGGGCAGAGGTAGGGAACGGCAAGTTTAAGGATTGGATGTCTGATCTGTTGTATTGTCAAGAACAACTGTCTCATTATGCTGAATTATTGCCGCGGAAATCACGACCTAGAGATATATGGAGCCCCCTCACGAATTACCTGCTCACACATCCTGGGGCGAACCCGGTTGATCATGTGTCGCCTAGCACAGACTAAACTTTGACCCGCGCTGGACATACACACTATAACTGGCTCCCGCGGGGGTCATTTTGTCTGAAGCTTCCCTCTCCACCACACACCTCCAATGTTACCACGCATTCCACTATTATCTAACCTGTAGACATGTCCGACCACTGATGCTTCAGTTCTTAGCTGACCCATGCATGCCCAGCTTCTGTCTCGCAATTGTTATGACTGTTACATTCACTGCTATGCTTATACGGGGGTTGTGGATACTGTCTCGTACTTGTGCTGAAATATGCTCACAAATTCATGAATGTATGATACTTCAACTGGAACTATTGATATATAGCTATTTCCGGTGTCCTCGCTTTCTGCACATGCTTACATGCGATGTTTTTGTCTTGTGAAAAACTGAAAAAATAAAGTTTAAAAAAAAAAAGAAAAAAACACCAGCTTTGTCTGTTGATATCTGCAGTCAAAATACATTTTATTAAAAAACAAAACAGCTTTTTGTGAAAACTGTGTACTTTCTGAAACAAGCATTGGAAACGCAATAGGTCTAGCATTTGATGGAGTTGGAGCTATTGGCATTATAAATGCCAATGTTTTTAACCTATGCAATAGATATGCCCTCCCCACCTTAATAAAATAAAGAACTCCTTACTGTTTTTAGGTGCTCGTTTTAACAGAGTTTGAACTGACTCTTCACTCCCAGTGCTACAGCAGGTACACTACGTTAAAAACCAAAAAAAATATCGAGTTCTTTAATTTCGTATAAACTATGCTAGAGCTGTATTTCCCCTCAACGATCTTCGGTGAAAACTACCATACCTCCGTTAATTGTTTCGATCAGTTGATTTATATTATACTTTGTATGTCATTGATTGTTGGTGTGCGGTGATCTGTGGATCCAAGAAAGCTTGCTCTTTTCTATTCATTGTTACCGTGAAGTCCAAGTAATAATTTCTGTGGTTAAGCCAGTTGGTGAACTCCTCAGCCTGCATCTTGCTGCCCTTTTAGATCATGATATATATATTGCTATATATTGCTTTCAAACTCAGATAATGGCAGTTAATGGATTTGAATGGTTCAGTACACGTCATCTCAAAGTCATTGACATACAGACAAACAATGCAGGAGCATACATGCTGACCGTAGAAGCCTCAGGAGTCAGTAGGAAGACCTCTTGTTCAAATTGAAAATAATTTCTGCTGAGGGCCATCTGTGCACAATCAGTACAAAGTCCCTTGGTGTAATGGAGTCCCATTCCAGATATGTGAATAGTTGTTCTAAACCCCCCCCCCCCCCCCCCCGAGTCATTCCTCCTGGAGGATACTAGTGTACAAGGCCTCCACATCCATTGTTTTAAGTATTTCTGACTTGGGGTCGTATGAGATTCCCTCTAGGATTAGGAGTGTTTCTATAACATAAGATGGCATTTTCTTTATCAGTTGACTAAGGAAGCAAGTGAAAAGCTGCAATAGCGGCTCCAGAGCCGAGCTGATGCCCAACAGGACTACCAGTCAGAAATATTTATAACTGTCACAGATCTAATGCCTAATAGAAAGTCGTTGGCTGCAGCCTTAACCAGAAATCGGAGTCTTCACAGTCCTTGTCTGCCAGAGATATGGGCGACCCATTCCAGTAGCAATGTTGCTACAGACACCTGCAAGAGCATGAGCAAAAATGGAGGAAAAATTTCCAAGGTGACTTGAACTTCAAGGATGGCCTACGGCTGAGGGCGAAGGCAGTGAAAGCACCAGAAGATGGACGGGGACTGGAGAAAGCCCAAAAGAGGAAGCAGGAGCACTGGAGAGACTGAAAGTAGCAACAAAGGAAAAAGGTTGGAGAAGTCAGTGCCAGGAAAGTCCAAGAGACAGACAAGAGTGCTGGAACACTACAACAGGAAAACTGGAAGTGTTGCCAAGCAAAGAGTGGACAGAGGCATTTCCTTATACAAGCCTAAAACAATAAATTACCTCAACGCAATCTGGATTCCCATGTTGGAATGGGAATTCTCAATAGACTTGAATGTTGTGAAGGCAATATTGGATTGGGAAGAATAACTATCCCAGAAATCTTCATTAGAAGTTTCTGGGAAGGAGAAACAGCAGAATCACGGTGGTGCCAAGGGTGTTTCCCATGCTGGACCCTCCAGAGAGCAAATTGGGGACAAAGGAGACTGTACTGGTGGGCTGGCCACCTTGAGGTAAGTTTGCACTGAGAACATGTCAGCCCTCTGGCATTCTCACAGCTCTTCCCGCTCTTCAAAGGCTGCGTGCCTCACCAGCCAGATATTAGCCTGGACGCTTACTCCGGGCAGGATGCTGGCAGCAAGACCACATATAACTATGGATGTATGCCCTAAGCTATCTTTAGTTTACTGGATCTCTGATTCTATCCAGACACATTTATTTGGAACTCCCAGTACTGGTTGAGTCCATCAAGATGGTATTTCACAACTTTGATGGGGAGATAACACCAATGGTGAAGCATGCCATGAAAATGTGTGGGTGTGTGTCCTCTTCCAATCTCTACCAGGAATAGGTGAAGAGACACTTAATAGAGGCATCTGTAGAAAGACTTGTTTATATGGAACATAAAATGTACATTACGAACAATTTTACAACTTAAGTATAGACTGATACCAGTTTATGGAAGATGCATGTACAGCATCCCTACTGCCTTCACCATGTACACATTTCTTACTATTTATGAAAATTTGAGTCAGATGCATCATTGCGAATAGTGTAGAAATTAGCAAACTTGCATATCTACTAAAAGGTCAGTTCACAAAATTCTGATTCAGAGTGGGTTGCAATCTGGCTTACCCTATTAATATTGATAAGTTAGGGCACAAAGGCCAACTCAGTGAAATTGCCCACAATCACAGGGATGGTGGTCTCCAAGGGACCAATGAAGACCACAGTGACTGTGATTGTGTGTATATATATATTTATTTGTTTTTAATGCAGCCTGTTTTCCTTAAAGAAAACTGGTCTGCTTTTATCGTAGCAACAAAAAAAGCTTTATTTTTTGTTTGTTTCACTGAGAGTTTGCTCTGCTGCTCTAGACCACTGCCTACTGACCCTGAAACTTTTAGAAAAATGCACACGAGTTACCACCCCAACTTTGGAGTCTATAACTTTTAATGGTCTGCAACAGTAATTATGGTTGCACACCACTGAAATTTCGGAACTGAATCTGAATTCAGAAGGGGCACCCCCAACGTGCCCCTTCCAAAATTCAATTTGGTAGCTAATCGCAGATCCATTTTAGATATAGATAAAAGGGGTTTGGTGCATATGGAAAACCTTTTTAATGGCTGCAAACCCACTAATTAAGCATAGGGTTTCAGATTTCTAAAACGTTTCCAATATCTGGCCCTTTGTTATGTGTTTCATATATGTCTTACAAACGTAAAAATGGGAGAACCGGTATTACTCTTATTATCTTATATTACTTTCTTTTTTATGTCACTTATCAATATTGATTGTAGGCCAAGCAATATACTTGGCCTTTCTGATGGATCCCTTATCCAGGATGCATTACACAAATGTGCTTTCCCGCATATTAGGTAGGCCACATTGGAAGGCCATTTTCCACTAAAACGATACCTTTCCGTTCAACACAAGCATTCCCTTTTTGGACGGTGCTTTGGAGATTACCAGCCTCCTGTATCCTCATCAATTCAGTTCTCCATGATACTGCACAAAACAAGACCTCTGTCAACAGAAATATTTTTTCCCCCTAATAAATCAATTTCAGCAAGTGCCGGAGGACCGTTATTAAAGGGTATACTTGGAGTAAGATTAGTACGTTTATTCCTCTTTTATACTGTTAAAGTGGAGAAAAACAGAACCAGTAATTAAACCCACTCATGAAACAGCAAATTTGTAACTGGGGAAGCCAAATCCTTTCACCTGGCCAAACAGTGCTGCATTAATACATCCTGAAAGACGAACAAAACTGAAATAGTTCATAATGGTCAGAATGATTCGCTTCACATAGTGATGTAATACAAGAAGAGTGCAAAAGTAACTGTGCTCATCTAAGTGCAATCTAGAAAATTATGTTAGCACACCATGGCTCAGAAGTTATGCTCTTCGATGATATTGCGGGTAATAAAATATAATTGTAACTCAACTTGCATCCTCAAGTTTTATGCTGTACTTGTAATTATAGGTAAATATTCAGTTTTTAGAACAGCACCTAATGTGGACTGTCAATTTCTTCTCAGCGCTCTAATTCATGGATTGAAGACAAACAGACATAGGAAGCTGAATTATTTGCCGAGGATCTCGCTCTTTAAATAAATGAGGAAGGTCAGATAAGAACCTGGGTTGCCTTTTTCTCCAATTAACAACTCAAACACTATTTCACAAGAAAAACTAAAAATCAGGCCATATACTGGTAATATTTACAAAAGTGCATGTCTAGAAGAAAGATTACAGGAGCTTTTATTGGGCAGATCACTGTCGAGGGGGACTTAATCACTAAAATGGCTCGGTTAGTTAAGCATTTACTATTGAGAGCTGCATGCAACACGAAGATCAAAATTTCAAATCCCACAAGGGGAGGTTCATCCTTTCATCTTTGTATGCTTCATACATGGAGTGTCATTTGGCTGGTTAGCAGTAATGCTGGTTTATTACAGCTATACAAAAGGCAGAAGAGAGACAGCAGAAAGCAAAATATATGTACACAAATAAATATTTTGGAAGCTATTAGGCCATTCTACAAATTTTAGTTCCTGCTACAAGGTCTTTGAATCTTTTCAGTAAAGGGGAAAAAGCCACATTAGCATAAAGTTCTTATACACAAAAACATCTTTTGAAGCAATATAAGACAAGTCATATGACTAAGATGTAGGGAATACCTAGAGGATTTCTGCTGTACTGTGTGGTCACTTCGGAGGAACACGCGGGCTGGAGCACACTCCCCAGTTGATGTGCAATCACTTTATTTACATCCCTGAAGGAGATCTGTTTGATATTCATAAGTTGAGCACAAATCTTGTGGACAATATCATTTTCATGAATGAGGAGAGCGTCAGAGGACTGGTACAGGTGAGAGAGAGTAAGAATAGCATTGTAGTTCTGGACAATAACCTAAAAAACAAGGAAAAGAGAAGTGGTGAGTGTGCTGAACTGGCAAAAATTAAACTGCGTTACAATGACAACAGGTTTCCTTTCTATGTTGCATACTTGGAAATAATCAGTGTTCCAAGACTTTTCTTTGGCTATCTGATGGCGGATGTTCATCTGGCTGCTAAGTAGAAGGAAATCAATAATTTTCTAGTAGCAGGACAGCCTAGCATAGTAATGAGGATCAAATATATATATTAGCGCTTTACAAAGCAGGGTAGCCCGTTCTATCACCAGCTATGGAAGAGATTATGAAACCTTCCAAGAAGTTTCATTGCTACTTCTATTGGGTTCTGGATTACCATTAGCTTTGATTTTCCTCACAATGGAGAAATAAAGACTGTCTGAACACACACCCACTAATCTAGGACCCCATAGGAGCGGAGTAATTCCACGACACCAACAAAGTGAAATTCATGGGCAATAAACTAAATGTGGAAGCCTTGGATTGGCCATCCAGTTCAGTAATCCAGCAGAGGATTGTGGCGCTAGAGGTAGCAACATCATGATGCATTCTAAGTGGACATATCCAGGCAAGTAACGATGCTCATATTGGTTCCCTGCTATCTTTTTTTTAATTGTGTTTATTGGTTTTTAGTCAATGAATTAGTACATTACAATCATAAACGTACAATAACAGACAGTATTGAGGAATATAGATAATGCCTCAGTCTCTCAGAAAATAAACAATTTGCAGTATTGGGAGGTGATTGTTAAATCCAAGATAGCGTCCTTGTTCTCTTACTGCTCATGGCACATCGAAGCAGGTCTTACAGCAATAAAAAATAACAGTGATCTTGGCAATAATTACACATGAATTGAAGAAACTATCAGCACGATAGGGCCTAACATCACAGTACTGGAGTATTATACAATGCGACAGATCACTGAGCTTGTCATGGAGGGAGGCAAGATGAAGTGGGAAGTCCGCCATATGCCCACGCACACCCCATACCCTCTTAATGTGAACACCACTATGGCACCGCTACCTCCAGAGTGTCAGTCGGGGTATCTGGGGGATGCGCTAGAAGATAACTTTTAAGAGGGCCCGATATATCCTTAGGCCGTGATGCCCGGGGAAGTGTTTCGGCATAGTTAATCAATTGTTCCTGGCAGTATAGTAAGTCATTAAGCCACTCTTTGAATTTTGGCGCACGTCCCCTACCCCATCTACAAGCCACTCAACGTTTGGCCAGCAACAGAGCAGTGGCGAGATATCGGCGGTATGATTTTGGGATGAGTTTGGTGTAACCTAACAAAGCGATCAAGGGAGTGCGCTCTAAGGAGATTGCTGTCATCTGTTCCATGGCATCAAAGACCTGAACCCAATATTCATTCACCCGCGGACAGTCCCAGGCTAAATGAATAAGGTCAGCTCCCAGAATGCCACATCTCTCACAACGATCTGAGTCTTTTAATCTACATCTATACATTTTAACTGGGATGTAGTATAAGCGTTGTAAAAACTTTAAGTGTGTGATACGCAATCTACCGCTGGCAGATATTTGCTCCGTTTGTAAGCAACAGTATGTCCAGTGTTCATCCGTCAGCTCGTAACCTAACTCTGAGTTCCAATGTGCCCGGAAGGGGCAGGGAGACTCCACCTGCTGAGTGTGTACGGTGTGATGAAGCGTGGAGACCAAGTGTCCCGGAGAGGTAGCTTGCAGCATCAGATGCAAGGGAGCAAAACTGGGGGGTTCCTGATGAAACTGCGGGGTGATAGACCGCACGCCTTGACGAAGCCACACAAATTGAGAAATATGTCCAGAGAAGAGGGCTGCATCTCATGGAAGAGTTAGCCCGACGACCGGAACGTCCCGTTGTGGTAGAGATCCCCCCATGTTGCAATTTTGGTTCGCTCACGGAGCTTAAGAAACCCCTTTTCTTGGAGCAGTTGCATGTGGGGATGGTATGAAAGTGGGAGCAGCAGTGAGTACAGCATGGGGTACTGAAGGAGAGTCAAGATACGATTCCAGACATCGATCGTACATGTAATCATGGTGTGCGCCGTGGCTCGCGGACGAGTGGCAGCGCAGAGCACGCCATCAAGAGGGATGGGATCGGTCAGCCACTACTCCACCGCGACCTGTGGCATGTACCTGGGGGGATGGAACCAGTAATAAGCGTAATGGGCCTGCGCGCATGTGTAATAAAGCTCGAAATATTAAAGCCTCCCTGCACGTAGGGCTTAGTGAGTATATTCCATTGTAGACACGGCTGCTTGCCCCCCCATACTAGTCTGATCATTTCTGACCGCAGTGTCCCAGGTGGTATGAGAAATTTAAAAATAGATACAGTAGTTGCGGAAGCACCACCATTTTTAGGTCGATCCTACAGCAGCGCATGCGCTGTTGCTCGACTTTTGTAAGTGGGATTTAAAAGTGCTTCCCACCGGCATTTGCTGGCCTAATGCTTGCGTTCACGCTTGCGTGAACGTGCAATTACTTTCACTTTGGGCGCTGCTGCGCGCGCACCACTCGCGTGTTAGCCGGCACGCGCGCGCCTCCGCCTCTCAATCCCGCTGCAGCCCCCATCTTTGCATTCCTCGCAACCAATGCTGGTTTGTTTAAACATTCCTTCGTAAACTCTGTGTGCTTGTGTTAGTATTCATTCGGATTTTGTGTCGTGGCTCTCCATTTTGCTACATGAGTAAGTGTTTCATATTCAGTGGTTGGTGCAGCCAATGTCGGATTTGTTTTAGTCGAATCTTGTAGACCTATTTTCTCTAATTGTAACCTCTCAATGCATTTCTTTAACACAGTTTTCTCGCTTTCTTTTCAGTGTTTATTGGGTACAGCAAATCACGAAGGGAAAAAGAATCTGCTCAGAAACACAAAAGTAAAGAAGTCACACCAGGGAAGGAGCGGAGTGCTGAACAGAGGGTTGAGAGGCAAAGAGAGCGGGCCGCTGCTGCTAACCACACTCCTGCTCCACATACTGTCTCCGCCGCCAAAGGTCTCGCTGCTAGCCACCATACGCTTCACAGATCGGCTCAGCACTTAAGGAAACAGGTAAACGGGGTGGCAATCCGCAGGGGCAGTTAAGGCAGTGCTCCAGTTAGAATTTCAAACCATGTCACCAGTATAGTCTTGTTGTATTCTTACACAGCAGCAGTGAATACGTGCGTAAATGTACAATGCCTAAAAGGTGTAAATTATTCTTAAAGTTTTTGATCAGGCATGTATGTTGGGCTGTATGTTTTTGATCCTTTCAAAAATGACTGTGTGGTGTTTGAATTTAGGCTTACTTGCTGCCTATAAAATCCATGGAAAATGGCAAATTTGAATCAAATCTTTATTGACAGTGCTCATTAAATTACATAATCCTGCTTCAAAAACAAATTGTAAAAATCAACAGTTTTTGACAAAAACACGTGGGCCAAATAAAAAAACAAAAAATCCTAAGTCAATCGGGATCATATCTAATAATTTGCAAGAAAGCAATTTTTTTTAGAAGGCAGTCACTTAAATGCATTGGGCCCAAAACACTTTTTGATACATGTAAAGGCCCGTTGCCTTGTACCTGAGGATATGCATTTAGAGTTCCCTGAAAATAACATGTCTGTTTCTCTCAGAGTCTGTGGCTATTTACTATCTTGCGAAGTCTGGTATTGTCCGTAGTAGACTCCAGGGTATCTTTGACAACTCCCCTTTAGCCTTTGCCTCTTGTAAGGAACTGGTCAGTACCTGGCAACTGTTGCTATCAATATAAAGTACAACAGCGTTAAACAAGATCATATACAGAAATGTCTTAAAACCACAACAGAAGGTGTGTAAAGAAACTCGTACCTTGCCTGCATCACCACGCACTCACCTGCATATACCTGCATGCTTCAACTTCTGGGTTAACATTTAACATCTAGTGAGATTTTAAACAAGTTTTAATGTTTCGGGTATTTATTTCTTTTCTTCAGTTCACATTCTCTATCACTTTTTTTTACTTTGACTCTTCTATCTGGGAAAAAAAAGTGAACCTAGAAGGTGGCCATGTCTTAGAGTAGTTTTGTGCAAGTTTGTAATTAGAGGCTCATCTTTCACATATTCAAAACGCTCAGCAAAGATACATAAATCTAATGATTTAAAACTGCTTGCTCACCAGATCACTAATGAATAGACACTGTAGACTTCTCTTTACAGAAGATAAATGAGTTATTTTGCCTGACGTAGTCATGCTTAGTGGGTGGCCAAATGCTACAGTTATTTTGCCTGCCCCCTTCCACCTCTGACCAAAAGACCTAGGTTTGTGGCTGGTATAGCTCCTTGAGTATATTGGTCTGTACTGACTTGAGAAAATTGCAGTTCTTCGAGTTCGCACCTTCCTAGGAGTAATTACTTCAGCTCCGCCCTCTTCCAGATACTGTCTGCTTCAGTAAACTCCTTAGTGACTTATTACTTGGCCTGGCCAACTGGGTTCCCTGTTATTGAATTAGACTGTTGTGGAAGGTTTGTTGATTTCCTCTCATTGGTTTCATTTGACAGAGTAAGCTGCGGTCTTATTCCTACTTAGTTACCACCAAGTTCTGCATAATATTAGACAGTCACAAATGCCCCCAACATGGTTGTTACACTAAAGGGACAGTAAGCAGAGCTTTGCTGACCCACACATCTTACTGGTGTGAGAAAATAGGCTGCTCGCAAAGAATAAAGTGTCATATCTAGTAGTCTGTCTAAAATAAAATCTGTGTTTAGATTCTTATTTTGAATGCCTGCACAGCTGGAATCCTAGGGTCTGCCTCATACAGTGACCAGTTGGTTATTCCTACAAGATACAACCAGTTTGGTGATAGATCCCTCCATTCACAAGATTGTTACTTTATATCCACCTCCCCTTGGCTAGAAAGCCGGCTTCAGGGAAGTGTCAGAAAGGGCAAAGCTTTCTTCTTGTGACAAGTTTTAATGTTGTTCACCAGCTAACTCTTTTGTTTATCACTGTGCAATTGATCAGAAACAACTTTGATTGCCCCATACAACATAAAACATATACAATTTCTGTGTGCCACTATCAAGTACAGTTTTCAAAAGTTGAAAGTTCTATCACGTCCTCCCACATGCAGTTTCAGGTAATTGTAGTGTGGTCTATTTTAATTTGTCTCCCGATTCTCAGAAGACGACTCATTTTGGCTTAACTTTGACTTAACTACGGTGGTACATATATAACAAAGATGCGATGGGAGCAACTCCTGGAATACCAGATTTTTTCCAAGGACTGTTTGGCAAAAAGAACATGCGTTTTCTGGGATTGCGTGTTTGGCACACCTGCCTTACGGGCATTGCGTGGTCTTTCATCTTGCCACAGCCTCTTTTGCCTGTACTGCATGATTGGTTTGCTGCCCTTGCCCCCCTTTCCTCTGCCCTCTATGGTCTGTTGTGCTTCCCACTGCCCCCGACCCCCGCCTGCCCAGCGTGGTCAACTTATTGCCTCTGCACTCTTCTCCATGACAGAGTCTTATTCCCAGAGAAAGTATAGTTAGTGCCCTAAACAACTAAAATGAGGACATATTTTCTGAATTCTCAAAAAGTGACAAAGCATTTTTAAATAATTTGCTATCTTTGTTTTTTTATATAGTTGATCACTTGATTATTTGTTACACTTAAGGGAGAGGATGTGGCGTTAAGGCCAGAGCTGCAGACTTTGCAACTGGGGAACCAGGTTTGAGTTTTGGTGTCAGCTCAACATACTGGTCAAATCACTCAATCTCTCCATGCCTAAAAAACAAAATGAATGTGTCCTTGAGTAATGCTCATGTAATGTACTCCAAAACTTCAACAAAACAAAAATAAGTGTTTTGCAAACTTCTGGCATTGGGCTATACTTCTGATACACTTGGGTGATATGTGTGCTATGTTTGAGCTCTTTTTTTCACTTGTGGCCATCTTGGGAGACGTATCTGTTATGTAGCTCCCTAATTTCCTCATTTACTGCAGTATCCTCTGTAGAAAATGCTATCAGTTTTCTACTTCCATTCTATCAAGGTACCGTTCAGATGTGCCACACTTTTGGCATGAATTCAGACTGTCAGCACTCTAATTGCTTATTAGAACACTATAGTAAAGCTGCTGATCACCAGGGAGTTAACTGGCAATCTGCTACTGGTGTTAAAAGTGTATGTTTCGGTCTGCATGCCAGATGTTTTAATGAAATAAAAGAGGAAGATATTCGAGAACTCACTTAAAATGTGTCAGAATTTTTCTTTCTACAGCACTAACCATAATATCTATGACAAACTGAAACCCCTCGGTTTGTTCCTTACTAAATCAAATGTTTTAAGTTCTACCAGTTTGATTCAGTCAACATGGCTTCAACTGTGCCATATTTCTATCATAAGTAACGCTGTAGTTGTTCTTTAGAATACTCTGGGGAGGGGGGGTGGCTCCAGTAGAACACAAAGGGATCAACTTACAGGCTGCTACTGTTAGAAGTACATGATTTACTCAGAATGTCAGACTTCATTCTCGTATGGCTAAAAATATACTCTGCATTTTAGCTTCTGGAGCACCTTCCATAACCTTCATGGGAAAATCATGAGAAAACAGTTTTCCTTCATTTATGAAATCCCAGCAGACGGCTTTGTCAAAATGTAAAATCCCCTTAGAACACACCACTATTCTTAACATAAATATGGTACCATCAACAAATGATACATTTTGTGACTAAAATCTATTATTACCATTTATGCGTTCTCATTTTTGTGACCCTTAACCTGCCATTCACTTTAATGCATTTCAATAGGGTGCTATCATGTATATTGGTCCCAAGATTTCTTCCAGCACTCATACTATTGATATGTTAGAGTCTGCTATGTCAGGTGCATTTGGCTTACTGTGTGGTGCTGTTTACTAATAGATACATCCCAGATATACCAATTTGTCTTGTAGCAGGAGGTGTGGACTCTTCTTGGCCAAGTATTCTGTTGTAGAAGGATGGGTGAATTCCCTTCTAGCAGGTAATTGTGTTATAGGAAGTTGGTCTAATCCTGGCAAGTGATCTGCAAAGTCTGTGTATATATTGTTTTCTTGCCTTGCCTTTGGGGGAGTGTTGAAAGTTTGCCCACCTTAGGAAGTGCTGTGTATATGTTATATTCCATAAGTTTGGAACTGATATTCTCTCCCTGGGAAAGTGACGGTACATTCCTTGGTCCAGGGGAGATCTAAAGTTTGTCATTACAAATGGGTAGCCAGTCCAAGCCAGGGGCTTTGCTGGACTTCATTTGCATTATAGCTTCCCGTATATCATCGAGTTCAAAGGGAGGGCACCGGAATTCCCTTTGTGAGTCTCCAGGCCAACCCAGCGCCACCCCCCCCAGATAGTGGTCTCACCTATGTGAAGTGATTAACGAGGAGTAGTGTGTGGTGAATGTAGTGAGTATATCAGCAGTGTCACGATAAACTACATCCCCAGGGCCAAAAATCTCCAAGACATAGATAGAAAAGCGGGGTCTTCGTATAGTCTCAGACAAGGCCTTCCCAGGCCGCTCGCCATCTCTGTATCGTCGGGCCACCCAGTATTTACCCCTAAACTTCGTCTCACGATCAGCAGTGGCAGTGTACTCTGAGATTTTATCACAGAATTCATGCTGAGCACAGCTGTCACCACCTGCAGAGAGACATGTCTCCAGTGTCTTGAGCTCAGTCTCTAGTCTCCGTAGTGTACCCTGTATATCGGAGTACCCCTGAACTTTTCGAGATGCAGAATCCCCGAATTGTGACCTTGAATGTCTCCCAAATTGTTTCAGCGCTGTCCACTGAACCCCTGTTTCTCCCAACTCGATATGGAACACCGTATCAAGCAGTGTTAAAGGTTGCAATCTCCAGCTACTGCGAGGAATGCCATAACTCGGGGGGACAGGTGTAAGTTTAACAGGGGAGTGATCGGAGTATATTCTAGCTAAATGCATGATATTTGTTATCGATGGGCCTAGGCCACGGGAGAGTAGACAATAATCTAAGCGGGCCCAAGACGCAGCATGTGCAGTAAAACGTTTGCCTTCCATCATATGAGGGTGGATGTGACGCCAGGCGTCAAGTAATCTGTTATCCGCCATTATGCCCTGTAGGACTTCATGCGATCTATTATAATGATGCAGTGCTGGGTTGGACATTGAAATCCCCCACCCATATTATGTGTGTAGAGCCAATCTCTTCGATCTTGCCCCACAGCGTGGTAAAAAAATCAGGGGTGTCGACATTAGGGCCATAGCAACATACCAAAGTAACCGATTCCATACCCAAACGTCCCCATGCAAGGCAATATCTCCCATGGTGATCTAGTAATGTCCCAGCCAGGGCAAAAGGGGTTAGTGTTTTAATAAGTATGGCCGTCCCACTGGCAGAAGAGAACAATGAGAATATCCTGTGGTCAGCCCATTTGTGTGCGAAAGTGGTGGTGTGTCGGGAATTAATGTGTGTTTCTTGGAGCAGGGCAACATGGATCTGGTGTCGGTCTAAATATGCCAGTATCTGGCGGCGTTTCCCTGGATCACCTAACCCCCAAACATTCCAAGTGATGATCTGCAATTTCTGGTGAGGTGTCAGGTTAGCCATTTTCCCTGTTGGTATGCAATAGGAAACACTGTGAGCCTGTGAGGTTTGTAGAGAGAATAGGAAAGCAACCACATTTCTGACTGTCATAGTGTGTCATACACATGGTAAAGAACTCAAAAAGGAACCCCCACCCCCCCCCCCCACCCACTGAAGCATCCCAAATATGCCAGACATATCTTCTCCTCCCCCCCACCCAAGTACTTCCAAAACAGGCTGCAAGCAACTGTGCAGCAAAACTCAAGGGGGGAGCACCCTCGAGGGGGATCTCCTAGGTGCAGGCACGTACACACCTCACCCTCTAAGAGTCAGTGGGATGGTAACGACGACCTCTAAGAGTCCTGAGGGTGCTCGGTGCGAGTGGTCTCATTGGCCCAGTTTATCACTCATCTGGTTTGCAGGGGTGAGGGCCCCACACCGGTAGACACACAGTTCAGCATTCCTGAGGTGGCATGTCACCGCAATATCCTGAACATCGCATCAGATGTGGTCCACTTGCCGCAGGTGACGAATTACTCTGTAGTCGGTGATGCTGATCTGGATGAAGCGACCGGCGAGGCAGAGGTTGCATTCTGGCGTTTAAAGTGTTTTAAGAATTCATCCACTTGTTGTGGTTTAGTGAAGAAAGTCTGCTTGCCTTGGTGAATAATTCTCAGACGGGCCGGGTATAATAGCGCATAGTCTATTTGGGCTTGATGTAGCTTTTGTTTGGAAGGGAGGAATTTGCGCCGCTCCTCCTGCACAGCCACTGTGAAGTCTGGATATATAGTGAACGTATTGCCCTCAAAATTAAGATTGTCGTTTTTTACGGGCCACTCGGAGGGCAACATCTCGGTCCCGATAATTTAGGAGCCGAGCAATGATGGCTCTTGGCGTGCTCGCAGGTGGCGGCCGGGTTCCCAACGACCGATGTGCACGTTCGACAATGAAGTGGGACGAGAGGGATTCAGCACCAATTGTGGCCAGCAAGTCTTTCTACATACTCTTCCATTTTGCCAGTGTTTGTACTTTCCGGGATGCCAAGGATGCGTATGTTGTTACATCTGCTTCTCGCCTCAATATCTTCGTTTTTCGCTGCAATGATTTTCAGGAGTTTGTCAATTTGCGCCACATTCGTCTGGATATGTGACCTTGTGTCTTCAGTGTCAGAGATACGGCGCTCTGTTTCTTTAATGCGCTCTTCATGGCTATCTAGTTTGTGAACTACGGCATCCATTCGCGTGTTCATGGCTTCCATTTTATCCGCAATGGCAGTGAGTCCTTGCCTGACCTCTAGGAGAATGGCTTTCATATCGTCATCTGGCGATGGAGACATCCCTACAGCGGGTTCGCCGCTGTTCCCTTCAGACTCTTCCTGGTGCAATCGGGCGCTTTTCTTTGCTTCGAACGTCAGCCGTGGCTGTTTTGCATCGGTTTTCTCTATTTTCAGTATGTTGCAGCTGTGTACACAGCGACCGTCGGTGGGTTCGCCTCTTGTGGTCTTCCTCAACAGGGAACAAGGAGCTCAAGTTGCCCACAGTTTGTACCGGTACTAAAAACAGAAGCTAGTACCAGGTCCGCTTACATATTTGTGGGGGGGTCAGTCTGCCACATACACGCCAAGTGTGCAGCGTCAACACTGCACCGGGCACCACCACGTGTGTTGTAGCAGGTTTGTGCCACCAGCGCCAGGGGGGAGATCCCCCTATCCAGGAAGAATTGAACTATCTGAGCAGTGCGGTACCACAAGGATCAGCGTGGGAAAAGTGCCTCCAAATATAGTAAGTGAGGAGTAGGCTGTAACCACTGCAAGGCTCTTTGTTAGTGGCTGATGCTAGAATGGGGCCTTTCCACACCAGGGACAGTGTCACAGTAGTCCGGGCAACACGTCATTAGGCATTTGTACAGGGCCCCAGGAGGGAGTCCTGAAGCACTGTATGTGTGTCACTCAGGCTGTGGGGCCATCGCCAGTCATATTGCAGCACAGTAGCAGCACTCGGGTCCAGAATGCGCATGGTAATGGCCACTACAATAACCCCCGTAGCCGGTAGGTGAGGCTCCCAATGCCCCGCAGACTCCAGCGCCACATGCACCGCGATCGCGGAATAGGCACCGCGGCAGTAGCACAACCGCAGCATGCCGTGCAGAGAAGCAGATCTGCGTGGTGCCGCTTATTGCATATTCGCCACCCGGGGATCCGTAACAGTTATGGCGCGCTCTGCGCCGTGGGAACTAATGGAGGACGGTGGAGGCGGGTTGGATAACTGCTGCAGCTACGGCCTCGTCAGAGAGGCGTGTTTGACAGTCCACGCCTAGGGTGGATTACTCACACTCACTGCATATCTCCAGGTGCTGAGAGTGCGAACCGCATCAGTCAGGGCCCAGTCACCTCGTGGGCGCCGCGGTGCTCGCGTGATGCACCTCGCCCAGCAGCAGCTCTGGGCTCAACAGACCCCCACAGCAGTGGTATCAGGATCCGGTGACAGCGATTGAATAGAGCCTGCTGTATGCCCCAAATTCACATCGCCAGTGCGTGGGGCTACAGGCACCTCGCAGCAGTGGTTATTTTATGATTAGTTCCAACTGGGCAGGATAAATGAAAGGATAAGTGCGCCGAGCTGCAGGAGCCTCACTCCAGTGCGGCCATCTTGCTCGTGCGCCACCTAGCGCCCCCTGGTTCCCTGCTATCTTACAACCAAAATATAACACTGGTCGTAGGGGCAATTACTGTAAGTAACTGTAGGTGAATTTAACATCATGCAGAGATGACCAATCAAGTGCATACCTATAGGAAACAAACTTTCAGAGGAGAGAAATCCGAATTACTTATTTGTAAGATCACTTCTCTACCTTGGATGTCTTATTGAATTCTCAGACGCTCAATTAATCCAACCAATTGCGGATGCTGGAAAACATTTGTTAAAACCAGTACAATCAATAGTCAGGGAAAACAACTACCTTGTGTAAAGCAATTAGGGTGGATACCACTTTGATAAAAAATTGACAGTAGTTTAAACAGGGTGGACCTCCTAAAAATAATGGGGACATTCTCTTTTTTTGCTATGAAGCTTGCAAGCATGTGCTAGAGGTAATTTGTTGTATGGAGTTAGCATGTGTAGAAAGATACAAGCTGTTGTTCACATTATATCATGCTGTTGAAACTGTTGTAAAGAGTTAGATTAAGACTGCTTTCCACCATACATTTTCGGATACAGCTGAATAGTTACATTGGATTAAACAAAAAAAAACAAAGCGAGGAAGCGAGTGCTCAGCACTATAAAGGCAAATGTGCATTAATAGAAGCAACTCTGAAAAGTGTGTACCACCGACTTAACAGTATCACTAAAAGTTGCCTAACAGAACAGTGCCCATTGGGTTGGTCTAAGATTGTACAAAAATTAAATTCTCACTTGTATACCACATGTTGGAAAAGCAATGAGCAGTTGGCCTGGATTCTCTCTCAGGAACTGGACATTTGCACTGTACTGAACATACAAATATGTTCAGGAAGAAATGTTAGGACAACAAGATCTATCAATGATACAGCATTTCCTATGAATTGAAAAAAAACAATGAAAAGATAGCTATGCAGGCAAAGCTTTTGTGTGCCAGACCAGCTAGCCAATTATTATGCATCAAGAAAAGGCAAATTATGCAGCATAATACGGCACATTTTTTTTATAGTATTAGTTCATTACTTTTCCATCTGTACACACGGTAATACTGTCTGGGCAAATATTTCAGCTCATTCAGCTACAGGACTAAAATATTGCAAGCCTTTCAGTTCAATTGCACATATTAGGGAGCAAATTGTTTTGCTTATATTGGGTCATAAAAGCCGTTTGTCATCCAAACGTCTGGGAATACCAGGCCTTCCAAGAATTGTAATGCTTCTTAAACGAGCCTTTCCGAAATAATGAGTTCTTAACCTAGCAAGTCACTTTGCAACTTGGTCAAATGAAGAAAAGTTCCTTTGGAGCCATTAAGTCATTGTGGTAGAAAGCTGTGTTTGAGCTTCAATGTTGACTCATGTCAATCTGTCTGCGGGGTCTGTGTCTCCTTCTTCGCCGCTGCCGTGAGGAGGTTGGAAATAGCGGGAGTTGTAATTTTCCGATATATATATATATATATATATATATATATATATATATATATATATCACTTACTTTGAGGCACAGCGTCCTCCTTCACCGGTTGTCTCTCTTCCGCGGGACCCAGCCAACTCCCCTAACCCATGTTGGCACTGCTCTCACCAGCATGAGATCAGCACCAGGATTGGTTGGCGTGGCCTCACTAAGCAGTCTCAAGAGCACTGGAGGCCTACGCTTTCTCTCACCCCCATCTAAGACAGCTGGGTTAGAGAAGTTTAAAATGTGCATGTCTGGCTGGCCATCACAAGACAGTCGGCCAAAGAGTCATGCGCATTTTAAATGGTAATAAATAAACCTTATTACCATTTTTATTTTTCAGCTCTGGCCTGTGGGGCTACACTCCTCCGCTCAAAGTGAGGAGCTGTCCCTGCTTATCAATTCTCTGATGTACACTTTATGTCTCTGCTGATGCTCTCTCTTGATGCCAAAGGGCTTGCAGAATAGTGCACGCCCTGTGAGGAACGTGTTTGGTGGGTTCAGTAGTTCTTGGTTGTAGAATAGTCCTTCTGTGTCCCCCCCCTAGCTGCACGTGCCCTCACCAAAGACAAAAACAGGCACCATTAAAGGGCCATAGACCCCCAAGGCCTGAAATGGCTTTAACATGTTTTTCTCCCCATACCAACCATTTTTCATTTTTTAAGAGGTTTTAACATTTTACTTAAACAGTTGGTCTAAAAGATAACAAGCATTTGCAATGCAATTGGTCTCGCATTTACGCGAGTTTCAGCTATTGACATTGCAAATAACAATGCCTTTTATTTTTGTTTTTAAACATACATAAAAGGCATTGTCATTTACAGTGCCAATAGCTTAAACTTGTGTAAATGCGAGACCTATTACATTGTAAATGCTTTTTTTTGGTAGACACAGGGCATTAAATGATTTGCCCAGAATCACAGGATGTTTGAGGCTCCCGCCAGACTTGAACTTGGTTACCCAACTTTAAAGTCAGCTTTAGACCACCCCAGCAATCAGCTGCACCCATAAAAGATCCAAGAATCAGCTTTCCTTATGATGGCTGCTTAGCTGGTTTTCCAATGGCCTGAACATTATTTTTTACCTTTATCTATACATACTTAAGACAGACAGACAATGCTAGTGGGAAACTTTAAAGAGTTCTAGTGCTGCGTTGTTGATCCATCATTAATAGTCAAAGTAAACCAATTACGGTGGTAATGCTAGTTTTAACTCTTTAAGCCATGTAAGGAGTTGGAAGAACCTTGCTAAGTGGCACTAATAACTATGGACATAACTTTCAACATTGTTGGTGTGGGGAGGGCAAACAGACATTTTAGAACGAAAGGCACTATGAAATCGGCGGCTGCTTTTAACGGGCGAAAGGGGGGTTGCCCTACTAGCATCCGGGAGGAAAGAGAGAATGTACACCATAGAGCAGCTTTAAATAAAGTGCTCACTGCTTCGTGCTAATTGCAACACAGATTCTGTTGTTTTTTTAAGGAAAGATTTGAGGAGCAAGACAAGTCCTCGTACGCATGTTCTGGTCGGGGCGGGGGCTATCGCTCGCCCATGAGGCACCCACAAGGAGTGATGTCAGCATAAGGGGAGTGTCGGGAGGAAGCGGCAATGGTTAACTTTTAAATGGGGCGCTTATGGTGTGGCCCAGGCGTTTTTAGCAGAGCCCCATTGAAATAAATGGTAATGGGCAGGACTGGCATACATCCACGAAGTGACGTGGGTGGCAACAACTAAAGGACTCCCTTCATGTTTGTACTGCTGTTTAAGCCTCCTGATTGGATGTTGGAAGCTGGGGGAGTGGGCTGTGGAAGAGTTTGTCTACGCAGCTCCGATTTCATTTCGGGGATAATCAGAATGCAGCAGGTGTGCTGTATTCTACGTGTTCTTGTTGGCTGTTTATTATCCAGGAGGGACACCGGTTCAAAGTATGTACTGCATAGCATTACGGATTGTTGGCAGGCTGGGGTGTAAAAACTTGTTTTAAGTAGGCAGTAGTAGGCCTTACATGATGTGAAGAGAAAGTCTTTGGCAGCGACCTCATGCTCAATTACTGTTTAAAAAAGCTGATTTAGTGGGTTTTCGAACGACTAAGAGATATCATAGTTGTACGAGGTTGTGCATGTGTTTTCCTCTCAATACACTGTCTACATCTCAAAATTGGCACTTTTAATAGATCTGATCATAGCAGTCGTTGGACTCCTCTTTCCATGGATGTTGCTCTGCTACAGATGCCAATGCAATTCTAGTCTAGAGCGATGTATCAGAACCCTACCACTGGACTGAGGCATAACTATAGCGCTTAAAAGCCATTGAGTGAAAGTACGCCAGACGTAAAACCAGCTTAGTGCAGAGATGGCGTGAACGTGCATGTTCATTCTGTTACCCGCCGCACCTGAACCACAGGACTCACTTGCTCACAGCTCATTACAGCTACTAAAGATGATTTGCACACCACAAAAACGTAACTGTTGAAGATATTTAATGCAGATTGATGTGGGGTCTTTTGAAATGTGTTTAACTCTTTCAAGTCTACAGATTCACATTTGCTTTATAAACCACCTTGCTCTCAATTTTGCCTTAAATGCTCCATTTGCCCTTTCTTTTTTTCTCAAAAGTTTTGCGACTAGCACTTGGCCACAACTTTCACGCCCTACCACTTTCAAATGTTACCAGCCGCCACTGCCTATGCAAGTCATTGAGGAGACCTGAGACCTTTCTGTAGCCAACAAGGAGTCGAGCGCTTTCCGTCCAGCGAACGCGCAGGAATTTTACATACGGAAAACCACGTGTTACCAATGGCACGTTCAGGTGTCAGATAAAATAGTTCTAGTGTGGGATACCCTCTAAAAGTGAATTATGACTGCATTTCCCCTGTTAATTACTTCACCGCCTTCCTGCCCCCTCAGGGACGCAACACATCTCCATCGATTTGAGTGAGTCTTAAAATAAAAAACACCACAGCGTCGCTTAAACGAGGTCCAGAAACCTATGCCATGGCGACACTTCAAAACAGAAGGCTTGCTCTGCACTTGCAGCTAAAAAACTTAAAGCCATACTTTTACAACATGCCTGTCATGGCCGACGGCAAAGGAAGAAAGAATCTGATAGATTTTTGTTTTCTTGTAGATTTATATAGCGCGAACTCGACCCGAAGGTATTGGAGCACTTCAAATGGGCACCAGTTGCGTTATTCAAGGACACCTTCAGTTTTTTTGACACGGGAGATTAGGCGATTTGCCTAGAATCCCACAATGCTGAACCCACACCGAGGCTCGAACCTGGTTCCCCAGAGCCAAAGTCAGCAGCTCTGGCCGTCAGGCCGCATCCTCTCTCTGAAGCAGCACGGGGCTACCGCCGTTAAACGTCTCGGCCTCAGAGGCAGGCGCGGGGTCACCGTAAATTAGTAAAGTGAGAGACAGTGCAACATTTAGATTATCCCAAGCAAAAAGAGCATAGAACAAAAGGGGGCGGGCTGGTTTCAGAAATCAGCGTTCAGTCAGCCCCCATTTCGCTTTGAATGAATTCAAAAATCAAAATCAGTTACCTTATGCATACAGTACTGCGGGACACTGAAAGGTGTTCCTCTGAGCCTGAATTAAAGGTGGGAAGATGTTCTTTGGCAGAGGAGTCCGTTGTTTAAGAGTTTAATGTACCTCCGGTCCACAAATACACGTGAAGTGCATGTTCAAAACAAGTTACCTAATAAAATGGAAACGTTTATATAGCGCGAACTCGACCCGAAGGTATTGGAGTACTTTAAATGGGCACCAGTTGCGGTATTCAAGGACACCTTCAGTTTTTTAGACACGGGAGATTAGGCGATTTGCCTAGAATCACACGATGCTGAAACAACACCGAGGCTCGAACCTGGCTCCTCAGAGCCAAAGTCGGCAGCTCTGGCCATGAGGCCGCATCCTCTCCCTGAAGCAGCACGAGGCTACCGCCGTTAAACATCTCGGACTCAGAGGCAGGCGCGGGGTCACCGTAAATAAGTAAAGTGAGAGACAGTGCGACATATAGGTTATCCTAAGCAAAAAGAGCATAGAACAAAAGGGGGATGGCTGGTTTCGGAAATCAGTGTTCAGTCAGCCCCCATTTCGCTTTGAATGAATTAAAAAATCAAAAGCAGTTACCTTATGCATACATACACTGAAAGGTGTTCCTCTGTGCCTGAATTAAAGGTGGGAAGATGTTCTTTGGCAGAGAAGTCCGTTGTTTACGAGTTTAATGTACCTCCGGCCCACAAATCCACGGGAAGGGCATGTTCAAAACAAGTTACCTAATAAAACAAGACAAGCCCGGCGGAGCGTGGCGCGCGCGCTTGGCGGGGGCGGGGGAGCGCATTCCAGGCGGGGGAGCGGACCCTTTGAAGTGCGATGCCAAACGGATTGCATGGCGGCACGATGCGCGTGATTGTGCGCGTGCTCGCCATGCAATCCGCTTTTCGGAGCACTTTTGGGAGCCCCTTACAATAGTCTCGCTTTGCGATCGCTTACGCGATAGCAAGGCGAGTCCTAAAAAGGGAGAGTAAATATTGTCTTTACATTGGCACTAAGTTTTTCCTTTGCTTGGCAGGATTTTGTTTCTCGGTTTTAAATATGTTCCACGATCATGGCTGTAGGTCGAGTAAGTGTTTAGGAAAATGTATGAAGAATATATGATAGAGAACCACTTGAGCCTTTGGTCCTAGATAAAGGAGTGCAGACAAATAAACACGCATCAAAACCCAAAGCAAATTTGGTTTCCTGCAGTTTTAGGATCACATCTGGTTCCTTTGGAAAATGTAGGTAGCAGGGCTGAGTTAGTATGAATATACAGCACTGAACGATGTTCATAGGGGCATAAATTAAGTGAAACCCCTCAGCCCAGTGTGTCTATTATGAATGGAACTCACCATATCAAACAAAAAACAATTGAGGCTTTTTCAAATTCCAATAGTCTTAAGAGGACGATTTTAGTATGTCAGGTCGCTAACAATACTCACAATTTAAAAAATGTGCCAAGTTTGTACAATGCAAGTTATCATTGAGCTATGCATAACGTACCATGTCAAAGCTACCTGTGGAGACTAACTATAAACCATAGCAGTATACACTTGACAAACAACACCACAAGAAATAAAAATGAGTATTTCAATTTTAAATCTGAAAGTGAATGTTAAGTTAGAGGAAAGAAAGGAGGATAGTTACCTCCCCAGTTCCATAAGGCCAAATAACCTGGTTGAGCAGACAACTGTTGGGGTAGGCGTCTCGCAAACACTGGGTCACATATGTTCCCAGCCCAGATCCGGTGCCACCTGCCATGCTCATGGTAGTAAAAAACCCACTGAGGCGATCACACTTCTCTGCCTCTTTGCGAACCAGGTCCATGATGGATTCCTTGTGCTTGGGTCCATGCACACAGTATCTAGAACATTCAAAATAGATGGAAAGATTGTCTATTGGCACCACTCAAACAGTAACCACAAAAGGGGATATCTGAATAGGTGACATAAAATTGTCAAATCATGCTTGTGTTTGGTACAGCTTTGGAATCCCATTAGTATATTTGCCAGACTACTTTCACCTAAATCTACCTCTCCAACTTGGTCCAGACTATTTGGCAACAAATGTAGCGAGAATAGCAAAAAGGTATTAGATTATGGGTTGTCAGTTATAGACGCACTTTTTAAATTATATATCACTGTAAAAGGAAATGTGATCAGTGAATGGGTTCCCAATTAGTGAGTTCAGCATTAAACAGAGGCCGTGATAGCATATATAGATTATAGGACAGATGACTGCAGATTAAAGAAAGAAAATCTCCCCTAACAATATATTCAAATAAAGAAATAACAAAACCACTTGCAAACAGTAGTGCAGATATAGTTCCATATTTAAAAACCCTCATTTGCTGGTTATAAGTCTATGAGGTTGCTCTAGCGGGCACTAGAAAGGGTCTTTCTACAGAGCCCAGTGTTTTGCAAACCACAACTGCTCATTAAGTTGGACCAGCCCTGGTGGGTCAGCATTCGTCTCAGTCACCAAGAGTAGCCAGAGTCCGGGTGACAGATATCAGTGAAGCTATCATTTGGGGGAAAATAGAAGATCAATGTAACAGAATCTGTACACTTGTACTCAGTTCAGTTCAAATATCTTTATTTCGGCCACCAGGGCCATAAATGTACAAATGCAGATTAAAATAATAAATAAAACAGTACCAATCAGCACGAGGAAAGTTTGTCCTTAGTTACATTGTTGAAGTGACCTCATGAATAGTCTTACATTTGTGACCATAAATATGCAGGACGCCATGGATCACAGAAGTGATGATACTTGACAAACTGTAGGATTGTTTATATGCTTCACATCGGCACATTTCCTTTAGGATGGATGACACTATCTACTCAGAAGGATACACACTATCTCTTAAAGTATCTACGGTTGCCCCCACATGATGCAGACATTCTACTGGTGTCACTATTGATTTCTGAAGTTGATCTGAAGGCCCAGTTTGGTCAATAATTTTGTTGTGGTTGAAATTTTGTGCTGCTTTAGAATAGGAATTTACCTTTATTAGCCAATCGTTAAACTACGACTACAGAAATGCATTTTTAGAAGGTTTATAGTGCTGATTTCAGACCAAAAGGAAGTATAGTATACTGCAGCGTTTGCTTCCCATAAGAAATTTAAGATATTTTCTGTGCGGACAGGAAACTAAAAAGGTGAAGTATGCATTTCGCAAATCTATTGCACATAACCAATCGCTTCTTATGCGCGAGTAGATTTGATGGAGAGCTAACATTCTAAATATTTCATTGATAAATTTGTTTATGTACCAAAGATCTACAATCGGACATAATAGTTTTGGTTGGCTTTTCTTTGGCACAAGAAAATATCTTGAATAGACTCCTTCATTGGGTTGGTTTGATGGAACCTTTTATATTGCCTCTTTTTGGAGTAATAGACGTGTTTCCTCTTGTAGGTCAAACAGAGGACAGTTCGATGGTGGTTTAAGTGGAACATATGAAGGATTAGTCCTGATCAGATCAGATTTAGTATCCATTTTAAATGATAGTACCAATCTTTCTGTATGGCAGGCACTACTATGGCACGCTAACAAAGCACATACTAAAATGTGAATGTACGAATAAACTGAACAGTCTTTGAGGGCTGTCTGTAGTTATGTTTTTCCAATGTTCTAGAAATAAGGTCACCCCTCCCCCAACAGGAATGGGAAATTGTAGGGAGTGGCATCAGATTTTCAATGTTTTTTATCACTTGAAGAATTTTGTCCACTGGAGTGCAAAGATTTTGCAGGAGTTGATTTTCATTTTTGATATCTCCTTTGCTATGGTTTCGGTGGTTGCCTCTGCTGCTGTTAAAGGTTGGTATGGCCATCTAGGGGTTTGCACCCTTCCATAGAAATACCTTCTATTCCTTAGGTAGTATTGATGTTAACATTTATTTTTATTTTACTCTATCTAGGCCTTTAGCTTTCTGGTTTATTTTTCATCCTAACCATTTCTTCTTCACTGTGTTGTCTGAAGGATGTTGAACCAGAAAACAACATATCTTCAATTTTTTATTGTTCTTCAGGTTTCAAAGAGGATAAACAAAGCCATGGTGATCTCCTAAATGAGATTCTGTAACAACATGCTGTTGCTGAGAGTTCATCGGTATCAACTGTTGCACTCATTGATTAATTAGAGTCTAAAGGACCTATCGTTACCCATCTCTAAAAAATATTGTTGTCAATGTGAAGACAAGTCTGAGACAAAAGATTTCATGCAGTCCCATATCTCCATGTGATATCTACCCAGGAGAGCAGCTGCACTGGTGTTCTTTAGATGCGCAGAAGCTGTGCCGCATATATTTTTTTCCCCATTGCGTCCACTCTTTTACTTTGTGTGTCTGGGGGAGTAATGGAATTTGGAGCGGAGGCATGTTTTCTTCTGACTGCTGTTATGATGATGCAGCCAGGATTTGGTTCAACTTTAAGGAAGTCAAAGTCTTGCTTGGGAGTAGCAGCTTTCACAGTAGCAGGAGTCAGAAACTTCTCTTCAGCAATATCCAAAAGTGATGTCTGTGTACAGGAGGGAGATATGTGTTGAGTCAGTGTAAGGTGATCCCAATCATGATTTAGAGAGAGAATACGATCTATCCCTCTTATTGGAAGGTGTTCTGGATGGCTTAGTTTAAATTGGTGAAGATGGTTTTAATTTTCAGATAGGAGAGATGGAATTCACTTTTGAAACCCCACTGACTGGTGAAAGAACGAATGGTTCTAGATGTGTAGGCATGGGATTTCCAGTGGACGTATCGGCTTAAATGGGCGAAGTGGTAATGGATATGAAACTTGATTTTCATCCATTTGCAAGCCTTGTTCCCTGGAATATTGTTGTGAAGCTGCAGAATGTGTGGAAGATGACCGATATCACCCTGGAGAAGAAGATCACACAACTGGAGTGCTTCTTGACGTAGGAGGAGACCGATTTGACATTCTATGAGCCTTTTTTTCAACATTGATGGTGGTGGAGTTGTAGGTCTTTTTGAGGTCAGACAGCAATGCTGATGTCACCCTTCTGCTCGGCATTGACAATTGGGAGAACGTTGTGTTGATCTTCGGCATCAAGGGAGACGGTGAGTGTTGTTGAAGTTTCGCAGTTGATCCCTTGCTCAACAGCGATCACGTAGGTGCCGACCCCTCAATGCCTACACTGTGGGTTTCGGGTCGACGATCACCGTCGAAGAGAATGTTGTCGATGTTGTTGTCTATTAATTTTCTGTCTGAAGCACTCCCTCTGTGGGAGTATTTTTCAGATTGAGGACACTTACAGAGGAAGGACGAGAAGATCTTTCCAGTCTCTTCCTTTTTCCTAATCTACTTTCATATGTTGCATTAGACCTCTTAATCTGATGCCCTCTCGGTCTTTCAGTGTCTTCTTAGACTTTTTAACTATTTTTTTTAAACAAACGTCACAGCCTCTTATCTGATGAAATGGAGACAGGCATACCACACAGACTTCGTATGCATCAGATGCAGCTTTTTTCCTTACACACGGAGGACAGTTGGTGAATAAGGAGGCATTCTGACAGAAATTAAATTTCACAGTCAGGAAACTTTATTTTTTCCAGAGATGAGAAACCCTCAGAGGTGTTCATAAATTCTGTCTGAAGCAAGCCAGAAAAATAACTGGCTCTGGCAGGTAACTGCTGGGACAAGGCATTGTGGGTAAGAGTTCTTACTAAGTTCTAAAAGAAAAGGCTCTATTTTCACCTTTCTCATTGCAAGCCTATTAGGCTGAATTTTTATTGCGATGAACTCAATGCTGAAAGGAGTTTTTTTCATGGCAGAAGTTAACCATCTTCTTACAATGTCAAGAATTAAGAAAGAAAAGGGCATCTCTGACAGACTAACATTGTAGTGCTTTAAGAACTGAACATGGATTAATGACAATCTACCATGTTGATCTCAATAAGAGCATTATGTTGAAAGGAATTCCGGGTCCACACAGGCCGCGGGGAATTATTCAGCGATCAATGAAGATACTACGATGCAGAATGCAATTAGCACATGCAGCAATGACAGGCACTATTACGGCACACTAACAGACTACATGCTAACAATGTGCATGTACGAACAAACAGACATCAGTATTTGAGGGCTACAACACTGTGCATAACTAGAGCTAATGCACCACACTGCTGTTCCTGAACATATTCAACTCTCCAAGTTTCCAGAAACAATGGGGAAAAAACGCAACTGTAATACCCAGGGAGTAAGCTTGTTGCTGGTGACCGTAGGGACACTGCAGTTTCAGCAGCAATGTGCTTACAGGTCATGGGCTGGACTTTTCTTGTGTACCAAGGAGGCAGAAACAGCAGAGTGAAAGTAGATGGTTAGGTGGCCATAGCAGCACTGTCAGATCGTGGAGGAGGCACCGTCAAAGTGCTTTGCCCTACAGGGAGACAACTGATTGGAGACTCCTGAAAAAGCTAGGTGCATCACCAACCTGTAGGCTTATAAGGTGGTAGTTTATGAGTGGTTGTGGCCTAAAAAGTCAGAGTTCAGAAGAGGAGCTGGATGAGTTAGATAAAGACTTAATATTGCTGTATTTTCCATTTCTTACAGGCATAGTGGAAATGACAAATTTCTATGCGAATAGGAGGGGCCCACAACGTTCCAAGAGAGAGTGTAAAACAGAGGTCTTCAATCTGTGGGGCGCGACCCACAGGGGGGCCATGGAGTCCTGGGAAGGGGGTCGTGCATTTCCAGGCCTAACTTCTGCCTGGTGTACAAAACATGTGCTCTTCCTATGGACAAAAACACTGCGATCGTTAAAACACTCCAGTTACTTCAGCTGGAGTCTCGTGTGCTGTAAAAGGAAGAGGCCCAGCAGACAAGTAAAACAATCCCTCTAACAAGCCTTCTTTCCAGGGTGCCTGCTTGCCTGCTTGCCTGAATGAAAAGCAAATGTGTGCTAGAAGTTAATCTGCATATGTAAAAGATGCTTTGGAGAGGTTCTGGCTGTAGTTGCTCGAATCACTCCAAGCATTGTGAGGGCAAAGATGTGTTTTAGTTTTTTTGCATGGTGTTTAACAACTGAGATGTGAATGGGTACTTTTAATCCAACTGTATTTACAGAGCGCTTAATACCCAGAGGAGGAGTTGAGAGACTGTTATGCCAAAAAAAAAAAAAACATTACTTATGGTCTGATATTACTTTGGAGCTGATTTATGAGAGGCTTGTGCTGCCGGAGTGTCATTTAAAAAAAAACTTCGGTGGCACAAGCATCTCAATCATATCTATGAGGCAAGGCAAAGTCACCCTGCGTGGCTTTGCATGGCCTCATAGATATGGAGTAAGACAAAGCAGTGCAAGTCACTGCGTTGCCTTACTCTATGTCAAGTAGGCATTCCATGGGCATTGCAGTGGGTGTTCCCGCGCAACACCCATGGATTTTGACGCTGCCCCAGATTTGAAAACCATGTAAACCTGAGGCAGCGGCAAAACCTTATGCCTCCCCACGTAACGAGGAGAAATGTTTTTCATTTCTCCTCATTTTTTACTCTTTCCATGTATGCTGCATTCTGCAGCACACATTGAAAGAGGAAACCACCCCCATGATTGACCTTTGGTTTGCTAAACATAGTTTAATTTATTTCCCCAATGTAAAAATGATTTGCTGTGGGAACAGGGGGCATTTATGGTTGTCGATAGTTGCAGCGGCGGCCAGCTCAGGTAAGCGAGGTGGGGTGGACCGGGAAGTTGACAGACAACCGAATAGGTATAATTAAATAAAGAAATAATACCTATTTATTCCGTCATCTGTCTGCTTCCATCCCTGCCGCCCCTACTTCGCACCACCACGCTTACCTGACCGGCCGCCGCTGGATAGTTGGCAATGATGAGGAGGAGGTCCTTACGCCTAAAACGTCTTGACAGGGGGGTCCCGGAATCAAAAGGTTTGAAGACCTCTGGTGTAAAACAACCCGGAGGAAACATCTACTGGCTGTGATAGACATAAAAAGAGCATGTGCCTGTTATAATCAGATAATTATTGAAGCAAACATTAGGACATAAAACTAGTGGATCTTTCTTAAACCAAGAGTTGACATTCAGTCTCTGAAATAAGGCATTTGGCCTAAGGATTTACCAAACCTGAAGGGAACTATAAAACTCTTTGAAATGATGGTGCTTCCTAATCAGTAATAAGAAGGTTTGTGAGTACCAAAGGCGGTAACGTTTTGTAACCTATAGCAGTGGTTCTTAACCTGTGGTCCTGGGATCCCTGGGCGTCCATGATGCCTACTCGGGGTGGGGGGTGTCCAAAAATTAAATATTAGCAGATTAATGAAGTGTAAATAATTAGAGAAGCTAAATGTACACTTGACATTTTAAAAAAGTTCTGTAAATGTGAAGAATTGTTTTAATATTTGAGGCTAAAAATTTTAATTAGTACCCTTAGATTGATCCGTCGATGCACAGCAAGTGCATCACACAGAATATAGTATGGACAATGAAAGGCCTCCATTGAATTTAGAAACGCCCCAACCCTTCTCTTAAAATTTCAATTTTGATTTTTGAAATGTGTGTTGTGAATGAAATACATTATTTCATTATTTGTGTATTTGTTTGATGAATGTTTGTTTCTGTATTGCTTTGCAGTTGAAATCATCAAAAATGCTTAGGATGGGTTCCCAGGCATTCAATAATGACTCAGTGGGGGTCCCCGGATTCCAATAATGATTCAGTGGGGGTCGGCAGGTTCCAGTAATGATCAAGTAGGGATCGCCAAAAGTCAAAAAAGTTAAGAACCACTGACCTAGAGCAAATACATGCATTTATCTGTTGAGTTATCCTTCTGAACAGGCAGTTGAGGCAGGGGCGTAACACAGGCCCCCGCATCCCCCGCAGTGCGGGGAGGCCCCCGAGCTGAAGGGGGCCCCCTCCGCCCAGGACTCGGGCCTTCGAGTTCCGGATTAAATCTGGAATGGGGTCCCCTCCGTGTACCTTGCAGGGGGGGGCCCCCTCAGCTTTTGTTACACCAGTGAGTTTAGGGCGTCAGAATGTTTGAGGTAGCACTCAACCAGTGCCTAAAGACTTTGCAGACTGAATCACTGAAGGGTCCTCAATCCTTTATACCAGTGTGAAACAGCTTTTGTACTGTGATTATGTTAAGTGTCTCCATTGATTGATTTTAGTAACTTATTTGATACTGAAAGAAACAGTACTATAGAAAATTTGGCCGATGTCCACCACAGAAATAGCTGACACTGTTGGGGATGAAGTTCCCCAGGCACGCATACAGGCCTTGTGGGGTCAGTAGCTGAAAAATGCTGGCTGTAAAATATGCACTGATTGAAGCCAATGTAAATGGCATAAAAAATGTATTTTCAATAAAGGGGAGGCTTAAATAGTGCATATAACCCCTACTTTGAATAGACAGCCATGTTTGAAGGTACTAAAGAATTTCGATTCCCACAGGACTTAAACCTTCACTGCCGAAATGTAAATAACTGTCAAATTAGACCTAACACCACAGTTGTTGCCAATGTTGCATGTTTGGCGGGCAGGAGTGGCACTGATATTTCTTGGGTTTAAATAATATATACAATATTACATCAGCAATGAAAAAAAAATCAGGACCCCACACTTAATTAACAATACCAGAGGCATAGACCATAATGTGTCAGAGTTCATACCTACATATGTTTATTTCACTATACATTGATTCAAAGAAACCGGTACTAAAAAGCTGCAGTGCAGAAAACATTGAAAAATGTAAACACATTTTACTTACAGCTTAACAACAATGTGGAAGGAGAGTTTAAAAAATAAATTATACCCGCTTGCCCAGTTGTTTCCTGATCCTTGTTTCTGGCAAAACTGCGATTGATAATCGTATTTCCAGCGCCCGGACCTGGTGGCCATAGACAAGGTTTGATTGATGACTTTTGGCTCCATGTCAACAAGTACAGTCCTGGCAACTGGCACTAAGAGAAGTAGTGGAAAGACATTTCACATTTTATTTCATCAAACAGTGTCCAGGCTCAGATCAGTGAATAATCAGGCTAATGCACCAAAATGCTCTAACTTAGTTTGCTTTTGAAAGCCTTCTGTTGGCTGTGGCAAGGTACTGCAGCTAGACGCTTATATGGTATTGGCTAAAGAAAGGGTTATGCACCTGTTTCACATACATAGTATTTATAAGAAGACATATACTTTATGAAATTCATCTTTGTTCAAACTTCCAGAACCGTGGACACTTCCATGCAGTGTTCCCAGAGAAGATCATTTCTTTTTAAAGAAGGGAGACCCAATAATAACCTTTGACACTGAAATATCATTGAATTATGAGGAATGTGAATGTTTGCAAAATATCATTTCAAGTATTTGAAATTATGTTGGTTAATTGAGAAAACTTTAAAAAAGTGCTGTCTCACTTATTTACATGTTCTGTGCGCCTCTTCACAATAAAAACAGTTGTGAGTAAAGGTTATTAAAACAATGATTTCACTGAGTTGATTCAAACAATTCTCCAGATTTATATTGTTGAGGTGTTTTAATGTCTATGTTGGGTGTTACAGTGTCACAAAGGTTTTCACTAATCTCTTAAATGTAAACTACAACAAAGTAAATTAAAAGTCAAATAATTATTACCACTAGTATATTACATTCATACAGATCATAAACATTGGATCAACACATACAAATATTTTTTACTAAAACCATATTACACCCAAAAGTCTTGATTCTACAGTAATTTATCCAACTTAATTTTAAGCTGGTTTGTTGAGGCTGCAAGCATCAGATCTGCAGGAAACCTAAATCCTCATTTAACTTCTTAATATAAAATCTCTCTTACTATGACAACAATTTAAAATTCATTGCCTCTTTATAAAAATAAGTTTAAAAAATGACTAAACCTATAAAGAATACTTACAATAAAGATGATTTAAGTAATATAAACAAAACTATAAACTGGTGGAATATTTTGTGGTCCTTGGTGCCTAGATACATCTTAGTTTAATGAGGTGTATGATAAATTATCAACAACAAAAAAAGAAAAAAAAAAAAAAAAAAAAAATTTTTTCTTTTAGTAATAATGAAAGACCTTCTAGTCACGTTTCTGTCCTATGACTAAACCCAGCACCTATCAAAACACATCAGATAATATGCTTGCTTTGGATGGTCGTATCCCTTACCGGTGTATTTCCTTCATGCGAATTGCACATGAACACACTTAAAAATCAAATCCTTACACTCATAAAATACAGGTGATAAAATGTCCTAGTTTTCAAATCATGAAGGAGAGGTTATTTAGTGGGAGAGGAAGTGGTCCGTCGGCTGCGCTGCCGCCTCTGATGCAGGAAACCAGGGTTCGAGCCTCGAGGTCGCGTCCACATCCTGTGATTCTGGGCAAATCACTTAATCTCCCCGTGCTTGAATGTGTAATGTAAATACGGTGCTATGTAAAGCGCTCCAATACCTTCAGGTCGAGTTTGCGCTATATAAATATGCAACAAAAAAAAATAAAAAATTGGTCAGCTGTTAAACTAGCGCTTTCAATTACCATTAGATGCTTTCACATTTAACCAAATTAAGTGGCTAAGAGCCCTCAAAAGTGGTTAATGTGCGAGAATGTGTTCATCTCAAAGAGCATTGGGGAGCAAACTGTCACAAAATATAGATAAAATACTCAATCAAATCCTTTGGCAAAACAAAAGATTTTCAATGCAAACATTTTTTATATTGAAATGGAATTGATCCACTCGTCCATTAACAAAGTTCAGTTTTCACACTGATAAACAAATCACCTTGAGAATGCACCGAAAGTAGCAGCCAGTTTCAGTTTCTTACAGATAGCAGTTTAAAAACTTGACAATGACAGCCCAGATCACGTTTCACATTGAAAGCTATTTAAAACTTAACAGCCAACAGGTTTCACTGTAACGTCTACTGTATCAAGACTGTGAAATACATATATCAATAAATGTTTTAAACTAAGATAAAGGCATCAAATATTTAAAACTAATGTAAGCAAAATTATTAAACAATTCAAGTATAAGAGTGTATTATTTCAATTGAGATCATTATTAAAACGGTTTCTTGTTTGGATATAAAGGCAAAATTATTATTATACAAGGAACAATTAAGTTTATGATCTAAGGATTACGTGTTTTCCTATTTAGGATTTCTCATTAATGATATTTGTATCGCATTCGTAAAGTAATCAAATTTAGCCACCCAATGAAAATCCCTTTACATTCCATTCTCAAGGCTCCTTGATGTAGATCTATCTGTATATCTATCACACACTCAATAACTGAACTCTAGGCCAATGGTTTGCATATAAAAATATATAGTGGTTTTATTTTAGAACCAACAATAGGTATCAAAATATACTTTGTCAGAATGAGATGCTTTAGTTAATACTTTCAATTGGCAATAGACTTTTGAATGCAATAGTTACAGTTGTTGCACTAGGCAACGCAATTTCAAACACAATTATAACATTGAGCTCAATGGGAGTTTCTAAGCAAATGCAATTAATTACTTTTTGGATTACTTTTCTTACCACAGGACTGGATCCTAGATTCAGTCCTGGGACATCTCCTGTAAACAGTTGAAAGAATACGTTTGTTATACAGGCGATTTTTAAAGAATATTTGTTTTTTTCAAAAATCGACAAAGAATTTCTGGCAAAAAGCAGGCAATGTTATCCTATGGAGGAAAATCAAGTTAGCGGTAAGTACGGTTGTAATTACTTTTCAGGGTCAGTGCTGGGCATCAAGATCCAGCACTGTGATCTCTCCTGATAGCAGGTGAGTAATTTCATTTTCATTGCTCGGCTGATTTTTAGTGAATATTTAAAAGTTTCAAAACTAGACACTTAATAGAATTTCCAAGTGAAACCAGTCAATGTTACCCTATGGAAGAAAAGGGAGTTTTCTGCCTTTGGGTAAGTACTCAACTGGCAGAGTTAAGGTTCTGGGCATAGACTCAGGGGTCTCCCAGGGTCAGGTACGTACAGTTGTTACACCCTCAGCAGCACAGGGGCAACCGGGTGCAGAGAGAGTTAGGCCCATTGTTAGCCTATGGCGGCCAGGGGGCCTTTGGTTGGTGGCTGCTGGCAAGCAGGCCACGCGGCTGTGGGAGCTGGGCTCCTGGTCACTTGCTCAGAGCAAGTGGGGAAGTAGATGAGGATAGAGGTTGCACTCCCAGGGGCACTCGGGCGGTTGGGTGCAGGGTGCTTTTGAGCCGTCGGGCGCTCAGTGGATTCCTATGGAGAAGCTACAAGTTGAACAAAGGCTGCAAGCTCGGGGACGAAGATTCTTCAGGTGCGACCACCACTTCGAGAGGTAAGTTGGGAAGCTGTAGGTTAGGTAGGCACCCAGGAGCTGGGCACAGGGGGCCACTGGGCGCCAGGTGCAGGGGTGCCTTTTCGCGTCGGGAAATCTTACCCTCCGCTGATCACGGTTGGTGTCGTAATGAGCGTCAAGGTGGGTACTTGGGTGCTGGATTCTGGGTCACAGTCATCGGGGGGGGACGTCCTCGGGGTCTTTGTCCACTCAGGAACAGGCCAGGCTTGGCAGGTGCAGAGTGTGCAGGGTTCGCGGTTACTGGCTGGTGACAGGGGTTGTTGCTTGTTGTTGAGCAGGACTACTGCTCGTGGGAGTCCCAGTCTTTTTAGAGTCACAAGGCAGTCAGGTCCTCCGGGGTTTTTGAGGTTGCTGACCACTGGGGATGCCGGGTTTCAGCAGGAGCAGGTTCGAGGGTCGACAGGCCTGTAGGGCTGGGGCCAAGTCGGTTGGTGTTGCCCTCTTGTTAGCAGCTACACGGCAGGTCTTCTTTCCTCTTGTTCTTCTGGCTTGTTTCGGATTCGGGATCTGAGGAAGGAAGGTTCAGGGTGCCTCTAACAGGTAGGTAAAGGCCAGGGACCAATGGGTCCCTTCCCTGGGGTGGGTACACCCCCTATCCTGCCACTCTCCTGTGGGAGGGGGACAGTAGCCTAGTCCTGATTGGGCAGGGCTCCCCATCTTCAAGATGGCGAGAGCCCGGAGATGTGCTTCACCGCGCCTCCCCCACCTGAGGGGTGGGGTTGGCAGAGGCTGGCACATCCCCTTTCCTCCCTTGGGGTTTCCCGCCAGTCTTCCCGCCAGAGTGGGGGCCAGAACCAGTGGGGACCAGTTGCTGAGTACAGTAAGTGGTCTGGAGAGGCTCACAAAGGCGGCATGCCTTTGAAGCTTCCACCTGCCCATCCTGGGGGTGGAGACCTAGCACCTCGCCCAGTACGTGCATTGTTGCAGGCCCAGGAGAGCGGATGGCTCTCTACCCAGGGGTCCAGCAACATGTCTGCTCGGTGGCAGCCTAGGCAGCCTCTCAGGCAGGGCGTGGATTGTGGATTAGGTTCAGGGGGCATCTCTAAGATGCCCTCGGTCGTGCATCTTACATTAAATCCCACACTGGCATCAGTGTGGGTTTAATGTGCTGAGAAGTTTGATACCAAACTTCTCAGTCTTCAGTGTTGCCATCATGGTGCTGTGGAGTTCGTGTTGACGACCTTCCAGCACCATATACTCTTAATGGCAGAACTGCACTTAGTGCCCAGGAATGGACCGGAGTACTGTAGGGGTACAGGGCTCATGCACCTGTACCCTCACCACTGGCATAGTGCACCCAGCTAGAGGGGTGACTGAGGTATGCCAGGGCAGTGTGTTTGTGGGCATGGCACACAGGGATGTTTGGCATGTCGACTCTGTTTTGTTCTGCACCAAGACACTCAGCCTGCAAAGGCAGTGTGTGTGTGTCAGCGTACAGGGCCTCCAAGGGTGGCACAATAAGTGCTGCAGCCCTTAGGGGCCTTCTCTGGTCACAGGGCCCTGGGTACCTAGGGTACCATTTACCAGGGGCTGACATGTGGCCAGAGATGCCAATTGGGTTTTGGCTGTTAGGCAGTTTTAGGGAAGGAACACAGGCCCTGGGGACCTGATTGGCAGGAGCCCAGGGCATACCAAGGAAAAGTGCATCAGTTATCAGGCAAAAAGTGTGGGGGGGGGGGGGAGTGGGTTAATGCAACAGAAACCCACTTTCCTACAACATGAATAATGCATAACATTTTTATTGTTTGTGTTATGGCGCCCGGCATACGCTCAGGTTGCCCCTTACCCTGAAACAGGATAAAACAGGAGCAACGATGTTAATATGATACAAAAAGTGGCGGAACAGGAATCTTTCCGCAACAATGGCACCCCTCACTCCCAGTGGAGAATTGTTACAAATATCAGATCTGATAATCAAATATTTACAATCTATAAACAATGTCAAAGGCGTCAAAAAACATGATTGAAATTCATAAATAATTATTTACCGAGTGGCCAACTGAAAATGCAGCTACATTATCAATCCATCGAAAACTATACTCCTAATTGATAAGATGATAATCTCTAAAAGAAGCCGCCTGAAGTATAACCATTATAATATCAAATGATATCATTGACGCTAAGCCAAGTGCAGATAATACAATCCCATGTCGAAAAATACAATAGTGAATGTTGGGAAAAGAAACACCTCCTGTGGAAAAAATAATATTAATAATGATAAAAGGTAAATATATATCCCTCCATATATATATATATTCACTGAAAAAACCATAGGTTTCACACATGTTATAGTTAGCGGAAATTTTACTGATAAAAAACCAATGAAATTCCCCCGTTATAGTTAGTGCAGGCAACTATAACTCACGCGACCGCAATCCTCTGCTGATGCTAATACTGTATTTAGACACTTATTTGCCCATGTCTTCTTCCATACATTTTTAGCTATACATATATTACAAATATTTTTTTTTCATAAAGACACATATGTCATCAGCAGAAGATTGCGGTCGCGTGAGTTATAGTTGCCTGCACTAACTATAACGGGGGAATTTCATTGGTTTTTTATCAGTAAAATTTCCGCTAACTATAACATGTGTGAAACCTATGGTTTTTTCAGTGAATTTGCAAGGTTTTTTAAATGCTAATTCCTAACTATAACGTGTGTGAAACCTATGGTTTTTTCAGTGAATTTGTACGGTTTTTTAAATGCTAAGTTACTTTACGCCATTCGTGGCGTGCGCGCCCACTTAACGCAGTTCGTTCCGTGCGCGCACAGTGAGCACGCGGTGCGCTTCGCGCACCGCGCGCCCACTTTACGCAGTTAGTGCCGTGCACGCACGGTGGGCACGCGGTGCGCTACGCGCACCGCGTGCCCACGTTACGCTAGATGGGCCATGTACGCACGATGCGCTTCGCGCACCGTGCGCACATGGAGGACATATGATGCACTTCGTTTTGAAAGGTAATATTTTAATTTTTCGTATATTTTATAAGCCATGCACAAATGGTGCCCTTCGGGCACCATTTGCACACGGGGTGGAGAGAGTGTGGATAATTTTTTTTTTTATTATTATTTTTTTTAATATTTTAGTTTATCTCATCTCTAATAAGCCATGCACAATTGGGGCCCTGCGGGCACCAATTGCACACGGGGTGGAGAGAGTGTAATCGGCGAAATTACCGAAAAAATAAAAATTCCGTTTTTGGCCTTGGAGGATCTTTGGGGACTCCCTCAACATGGCTATGTGTGTGGGAGCTGTCTAAACAGCCCCTTTACATGTTTTTGGGCTTTATATTTTAGAAATCACTCTCAGTGCGAGAGAGAAAATGGCGGCCGCCGCTTCCTGGTTTCGGCCGATTCGAATGTTTCCTAAGATCTAAGAGCCAATCAGAATCGCGCTCGCGCACGCCACCGTACGCGTACGGTAAGCGTACCGTAAGCGCACCGTAAGCTGGCTCAGATATATATATTGATTTAAAGGCTATTTTCTCAGAATCTACTGAACAGATTTACACCAAACCTACAAAAGGCACTTCCTTGACCTGAGGACTACCTCTCTGCCAAATTTCTAGTAATTCTGTTCAGCCGTTCGGGCTGTAGCCCTGTCTAAAGGTCCTATGGAAAAATGCATGGGAAAAACGCGTTTTGGGACCCCCCTTTTATCTCAGCCCCCCGAGACTTTCAGGGTAGGAGCGGTGCGTAGCGCCCCACCTATTTTGAAAAATTCGCGAGGATTCGTCGACCGGCGCCAAAGTTATTCAAAATAGAATGTTGCGGATTTCCTATGGAAACGTGGTCCTAACTATAACTACCTACGAGGGAGGGAGGGAGGGAGGGAGGGAGGGAGGGAGGGATGGAGGGATGGATGGATGGATGGATGGATGGATGGATGGATGGATGGATGGATGGATGGATGGATGGATGGATGGATGGATGGATGTAAAGGGCAACCTGAGCGTATGCCGGGCGCCATTACACAAACAATGAAATGTTATGCATTATTTATGTTATTTAATTCACTGTTTTACCATCAAAAGCCAAGTTTATTTGATTTTACAAAAATTCGGTATTAGCGATTTCGAAAACCGCCAATGATTAATGCCATGAAGTATTTTTTCTGTTTCTATTATGACGTACGCGGATATATTGTGCAATGCTTCCGATGCCCTTTGAACTTGACAAAGGGCGTTTCGGCTGAAACGCGTTGTTCGGTTTGTTTTTTTCACTTGGAATAAACTACTGGTATTGAATTGGTGTGCCGCCTTATCCTTCCTGCTGGTCTGGATTTTCGTATATTCTTAGGGGTTCTGTCAACCCTGGCAGGCACCGACACTTCATTGGCAGGCTATCGGCATTCTGACAGCGTTTGGCAATTCGTCGGGATTATATGCCGTTCCAGCCGCTCCAGTGAGAATCTTTCCAGACTTAATCGGTATTACGGAGTTCACGGAGAAAACGGTGAGGGACTTCTGTGGGCTGATTTCGGGAGGACCACCGCAGTGCATGGGTCGGAGGACATTGTTGGCTGGGATAGCTTCTGGAACTTTTCTCGCACTCTCACCGCAACAAATTATGATTAAATTGAATATTTCGACTGGAGCAGTGCCACTCAGCGATTATATACAAGTCAGTTGGGTCTATTTAGTGCCAGTATGTTCCAAGTGTGGGAATGAACGAATGGGAGACCGAGAGACAAGCAGTGGCGCTTTCTCGGTTTAATGAAGATGCTGATATAAGCCAAACTTCGACAGTTATTGGACCTGCAATTAGTGGTGGCAATGTTAATCTAAAACAAAACCTTAATCTTCTTGAGAAATTGGCTAAAAGAGAACTCACTATGTGGAAGTTGGAGATGTTCCCAGGGGTTTGCGAATTGCCATTATCCCCACGTATGAGAACCACAATTTAGATCTCCTTACGGAATGGGCACTCTTCATGGCTAAGACATGTAAGGGCATGTTGGAAATGCTCATAAAATATGCAAAGATTGATTTGAGTAAAACAAGGGATGAATTAACAAATGTTCGGCTACAGCTGGATCCCCACAAAGAAGACCCAATAGTAGTTGAATTTTTGAAAGCACTGGAAGGACGACTTAAATCCTACGAGGACACAATTAAGATCAAGAAACAGCGCAAATTCCTGCGGGATAAACGGAATTATGCTGAGGGGAGAATCCTGATATATGCCAAACGATTTGACTGGATGCAGAAAGATCGGCAATTTATGCAACAGCAAAAAGCGCGTGAAGTAGTATCCACTGATTCTAGTTCTGATGTGAGCTCTGACTCAGAAGCAAGAATATATGGCGCCCCTTTAGGTGCACGACCTCTGACTTTTACACGAATTTCAGATATTAAAACAACAGAAGGAGCAAAATCAACACGCTCAGCAAAAAGAAGAATCAACAGGAAGAGGGCGGGGAAGACCAAAAGGAAAAACCGTCAACAGAAAGAAAAACAACGCTTAACTAGAAGGGGCGGTCGTAATAAAATCTGGCACAGGAACCTTCCATTATCAGAAATACCTGACCAATCCATTATTAACCTATCAAAACGTGAATTATCCACTGAAGAAAAGTCCCTTCTTCAACTCAGACTATCATTTTGTCCTGTCACAGATTGGAATTATGTGGATAGTAGAATTGATTTGTTCCTTTATATAAGGAAATTGAAACTCATGAAGTTACATGCCACATGACTTAATCATAGTAATCAACATCTTACAATCATGTCAGATCAAATAACAAATGGGTCAATGGATTGCATGATTAGTGACACAGATGCCATTCTGGAACTACAGGAGTAGGATAGTGACAGAAATGAGAATCAAACTGTTGGTATAGGTGATACCTTGGCAAATATCGGCTTTTCAGTAAGTTCAATGTGCAGCAGTGGTTTCAAATTGAAATCTTGCTTCAATCCCAATACACTCCACGTTAATAGTGAAGCCTTCCACTCAGTGATGGTGCAAGAGTTGATCAAACTAAGAAGTGACCAAAAATATCGAATTAAGAACAATCTGACGCATAAACAGCGAATGGCAAGATACATCATTGATAATAAAGCCCTCTGATAAAGGGGGAAACGTCGTCTTATGGGACATTCAGGACTACAAGTCAGCAGCAATGCGACAATTGACAGACAGCACTTGTTATGAAACGGTAATCTGCCAACAATATGGGGACACCATTAAAAGATACCATGAAATGCTATACAACTGGTGGCATATGAATCTCATTGATGATGATGAATTTACATTTTTGAAGAACGATAATCCACGGGTCCTATGTTTGTACCTTTTACCTAAGGTGCACAAGCATCAAACGAAAGCACCTGGGAGACCTATTGTATCCTCCAATGGGGGCTTATTAGAGAACAAAATCTTTTTGGATCATTTTTTAGGCCCCTACATTAAAGATTTAAGATCTCACTGTCAGGACAGCACAGACTTTTTGAAGAGGATTCATGACGTAAAATGGGAAAAAGAATTTTTGCTTATTACTTTGGACGTTTGTTCATTGTACACTTGCATTGATCAGGAACAAGGGGTAAATGCTTGTTAAAATTATCTGCAAAGAAGGCTTAGTGCACTGTATGAACACACAATCATGCTGAAACTCACGATGTCGTATTGTTTAAATGAAAACATCTTTCTGTTTGACAAAGTCCTATATCGCCAGAAGTCCGGGACCGTGATGGGCACCTGCTTCGCCCCCAGCCTAGCTAATCTATTCCTGGGCTGGTGGGAGGAGCAGGTGGTCTGGTCCGATGCCAATGACATGTACACTTGTCATATACCGTTATGGCTAAGGTATATAGACGACCTCTTCCTCATATGGGATGGGGGAGAAAATCTAGCCAGAAGCTTTATCTCCAGTTTATCAACTAATGACTTGAATCTTAAATTTACATCCCATATGAGTCATACTCATTGTGAGTTTTTGGATATACATGTGATGGTTCAGGGTGACAAGTTGGTCACAGAGCCTTTTAAGAAAGAGACTGCGGGCAATAGTATCGTACATGCCCGCAGACATCATCCTACCTCACTCTTGAATAGCATCCCATATGGAGAGCTATTAAGAGCCCGCAGGAACTGCAGTACTGATGCGGGTTTCGCGAAGGAGTCCAGCAACATGTTAGGGAGATTCAGACAGAGAGGCTACTCTGAAAAGGTATTATCTGTAGCCAGACAGAAACTTGATAATGTTAATCAAACAGAGATCCTCTTCAAAGAACCAGATACGGTGAACCCTAATGCAAGAAAAACCACTCCCAGAATGATTACCACCTTTAATGATAGAGCTGGTAAACTTAGGGGGTAATGAAAAAGCACTGGAGCCTTATTCAGGCCGATCCTATTATAGGCAAGAAAGTTGGCGCCTCTCCGACTATTACATTTAGAAGAGCACGTTCCTTAAGGGACAAATTGGTCAGTAGCCACTTTCAAAATGATAAGAATGCAGGATGGTTACAAATCAGTAAACGCTTTTACAGATGCCAGTTTGCAAAGCCTGTAGGTATAGTGTTAATAGTAAGAGCTATAAGCTATCTAACGGAAGGGAACAATCCATCTCTAAATTCATTACATGCACATCTAATCATGTAGTCCACAGTCTTGAATGTCCGTGCGGGCTCCACTATATAGGGAGCACCAACATTTTTTACAACAAACACAACAGTGACTACGTTGTTGAAATATATGTGAATAGATCGCATCCTTTAAACATAGTAGGGGTGGTGATAGGGACAAACAGCTGAGGATCCTAGAATCAAGATTTATTATTAACCTTTATACTAGAATACCCTTTGGCCTTAATGCAGGGGAGGAGTTAGCCACGCATATAGGGGTAACGTTTTTCCTACCCTGATACTGTAATCTATTGTTCCTGTCGAACAAGTTACTTACCTTCGGTAACGATGTATCTGTAAGAAACATTAGTTAGTTAGATTCCTCACCTTAGAATATCCCCAGGCGTCAGACTGGATCCGGAAGATTTTTCGTCAGCAATACCCCTTGCGCGTCGCTAGGCGTCGTCTGCGGCTCCGCGTCCGTCGTCGGCGTCGGAATGACATCGGAGTACTTAGACGCCGCCCTCGCGCACTGACGTCAGTTCTTGTACATAGCCTTCCGCGCCAGGAACGCAGAGCCATGCAAGATACAGACACTGGTGCCAAAAAATTCTAGGGCCCTGAAAGGGATAGCCTTAACCCTAGATGTCAGTTCGCAGAACGGGGAGGATGGGTGGGTCGGTGAGGAATCTAACTAACTAATGTTTCTTACAGATACATCGTTACCGAAGGTAAGTAACTTGTTCAACGCACTTTTTGGGTCCAGACGGTGGAGCCTCTCTTCCTCTTTGGAAGGATGCGGAAAGAAGGTGGGCAAGGTGACAGACTGCCCAAGATGAAAGGGGGTCACCACTTTCGGAAGAAAGGAGGGACGAGGCCGAAGGACAACCTTGTCCGGATGAACAGAGAGAAAAGGAGGCTTTGATGATAAAGCCTGGAGCTCACTCACCCGTCTAGCCGAGGTGATGGCTACCAGAAAAGCAGTCTTAAGCGTCAGCAGACGAAGAGGACAATTATGAAGAGGCTCAAAGGGAGCGCACATTAGAAATGTGAGAACAAGATTCAAGTCCCACTGAGGCATTACAAAAGGGACAGGAGGGAACGTGTGAGTAATGCCTTTTAGAAAGCGTGTAACTACAGGGGACTTGAAAAGAGAAGGTTGATCAGGAAGCCGCAAGAAGGCAGAGATGGCAGCAAGATAACCTTTCAAGGTGCCCAGGGCAGAGCCCTGCTGGGCCAAAGAAAGAAGAAAGAGGAGAACCTCAGAAAGAGGGTGGAAAGGGGATCCACAGCTGTGCACCATGCCACAAATTTGTTCCACCGGCAGGCGTATACCGTCTTTGTGGAGGGACGCCTGGCTGCCAGAATGATATAAACAAATACAAATAGGGTCTGAGGGAAAATATTTAGAGACCTTCCAGGATTCCTAATCCCCCTTTCCAAATATTCAAATACAGAATGAAATCCGAGGTCTACATCGCAACCCTTGATACAAATTCAAGAAAGTTGCCACTTAGCAATTGCTCCAACAGTAAATTTAAGAAGTAAGCATGTAAAGGAACAGATACACAAGAGTGAAGACAAAAAAGATGTAAGAGAAAAAGGAACTTGATCTAAGGATAATCAGCATCCCATCATTACACTCTGAAAGTGCCCAGTGTCATCATCTGGGGTACCAAACAACTCTTCTCAACAACCTCCTATGACATCGAGGTGATATGAATGAGTTGTATCCTCTTACCAAGCATTCATCAAAGAGAAGAGGAAAAAATATTTAGAGTCCAATGCAAAAACATTTTTAGGAAAAATTTTTGTATTATATAAAGTGTTTTTTAAAATAGAATAAGCAATTGACGAACACAGAGTATATAATTCTAACTTGTGTCCCATCAATCGTGTTCCTATCTAAAAGCAGTGTATGAAAAAGAAAAAGAAGAAGCAGTTGGAGACGTTTACTGCTCCTATGTACTGGTCGACATGTTTCAGCCTTCGGGAAGACTATCCCTGGCTTTCTTCAGGACCTCATAATCAAAGCTTCTAGTCGTAGGCTTCGCAAAGAAAAATGGGTTATTACTATACCCTTATAGCTGTTTCCAATTCCTCACTGTGATTATTGATCTATTGTGACATCTAAAAACAACAAAAAGATGTACGTTAAGGTTTTGATTTATACACATAATCACATAGTATTTAGTGCTTACATCTTATGTCCCCACTACTCAGAGTATCTACAAAAAATAATAATAATAATCATGCTTACCAATAAACATTGAGGAAAAAACCCCACCTCACTTGGCACCAGCTCAAGTCAAGAAAAGAGGCCCCGCTCTGAAAACAAACGTGAGCCAATAAGAAGACAATCAAAGAAAAATGCAGTCTCTTTAACTCTAGAACAGTAAAGTACTAGGAAAGGACAAACAAACCGCTTGACCATGTCCTTTACTATTTAAGTATTAAAGGCAGGAGCTTGTCAGCGCAGCAGCAATTGGCATATTAAAATCACAAAACGGGGTATGGCATGAGAATGATGCAACAAATCTCCAAAAACGAAAGAGCACCTAAAATAAATAAATCCATCTGGTTTTAAATGTGAAGACAAACCAGTGGCTCAAAAGCTCGTAATTTATTAGTTAGAGTCCAGCATTGTTAGCACTATTTTGGTATAAAGCCAAGATAGAGCGGTGACTAAGATGGTAAAAGAGTTTGACATGGTTCTAAAAACCAGTTTGAGCAGCGTATGCACGGGCACGGCTTTCAACTGACAAGAGAGAAAAAGCCGCAGCCGGTGAGCCAGTCATTTAAAAAAAGCTGTGAATCCATACCTGTCCGACGGGACCTCCGGCAGGAACTCGCGCTGGGATGGAGGTACCGGACGTGACCAGACGGCTAAATTTTATACCGTATGTTGAACAAACAACACCTGTCGGCAATCAGCAAAAGATACGCCGTAAGAACTTCCGGCGCTTGAAGTATGACGTATGTCAGAACTACAAAACGGCATCATGATGGCCGGTAATTGTAGTTCCCAGTAGAAAATGTTTGTTTATATGGCAAAATATCCATGGGCAGTTTTTAGTGTTAGCACAATGACACTTGGCGACACGCGTCCTCTCTATGATTGATTACAGGACTGAGTGCAACCAAGAAACAACATGTTTTGACTTAAAAATAAATACCATCACGTGCGCTAAAGTAAGTGCTAAAAAACGTTACAGATCGCAGCTAGTACCTAGAACAGGATCGATCTTCGCGTCATTTAACAAATCGTAAACAATGTCAAAGCATAAGGGGCCCTATGTCAATTCATAATTGCTTAGTGGGATCTGAAGATGTTCACAATTGTGTAGTAGGCATTGGTACTGTTTAAACAGAGAAAAGCACACGTTACAGATCGCAGCTAGTACCTAGAACAGGATCGATCTTAGCGTCCTTCGAATGGTAAAAAATGTCAAAACATTAGGAGAGTTACGAAGGGGCCCTATGTCAATTCGTACTTGCTAAGTGGGATGTTCACAATTGTGCAATAGGCATTGATACTGATTTATCAGAGAAAAGCACAAAAATCAATAAATTGAAGATCAAAGGAACCCTCTATCAATTTGTGATTACTTCATGAGGTATGATGGTGTACTCAATGGTGTGTTGAAAAAGGTGCTTGGTTTAAGAAAAATATTTCTACATAAACAGATGCTTACGTCAGAGTTATGATGAAAATAAATCAACTCTTACTTCTTACTTAGAGACATCCATGGTATTGCGTCATTTAGACCGCGTACATCACTGGACAATTTAAATATCCATCTCTGCTCTCGTAGAAACAAGAAATTGGACACATCACTGACATGTGGTGGAATATAAGATTTTTCAAGCACAGTCCAATTAAAATCACCTGCATTGTGGCCCTTTTCAAAAAAGTGTTTAGTAAGTTTTGTCATGGTCTTTTTGCATCTAAATGTGCCTTTATGTTCCTGCATCCGTAATTTAACTTTCCTCGTTGTCATGCCAATATATTGAAAAGGACATGGGCATGTAATGAGATATACCAAGTTTTCACTATTACAGTTTGTGAAACTCTTTTGTACCCATGGTTTGGTAGTACCAATGTCAACAGTTTTAGACGCTTGAGTTTGTGGGCAAACGGCACAGGAGCCACACGGATAGTGGCCCTGGACCGGAGGTAAGCCCCATAGGGTAGTGTCTGCTATATGCCTCTGATCACATGGTCGAGTGTGGACCAATATGTCTTTTAAATTGGTACTTCTTTTCAAGGAAAACAAAGGTAATGGTATTTTGTCTGTGTGGCTGTTCAAAATTCGCCAATGTTTGCGAACACTTTTTTGGATCACATTCGTTAATGTACAGAAGGTAGTCACACAGGTTAAACGCTCCAGTGGAGGTTTACTCACTGGGGGTTCTAAAAGAGCCTCCCGGTTGTTATTGGAGGCTCTTTTATAAGCTCTCTTGATCAGTTTTTTGGGGTACTCCTTCTCGTTAAGTTGTTGTTTAAGATTGTTGGAATGTGCTTCAAATCTATCACGAGTAGAACAATTCCTCCGAATACGAAGGAACTGGCCGTAGGGTAAGTTCTCTCGGAGTGATTTGGGATGTTGGCTGTCAAAGCGAAGCAGCGAATTGCGTGCCATTGGTTTGCGATACAGTTCGCTTTGTAGACCTGTGGGAGTGGCGAAAATGGAAAGGTCTAGAAAAGTAATCCTGTCTTTTCCCACTTCTGCTGTAAATCTCAGAAAATCATTCCTAGTATTGAGCCACTCTTTGAATGTAATGATAGACTCAGAACTACTGCGCCACACAATTAAAATATCATCGATATACCGTTTCCAAAAACGGATCGATTCAAAGAATGGATTAGAAGTGGTCAAGATGTGTTCTTGCTCAAAAGTATGGACGTAAAGATTCGCCAAGCTAGGCGCGAAAATACTGCCCATACTGGTCCCAGAGGTCTGTAGGTAGATAGTGTCCTCATATTTGAAAAAATTGTCCTTCATAGCCAATTGGGCCAAGGACATTATGAATGGGACTGGTGTTATAGAGTCTAGAGTGGCATTAGTCAAGATGTTGTAAATGGTGTCTAGGGTCTCGTCTTGCGGTATTGACGTGTAGAGTGATTCTACGTCAAAAGATTGACAAATTCAAAAAAGATTTGTTACGCTTTAAACACGAGGTAGATCCGTTTTTGGAAACGGTATATCGATGATATCGCAAACGAATGGCACGCAATTCGCTGCTTCGCTTTGACAGCCAACATCCCAAATCACTCCGAGAGAACTTACCCTACGGCCAGTTCCTTCGTATTCGGAGGAATTGTTCTACTCGTGATAGATTTGAAGCACATTCCAACAATCTTAAACAACAACTTAACGAGAAGGAGTACCCCAAAAAACTGATCAAGAGAGCTTATAAAAGAGCCTCCAATAACAACCGGGAGGCTCTTTTAGAACCCCCAGTGAGTAAACCTCCACTGGAGCGTTTAACCTGTGTGACTACCTTCTGTACATTAACGAATGTGATCCAAAAAAGTGTTCGCAAACATTGGCGAATTTTGAACAGCCACACAGACAAAATACCATTACCTTTGTTTTCCTTGAAAAGAAGTACCAATTTAAAAGACATATTGGTCCACACTCGACCATGTGATCAGAGGCATATAGCAGACACTACCCTATGGGGCTTACCTCCGGTCCAGGGCCATTATCCGTGTGGCTCCTGTGCCGTTTGCCCACAAACTCAAGCGTCTAAAACTGTTGACATTGGTACTACCAAACCATGGGTACAAAAGAGTTTCACAAACTGTAATAGTGAAAACTTGGTATATCTCATTACATGCCCATGTCCTTTTCAATATATTGGCATGACAACGAGGAAAGTTAAATTACGGATGCAGGAACATAAAAGCACATTTAGATGCAAAAAGACCATGACAAAACTTACCAAACACTTTTTTGAAAAGGGCCACAATGCAGGTGATTTTAATTGGATTGTGCTTGAAAAACCTTATATTCCACCACATGTCAGTGATGTGTCCAATTTCTTGTTTCTACGAGAGCAGAGATGGATATTTAAATTGTCCAGTGATGTACGCGGTCTAAATGACGCAATACCATGGATGTCTCCAAGTAAGAAGTAAGAGTTGATTTATTTTCATCATAACTCTGACGTAAGCATCTGTTTATGTAGAAATATTTTTCTTAAACCAAGCACCTTTTTCAACACACCATTGAGTACACCATCATACCTCATGAAGTAATCACAAATTGATAGAGGGTTCCTTTGATCTTCAATTTATTGATTTTTGTGCTTTTCTCTGATAAATCAGTATCAATGCCTATTGCACAATTGTGAACATCCCACTTAGCAAGTACGAATTGACATAGGGCCCCTTCGTAACTCTCCTAATGTTTTGAAATTTTTTACTATTCGAAGGACGCTAAGATCGATCCTGTTCTAGGTACTAGCTGCGATCTGTAACGTGTGCTTTTCTCTGTTTAAACAGTACCAATGCCTACTACACAATTGTGAACATCTTCAGATCCCACTAAGCAATTACGAATTGACATAGGGCCCCTTATGCTTTGACATTGTTTACGATTTGTTAAATGACGCGAAGATCGATCCTGTTCTAGGTACTAGCTGCGATCTGTAACGTTTTTTAGCACTTACTTTAGCGCACGTGATGGTATTTATTTTTAAGTCAAAACATGTTGTTTCTTGGTTGCACTCAATCATAGAGAGGACGCGTGTCGCCAAGTGTCATTGTGCTAACACTAAAAACTGCCCATGGATATTTTGCCGTATAAACAAACATTTGCTACTGGGAACTACAATTACCGGCCATCATGATGCCGTTTTGTAGTTCTGACATATGTCATACTTCAAGCGCCGGAAGTTCTTACGGCGTATCTTTTGCTGATTGCCGACAGGTGTTGTTTGTTCAACATACGGTATAAAATTTTGCCGTCTGGTCACGTCCGGTACCTCCATCCCAGCGCGAGTTCCTGCCGGAGGTACCGACGGACAGGTATGGATTCACAGCTTTTTTTAAATGACTGGCTCACGGGCTGCGGCTTTTTATCTCTTGTCAGCTGCAAGTTGAAAGCCGTGCCCGTGCATACGCTGCTTAAACTGGTTTTTAGAACCATGTCAAACTCTTTTACCATCTTAGTCACCGCTCTATCTAGGCTTTATACCAAAATAGTGCTAACAATGCTGGACTCTAACTAATAAATTACAAGCTTTTGAGCCACTGGTTTGTCTTCACATTTAAAACCAGATGGATTTATTTATTTTAGGTGCTCTTTCGTTTTTGGAGATTTGTTGCATCATTCTCATGCCATACCCCGTTTTGTGATTTTAATATGCCAATTGCTGCTGCGCTGACAAGCTCCTGCCTTTAATACTTAAATAGTAAAGGACATGGTCAAGCGGTTTGTTTGTCCTTTCCTAGTACTTTACTGTTCTAGAGTTAAAGAGACTGCATTTTTCTTTGCTTGTCTTCTTATTGGCTCACGTTTGTTTTCAGAGCGGGGCCTCTTTTCTTGACTTGAGCTGGTGCCAAGTGAGGTGGGGTTTTTTCCTCAATGTTTATTGGTAAGCATGATTATTATTATTATTTTTTGTAGATACTCTGAGTAGTGGGGACATAAGATGTAAGCACTAAATACTATGTGATTATGTGTATAAATCAAAACCTTAACGTACATCTTTTTGTTGTTTTTAGATGTCACAATAGATCAATAATCACAGTGAGGAATTGGAAACAGCTATAAGGGTATAGTAATAACCCATTTTTCTTTGCGAAGCCTACGACTAGAAGCTTTGATTATGAGGTCCTGAAGAAAGCCAGGGATAGTCTTCCCGAAGGCTGAAACATGTCGACCAGTACATAGGAGCAGTAAACGTCTCCAACTGCTTCTTCTTTTTCTTTTTCATACACTGCTTTTAGATAGGAACACGATTGATGGGACACAAGTTAGAATTATATACTCTGTGTTCGTCAATTGCTTATTCTATTTTAAAAAACACTTTATATAATACAAAAATTTTTCCTAAAAATGTTTTTGCATTGCACTCTAAATATTTTTTCCTCTTCTCTTTGATGAATGCTTGGTAAGAGGATACAACTCATTCATATCACCTCGATGTCATAGGAGGTTGTTGAGAAGAGTTGTTTGGTACCCCAGATGATGACACTGGGCACTTTCAGAGTGTAATGATGGGATGCTGATTATCCTTAGATCAAGTTCCTTTTTCTCTTACCTCTTTTTTGTCTTCACTCTTGTGTATCTGTTCCTTTACATGCTTACTTCTTAAATTTACTGTTGGAGCAATTGCTAAGTGGCAACTTTCTTGAATTTGTATCAAGGGTTGCGATGTAGACCTCGGATTTCATTCTGTATTTGAATGCCAGAATGATATCACAGGTGACGCCCTGGTGTTCCAGCCACGTCCAGAGGCGCAGAGCCTCCTGACAAAGGGTCCACGACCCCACCCCGTTTGTTGCAATACCACATGGCGGTGGTGTTGTCCGTGAACACCTGCACGACACTTCCCCTGACAGAGGGAAGGAAAGCTTTCAGTGCAAGTCGGATCGCTCTCAACTCCAACAGGTTGATGTGGAGGCGAGACTCTGCCGGAGACCAGAGGCCTCTGATCTCCGCCTCTCCCATATGGCCACCCCATCCCAGGAGGGACGCATCCGTCACTACGACATGCTCCGGTTGGGGAAGGGAGAGGCTCTTGCCCGTGACCCAATCGCGGTCCGTGAGCCACCACTGCAACTGCTGTGCAGTGCCCTCCGAGATCAAGACATGGTCTGACAGGTTGCCGTGATGCTGGGCCCACTGAAACTTCAGGTCCCACTGCAGAGCCCGCATGCGCCGCCTGCACTAGTAGGATGCAGGAGGCCATCAGCCCCAGAAGCCGCAACACTAGCCTGACCGAAACCCAGGATAGAGGCCGAAAGATGGGAATCAGGGCCTGAATATCCCGGACCCGCTGTTCCGGCGGATAGACCCGGAACTGCGCCGAATCGAGAACCGCTCCGATGAAGAGGAGCTTCTGAGAGGGACTCAGGTGTGACTTCGGCACGTTGATGGAAAACCCCAGCAAATGCAGGAGATCCGCCGTAGTCTGGAGGTGGGAGACGACTGCCTGGGGCGAGCCCGCCTTCAACAACCAGTCGTCGAGATAGGGGAAGACTGGAACCCCTGATCTGCGCAGATGAGCTGCGACCACCGCCATCACTTTCGTGAACACCCGAGGGGCACTGGTAAGGCCGAAGGGGAGCACGGTAAACTGAAAGTGCTCCTGACCCACCGTGAACCGCAGGTAACGCCGGTGGGCCGGCAGGACGGGGATGTGGAAATATGCGTCCTGCAAGTCCAACGCTACCATCCAGTCTCCAGGGTCTAGGGCAGCTAGAACCTGAGCCAAAGTTAACATTTTGAACCTTTCCTTCCGGAGGAAGGCATTGACGTTCCGGAGGTCCAAGATAGGGCATAGGCCCCCTTTGCCCTTCTTGGGAACCACAAAGTAGTGGGAATAACAACCACGACCTACTTCTGGGCTCGGAACGCGCTCGACGGCCCCCTTGGCCAAGAGGGCCGAAACTTCCTCGTGGAGAAGATTCAAATGATCCCCCGAGATACGGTGGTGCTGCGGTGGCATGGCTGGAGGGGTCGTCTCGAAGGGGAGGGAGTAGCCCCTTCGGACGATTTGCAGCACCCACCTGTCCGATGTGATGGACCGCCAGTGGAGCAGGTGATGGCGAACTCTGCCGCCCACTGGCATGGAATGGGCCTGAAAGCTCGGACTAGGAAGGCTTTGAGGCGGATGCTGCCGGGGTGGATGTGGGCTGACCGCGTCGTCCTCCAGAACCGCCTCGGCGGAAACCACGTCCGCGACCGCGCGCAGGTTGGTTCTGCGGCTGGTGGCTAGGCTGACGTGAGGAGGCACCCCTTCCTTGGCCACGAAAGGCGGAAGTTTGCGACCGCGGGGCCGAGAGGCCCAAGGACTTGGCCGTAGCCCGGGAGTCCTTAAAGCGATTCAGCGCACTGTCCGCTTTCTCACCAAAAAGGCGAGTGCCATCAAAGGGCATGTCCATGAGAGTGCTCTGGACATCCCCCGAAAAGGACGTGGACCGCAGCCAGGCGTGACGTCTAAGCGCCACCGTGGTAGAAATCGCCCTACCCAGCGAGTCCGTAGTGTCAAGCCCACATCGGATTGCATGTCGTGCTGCATCCCTCCCATCGGCCAGAGCCTGGGTAAGTCGTGTCTGGGCCTCCTCCGGGCACAGGGGCAGCACGTCCTCCACCGTATCCCACAGAGAGTGGGAATAACGGTCCAAAAGACAAGCGGTGTTCAAGGACCGCAGACCCAAACTAAGGGAGAACAGCTTTTTGCCAAACTGTTCCAGTCTCTTGGAATCCCGGTCCGGCGGAGCGGTCGGGAAGGAGGATTGGGAGGTAGAAGCCTGGATAACCAGGCTCTCGGGGGTGGGGTGTTGGGACAGAAAACTGGGGGTCGCCCGGAGCAGGGCGGTGGCGCCTGGCGACGTTCCTGTCGACAGGAGGAACTGTGGAGGGCTTGGACCAGGTGCCCTGCAGAACGTCAATGAGGGCCTCATTGAATTGCAGCAGAGGCTCAGTGGAGCTTGCTGCAGACTGAAGCACCTCAGTGAGGACGTTAGTCCTCGCAGCCACGGCAGGCAGCTCGAGCCCAAGGGCTGCGGCCGCCTTGCGCAGCACCACAGAGAAAGCAGCACCCTCCTCCGAAGCCAAAGTCGGAGGAGAGATGAATCCAGTGTCTGGTGAGGTATCCAGACCACTGGCCTCCCCCAGTTCATCTGCCCTGTCCTGTGACAGCTGAGCCTGAACGGCCATAGGATCCTCGGACCTCTCCCAGTCGCCCCCGTCATCCGATTCCTGGTAAACAGGAGGAAGGATCGGAGCCGGACGATAGACATAATGTGTCTCTAACGGCGCCGTACGCGGCGTCCATCGACGCCGTAACGGCGCCGGATCCGGAGCGGGGCAGAACTGGGGCTCGACGCCGAGCGGAGCCGGCGTCGGAGGTGGAACCGGTGTCGATGCCGGTGGAGGAGGCGTGACGAGGTCGACCGGCGTCGGCGGGGAGTCCCTCGGAAACCTGCGGGGCCGGAGCCGGCGCCGGGGCCGGAGCCGCCGGCATGCAAGGTTGCCCAGTTGGGTCCGCGGGGCCCGAAGGCGCGCCAGCGGGCGTGGACGGCGGATCCAGGCTCCTCATGGCCGAGAGGAAGGCACTGACTTCCGCCGGCGTCGCGTCAGTCCCAGGGACCGGCAGGTATGGGGACTTGCGCGGCGCCTGTGGCTCCGCTGGAGCCGCGGGGGTGGAACCACCCTGACCCTCGGCCGAGTCGCGCGACCGGCGAGGGGAGTCTGAAGAGCGGTGTCGCCTCTTGGACTTCTTGGAGTGCTTCGACTTACCCGAAGACTTGGAGCCAGACGAGCGATGATGACGTCGGCTGTGGCTCCGCAACCGATCCTTGGACCTCCTCCTGGACCGGGATCGAGAGGGGAGAGGGGCGCGGAGCCGAGTGGCGAAGCTCGAGGAGCTTACGGGACCGCTCCCGTCTAGCCTTCGAGGTCAGGGCCTTGCAGTCCGAACACGACTCCGCGTCGTGGTCGAGGCCCAAACAGTAAAGGCACCGGCGGTGATGATCCGTAACCGACATCAAGCGGTTGCAGTCAGCACAGGCTTTGAAACCAGGCATCCTACCGGCACCGGAGTCGAGACAAGATCAAAAAGGATCAAAAAACTTAGTCAAAAAAGACTAAAAGGGGTAGCTCTCCCGGATCTGCGCTTACTGGCGCGGAAAAAAGAAGAACTGACGTCAGCGCGCGAGGGCGGCGTCTAAGTACTCCGACGACGTCATTCCGGCGCACGACGCAGATGACGGACGCGGAGCCGCAGACGACGCCTAGCGACACGCAAGGGGTATTGCTGACGAAAAATCTTCCGGATCCAGTCTGACGCCTGGGGATATTCTAAGGTGAGGAATCTAACTAACGTGTTTCTTTCAGATTCTCAGGTTTCTCATATGATGAAATGAGTACACATTGATTTTAAAACACACTGTATATATAAAATAGTTTTGTATGTTGCACTCAAACCATGGCTGGATCATTAGGAGATTTGCAGTTGCAATAGGGAAAAGACATTATGTATGATAATATAACATGAATATCATGGGGACATTTGTCCCGTTCTAATCGAGATTGAAGAGGTCTTCATATCGGTTGTCAATCATTTGCATGGTTTATCTTTTTGCCATCCGTGGACATTGTATATATATGGAGAGATATATATTTACCTTTTATCATTATTAATATTATTTTTTCTACAGGAGGTGTGTTTCTTTTCACAACATTCACTATTGTATTTTTCGACATGGGATTGTATTATCTGCACTTTGCTTAGCGTCAATGATATCATTTGATATTATAATGAGGTTATACTTCAGGCGGCTTCGTTTAGAGATTAATATCTTATCAATTAGGAGTATGGTTTTCAATGCATTGATTATGTAGCTGCATTTTCAGGTGGCCAATCAGTGAATAATCATTTATGAATTTCAATCATGTTTTTTGATGCCTTTAACATTGTTTATAGATTGTATATTTGATTATCAGATCTGATATTTGTGACAATTCTCCACTGGGAGTTGAGGGGTGCCATTGTTGCGGAAAGATTACTGTTCCGCCACATTTTGTATCATATTAACATCGTTGCTCCTGTTTTATCGTGTTTCAGGGTAAGAGGCAACCTGAGCGTATGCCGGGCGCCATTACACAAACAATGAAATGTTATGCATTATTCATGTTATTTAATTTCTGTTTTACCATCAAAAGGCAAGTTTATTTGCTTTTACAAAATTTGGTATTAGCGATTTTGAAAACCGCCAATGATTAATGCCATGAAGTATTTTTTCTGTGTCTATTATGACGTATGCGGATATATTGTGCAATACTTCCGATGCCCTTTGAACTTGACAAAGGCCGTCTCGGCTGAAACGCGTTGTTCGGTTTGTTTTCTTCCACTTGGAATATATATATATATATATATATATATATATATATATATATATATATATATATGTATGTATGTATGTATGTATGTATGTATGTATGTATGTATGTATGTATGTATGTATATATGTATATATATATATATATATATATATATATATATATATATATATATATATATATATATATATATATATATATATATATATATATATATATATATATATATATATATATATATATATATCCTACTGGCGGTCGCCAGTAGGTAGTTATAGTTAGGACCACGTTTCCATAGGAAAACCTCAACATTCTATTTTGAATAACTTTGGCGCCGGTCGACGAATCCTCGCGAATTTCTCAAAATAGGTGGGGCGCTACGCTCCGCTCCTACCCTGAAAGTCTCGGGGGGATCCGTCAAGCGGGGGCTGAGATAAAAGGGGGGTCCCAAAACGCGTTTTTCCCATGCATTTTTCCATAGGACCTTTAGAACGAGCTACAGCCCGAACGGCTGAACAGAATTACTCAAAATTTGGCAGAGAGGTAGTCCCTAGGTCAAGGAAGTGCCTTTTGTAGGTTTGGTGTAAATCTGTTCAGTAGATTCTGAGAAAATAGCCTTTAAATCAATATATATATCTGAGCCCGCTTACGGTACGCTTACCGTACGCTTACGGTAAGCGTACGGTGGCGTGCGCGAGCGCGATTCTGATTGGCTCTTAGATCTTAGTAAACATTCGAATCGGCCGAAACCAGGAAGCGGCGGCCGCCATTTTCTGTGTTTCACTCTGAAAAAAAAAGAGTGAAAACAAGAAAAGGGGGCAATGAGGAGAGTTACAGACCCCCTTACATTTGTGAGGGGGTCAAAGAAGGACTGTAAAGTACAAAACAAACATTTATTGATTTTTAAAAAAAATCACGGGGTACGCGTACGGTAAGCTTACGGTAAGCGTACGGAAGAAACATGGCGTGCGCGAAGGAGATTCTGATTGGCCCATAGATCTTAGTAAACATTCGAATCGGCCGAAACCAGGAAGCGGCGGCCGCCATTTTGTGTGTTTCACTCAGAAAAAAAACAGAGAAAACAAGGAAAGGGGGCAATGAGGAGAGTTACAGACCCCCTAACATTTGTAAGGGGGTCAAAGAAGGACAGAAAAGTACAAAAAAAACATTTATTGATTTTAAAAAAAATCACGGGGTACGCGTACCGTAAGCTTACGGTAAGCGTACGGTAAAAAAAAAAAAAAAAAAAAAATGAAAAGCAGATTTAAGAGTTTGCTCTTCATATGTCCTCCATGTGCGCACGGTGCGCGAAGCGCATCGTGCGTTCATGGCCCATCTAGCGTAATGTGGGCACGCGGTGCGCGAAGCGCACCGCATGCTCACTGTGCGCGCACGGTGCGCGAAGCGCACCGTGCGCGCATGGAACGAAATGCGTTAAGTGGGCGCGCACGCCACAAATGGCGTAAAGTAACTTAGCATTTAAAAAACCGTACAAATTCACTGAAAAAACCATAGGTTTCACACATGTTATAGTTAGCTGGACATTTTACTGATAAAAAACCAATGAAATTCCCCCGTTATAGTTACTGTAGGCAACTATAACTCACGCGACCGTAATCCTCTGCTGATGACATATGTGTCTTTATGAAAAAAAAATATTTGTAATATATGTATAGCTAAAATTTAATGGAAGAAGACATGGGCAAATAAGTGTCTAAATACAGTATTAGCATCAGCAGAGGATTGCGGTCGCGTGAGTTATAGTTGCCTACAGTAACTATAACGGGGGAATTTCATTGGTTTTTTATCAGTAAAATGTCCAGCTAACTATAACATGTGTGAAACCTATGGTTTTTTCAGTGAATATATATATATATATATATATATATATATATATATATCCATATCCAATCATCAAAAGATAACGCACTCTCAGAGGTCAATTTCTATTTTTTAAACAATCGCTACGCGTTTCGACACTCAAATGTGTCTTGCTCACACGATGTATAAAACTTTACTAAACGTGCATTTATACAAAAATGTAACAATAGAAGAAGTACTTCATCATTTCCTGTGCCGATACTGTTTACATGGCTGCCATTTTGGAACAGGTTCCGGCCTCATTTTATCGATCATTGTGTCAATGTTATATAGGAAATTATAAACAATATTGTAACAAATGATAAATAATAATAGTATTCGAGTACCCACAATTGCTGTTGCTGCCAAAAACAATGTACAAGTTTAAAGCACGAGTTCTTAACGTTTAGTCTGGCACCGGGTGTGTATTATCTGCAGTAACCTTTGAGTTGAAGTTGCAAAACTTTACAAATTGCAGACTGACATAGTATTGTCATTATGCACCACGTTACTGTATGCAAACTAGACATTCAAGTTAAAAACGGACTAGTGCCATTCGCAGGCCTGTCTGCAATGATGTTATGTATTATCAGCAGTAAATGGGTGACTTCCATATGTCTGTAGAAGTGCATAAACATATGTTAAACATTACGTTCAGCTTATTACCACAAAGATGGCTAATCATAGGGTCGTAGTACCTACATAAAAAGGCTGAAAGCGGCTAACAAAATACTCAAACAATTATAGAATGTACTATATACCAGGGCTAGTGCCCCTATAACATCATTGTTATGTATACGTGCAGGAAACTACCTCTGAATACCTAATGGTAAGATTGATTCCAAATTATACTTCTCACATGTCACCACACCATGCTAAATCAGAAGGATTCAAAAATAAAGTGAGTCCATGTTCCATCATGGAACTAATAAATACAAAAAGTTTTATAAGAAAAAATTGTATATATATAGTGAAAAACGTGTAGTTCTTATCTTATTGGACGTGCAGTGACACTCTTGGTGAAGAAAAGGGTAGGGAACCCGTGCCGTGTCTTGAAAAGTGAAGGGTCCCTTCCTTTCCTCCTAGATAATAATAAGAAGAACAATTAAAATCGAAGACACCTCAATATAATAATCAACATTACAACAATGTAAGAGTGTCTAAGTTAACATAAAACAGCATTAAAGAGAAAAAAGCATTAAAGTTATGAGGGACACGGCTTCAGTCCTCATGTAAATGAGTTGCCAATTCCTCGTCAAGATTGTGTCCCCCTGGAAACCTAGTTTCCAATTCCATTATCCATTTGGATTCCCTCTTCCTAAGGGATAACTCCCTGTTACCTCCTCTTTTGCCTGCATTTACCTGTTCTATGGCAAAGTATTTGAGCAGGGAGTTGTTGGAATGATGTTTGTCCTGAAAGTGTCGTGCGATGGGATAGTTCTGGTCTATGTTTGTAATGGCTCTAAGATGTTCTTGAATTCTTTTCTTCACCATGCAAGTTGTGCTCCCTACATACCTGAGTTTGCACGGACATTCAAGTATATAAATAACAAAACTGGTACTGCAAGTCAAAAACTGTGTTATAATCTTGTTTTGTCTCGATCCCCCAATTTCAAATTCTTTTACCATGTGGCTGAATTTACATGCTCTACAATGGCCACATGGGTAGAAGCCTTTGAGATTGAATAGATTTCTGTTGGGGGTTTCTGTAATGTCTCCTTGGACCAGCATGTCTTTCAAATGTTTTCCTTTCCTGTATGTAATAAGGGGTCTGTCACTGATACTGCCACCCATGTGATCCAAGGCTCTTGAATATACAGAAAGGGACGACAATGAGGAAATACAAATGAGAGTAATAACAGCATTTAACCATAAATCCAAACAGGTTCAGAAGATTCTAGCGGACAATTGGAAAATCTTAAAATCAGATCCCATCATAGGTGGCAGTATCAGTGACAGACCCCTTATTACATACAGGAAAGGAAAACATTTGAAAGACATGCTGGTCCAAGGAGACATTACAGAAACCCCCAACAGAAATCTATTCAATCTCAAAGGCTTCTACCCATGTGGCCATTGTAGAGCATGTAAATTCAGCCACATGGTAAAAGAACTTGAAATTGGGGGAATCGCGACAAAACAAGATTATAACACAGTTTTTGACTTGCAGTACCAGTTTTGTTATTTATATACTTGAATGTCCGTGCAAACTCAGGTATGTAGGGAGCACAACTTGCATGGTGAAGAAAAGAATTCAAGAACATCTTAGAGCCATTACAAACATAGACCAGAACTATCCCATCGCATGACACTTTCAGGACAAACATCATTCCAACAACTCCCTGCTCAAATACATTGCCATAGAACAGGTAAATGCAGGCAAAAGAGGAGGTAACAGGGAGTTAGCCCTTAGGAAGAGGGAATCCAAATGGATAATGGAATTGGAAACTAGGTTTCCAGGGGGACACAATCTTGACAAGGAATTGGCAACTCATTTACATGAGGACTGAAGCCATGTCCCTCATAACTTTAATGCTTTTTTCTCTTTAATGCTGTTTTATGTTAACTTAGACACTCTTACATTGTTGTAATGTTGATTATTATATTGAGGTGTCTTCGATTTTAATTGTTCTTCTTATTATTATCTAGGAGGAAAGGAAGGGACCCTTCACTTTTCAAGACACTGCATGGGTTCCCTACCCTTTTCTTCACCAAGAGTGTCACTGCACGTCCAATAAGATAAGAACTACACGTTTTTCACGATATATATACAATTTCTTATAAAACTTTTTGTATTTATTAGTTCCATGATGGAACATGGACTCACTTTATTTTTGAATCCTTCTGATTTAGCATGGTGTGGTGACATGTGAGAAGTATAATTTGGAATCAATCTTACCATTAGGTATTCAGAGGTAGTTTCCTGCACGTATACATGGCAATGATGTTATAGGGGCACTAGCCCTGGTATATAGTACATTCTATAATTGTTTGAGTATTTTGTTAGCCGCTTTCAGCCTTTTTATGTAGGTACTACGACCCTATGATTAGCCATCTTTGTGGTAATAAGCTGAACATAATGTTTAACATATGTTTATGCACTTCTACAGACATATGGAAGTCACCCATTTACTGCTGATAATACATAACATCATTGCAGACAGGCCTGCGAATGGCACTAGTCCGTTTTTAACTTGAATGTCTAGTTTGCATACAGTAAAGTGGTGCATAATGACAATACTATGTCAGTCTGCAATTTGTAAAGTTTTGCAACTTCAACTCAAAGGTTACTGCAGATAATACACACCCGGTGCCAGACCAAACGTTAAGAACTCGTACTTTAAAACTTGTACATTGTTTTTGGCAGCAACAGCAATTGTGGGTACTCAAATACTATTAATCATTTGTTACAATATTGTTTATAATTTCCTATATAACATTGACACAATGATCGATAAAATGAGGCCGGAACCTGTTCCAAAATGGCGGCCATGTAAACAGTATCGGCACAGGAAATGATGAAGTACTTCTTCTATTGTTACATTTTTGTATAAATGCAAGTTTAGTAAAGTTTTATACATCGTGTGAGCAAGACACATTTCAGTGTCGAAACGCGTAGCGATTGTTTAAAAAATAAAAATTGACCTCTGAGAGTGCCTTATCTTTTGATGATTGGATATTAACGCAACCGGCTTTGGGTTCGCCGGTAAACGCACCACCTGACGAGGGATTGATCCCGGAAGGACCCGATTTTGGTTTACTGATATATATATATATATATATATATATACACACACACACACACACACATTTTTTAAATGTTCTGATATACACACTTATAAAAACTTAAAACAGAGACTTTTTTAAATTAATTGCTTTGGTGGGTGCTTCAGATTAGGGAAATTACATCAGAAGCCATTTCTATTAGCAGGCATTTAAGCGACAGGCAAAATGACGACTGTATTCAATCTACTGCGTAGTGAACAGTTCAGTGTACACCACTATGTATGTACTGCTCTCAATTCTTCAATTTGAGGTGAAAAATCAATGTTTAAAAAAAAGAAGCTTTTTTCCAGACATGCTCCCTCCATTTTTTAAATAACTAAATCCAAATTGTGTAACATTTTGCTTTCAGTTCCTTGACGGATATATAAAGGACCAATTATCTAAAATCGTTTTTAACACCAAAACAGCAATCTTGTGGTGTTTGATATTTTCAGAGGTAATCATTGTTATAGATATTACTATTTCTTCAATTAGTTTTACAGCAATATTGTTTGCTTTTCCCATTATTACATGACTTTGTCCATGCATTTATTTCAGATGTATCTCTATAGAGCGTTAAGTGAACTTCTGATGAAAAATACCTTTTGGTGAAATACTCAGATTAATGTATCCTAATCTGAATGGTAAATAATCACAAACAAGGTATTGCCATTTGTCAATGTCATAGGTTTTATTCCAAATGTATCACATGTATTTGTGTTGTTTATGCTACAAGTTTGTACCTGCAAATATGAATACATTACCTCCCTCAGGTAATATGAGTTTTGATGTTGTAAATGTATTGTTTGCAAGGTATCATCAATCTCATACATATGAGGTGAATAGTTGGCTATTATGTTGCACAACTCTTACAACAAGGTCTTTAGCAATTTGTTAAATTTTGCGATCCTTTTATATATATATATATACGGACTTGAAGGATATTGATTTAAGAAACAAACAATGTCCACCTTCTATTACCACACAACCCTTTGTGCTCTTCACTGACACTACTATTGAGGGATGTTCTAGTTATTTCAAATAGAGCAGAACACAGTTCAATTATCCCCTTTAATAATTCACAGTTTGCCTCCTTGTTTAAAAATATTAAATCTACAATCCAAATAACTTGTACCAAAGCTGAAGATTCCACTGAAAATGCTTCCACTCACCGTACCTTATGGTCCATTATACATTAAAATAAAAGCTCTTTGTAAGCCTAATTCGAACACTCTTTTCAGACAGTTACATATTAAGAGATATAAATGAATAATTTGAAAACACATGACAAAATCTTTCATGTACTCTGTTACTGTACTGCCATTATAATACTGTTTCATCTGTTTTCTTGAGATACCTTGTAAAATGGATAGTAACTATTCCGTTTCTGGTTTGCGACTATTCAATTATTTTAGCTAACTTTAAAGTAACACAGGTGACTGTTTTTATAATCATAGAAGATATGTGTCTAGAGAATAATGAAAGGTGTTTGTTATGTTACCTTAGTTACCTACTTTTTTTTTATTCTGACACCAAAAGGATGCTTTTTTATAATGGTGTCACAACTGAAATAGTATTCTCTTTTTACTTGAATTATTTAAGTAATTTTAATAACATTAGTTTTAACTATTTGATGTATTTATCTTAACCGAAATTAAAACATTGTGATTTTCATTTCACATCCCTGATAAAGCGGATGTTACTGCCCAACATATGCTGGCTATCACTGTGAAGTTTCAAATCAATGTCAGGTAGAAAAGTGAATTGAAATGTTTTTCAAAAGTGTTTAAATCACCGTCCATGCAAAGCATGAAATGGCTACTATTGTCAATGCATTTCCATGGCCTCTCAACATGTTTTGGTTATCAGTTTGAAAAGTGAGATTTGTTTATAAAAGAATGGCGCAAAGCTCATTACATTTAAACACAAGAATTCATTCCATTCACCATCTTTTGAATTTCCAAAGGATATAATTGAGTCTTGTATTTATAATTTATGAATCGCTTTTTACGATTTACTTAATTACCAGAAAAGTATCTGGTTCTAGAGTAGAAAAGCAGCAGTGTACGGCCCAAAGACTCGGTATTTTAACCATCATTCTTGTTATTCAGACATTACAACCAGAGGTACACCACATTCAGAATATTTATAATAGTTTTAAAGATTAACTATTTTCCAAGAAAAGTTGCATAAATCCGTGAGTAATCTTCATTTATTGATGCTTATTTGATACACTGCAAAAGCCAGCCAACGTGTTTCGTGCATAAGAAAATGGACTTCTTCAAAGCATTAATATGGTAAAACAGATGTATGTCATATAGTCCAGTTGAGTAAGATACATATAGGTTGGCCCGGTACTATGAGTGCAATAGTTCCCACAGTAGTTCGTCCAAAGAAAAAGAACAAAAAGTCATCAGATAAATGACATTCCACCCATGTGTAGATTCGGTACTCCAAAGTACTCCTCCCGGTGTCGAGAGAGGTCCTCTCCGGCCGCGTTCTTGAGACTGCAAGGAGTACTTTGGCTCTCGCATAACAGCACTAATTAAAGTGCTTAACGTGGGGCGGATGTGCCCTTTGTTTAACGCACACTCGGAACACAGGAACCTTATACATACCAAATGTCATTTATCTTAGTCAAGTGGACCACCTTGTACAATACAGTCAAAAGCTGTGGCATACAGTCAGTATGTTATAAGCTTATTTGTACCTCCAGATTCATCTTCTCTGAAGAAACGCTCATTGCAAGACAACTGGTAGGATTCATTCTCCTTCTTCGAACACAGTCCATTCGTGCTGAGAAGGTCGTTGCAGATGACGTCAAACATTTCATATCCGATCTGATTACCACACTGGCCGAGCTGCAGCGATATCACTGCCATGTTATCTGGCAAAGAGAACTAACCCCTGAAAATGAAACCGATGCATTTAGCTGCTTCGTTTATAGGAGGTAGTACATATTAAGGAGATCCGGGGGGGGGGGGGAGGGGAGGGGGGAATGCAAGTGCCTCAAAAGGCAAGTACCACCTGTTACACACTGTCATTTTACCACTGTAGACAGGGAAAGTATACTACTGGCCATGCTCTCCCTCTCCCTGAGAATATGATTACCTTTGAGGGAAGCATGTATGAGTTGGCAAAGGCTATAGGCAAGTTCAGCTTCTAGGCTGTAATATTCTTACCATCTATCCAGCAGTTTACAAGTACTTTGTTTTAGATGACATTCTCAGAATGGATAGACCACTATTCTAATTCCAGTCCATTAATATCTGAGGCATATGGATTGTCACTGGGCTTCTGGAATGCTCATTACAATCTATGTACAGAAACATCAGAGTAAACACCCATTTGTGAATAGCAGTAATGACAGAAAGAAATATTGGGAAACATCAACATGTGTATTATTTCCTTTACAAGACCGTAAAAAGATGTAGGTAAACACAAAAGAAGGGCCAGTGGAGATTTAGAGACCTGCAGGTGTTCACTACCAACTCATATTTTACACACAAAGAACCACCTAGGGCTAAAAAGAGTTAGAATACTTAGCTGAACAGAAATATTCCTTTTTTGGGACGAATTCCCTCACACAGCAGAGGTGGCACGCTTCATCATTGGGATTCTCCTTGTACCATGACAGCGGATCACGTTGTGGGCTACAACTCAGTCTCTGAGAAGGAGGTTTGGTAGAAGCCCTATGATATACTAAAGGCTGGTGAGGCTTGCAGAGTGTGCTGTATGTGAAAAACTGACTCCAGGGCAGGCGTACAACTTTATTCATGCATGCCTGGGTCAGGATTAAAAAGAGAGAAAGGACACTGCAGTGGTCAACTGACCTTGCTTCCATGTGGCACTAGTTGTTGGTCTATGCAGTGGGGCGTCATGCGCCCCAACCAAACGCACTGCGAGATGTGCCACGTTGGCAATTATCAGTTCCTCGTAAACCACTCATTTTCCAAATATCTCAATGTCAACAAGATGAACTAATGGAAGTAAATATCGGACGTTAGTTTAAACCGTTGTATATTTGGAAGGTCATTGTTAAAGTGATTAGTGAAGGGAGAGAGCAGGATTGAAGGTGTTGGTAGTGTGGAGGAAGCAGCCTGTCTGTGGGGAGAAACAAACAAGCTGTTCATGAGGAGTGGGAGGGAGAGATGACATTTGGGAAAACACTTCACTGAAACAATGAGAGGGGATTGGAAATGTGGAACACGCAGCCTGACCACAGGAAGAGACAAACGAGTGGTTTATGAGGAGAGGGAGGGAGAGATAACATTTGGGACATTACTTTACTGAAAAGATGGGAGGTTGATTGTATAATGACAGGGGTGCTAATTGTTGGTAAATATGACAGCGCTGAAATGTTAAATGCGCTTTGGTGTATCGAGCACTCGACGGGGAAAATACTAATCAAACATGATGTGAAAGTATGATTAATGCTAAAGTATGATTAATATTAATTAGTGATTGTTTATTAATATTTACAGCGACCCCTGGCGAAGGGCACTTCAATGCCCGAAATGCATTGGGTTTTATTCAATAAACACTGCCTTTGATGAACTTCGCTTTTGTCATGTTCTTACAAGAGGTCCGGAGGGGCACAGTCTGAACATTAAGAAATTTGGAAAATAGCGCTGGACATTGTGTGGGGACTGAAAGTTAAGATTGAAAAACAAAGAAGAGGAATAAAAGGATGAATGTAACAAGAAAAGAGTGGTTTACGAGGAACTGATAATTGCCAACGTGGCACATTTCGCAGTGCGTTTGGTTGGGGTGCCTGACGCCCCACTGCATAGATTTGTTACTCACGGTGTCAATTGGGCAAGACACTTTTTACCAAGCTGCACGCACAATGGATTAATTTTGGACAAGTCAGAGAACGAAGAAACAATGGATGAAAAGGTGTGCATCCCTTTCCCAGAACTAGTTGTTGGTCAACATGTTTCTGCCAACTAGACCATCAGAAGTGGTGTATTGGTATTCATCAGGACCTGTAAGTATTGCTTATGCTCGATTAGAGTGCTCATGAAAGGACAAAAATACAAAACCAGTAAGTGGTCCACAGCGAGTTTCAACAGCGGATCCACTGCTTTAGAACTTGTAGGGAGATATGACCGCTAGGTTATTATAACAATATCAGTGGCACTTATCAATTTAGTGCCATCAACTGCCAAAATTATGGAGAGATGTGACCACCATGAAAGTGTGTATATATAACATCAATAAATCCTGGCATTCAAACAAAATACACAAAATCCCGCAATTGTCAAGTGTTGGGCCTCAACTCGAGGGACACTAGCATGGAGCTCTGGGTGCACTCTGTCCTATAGTGGGAATATAGGTAATTATTACATAGGTAAAATAAGAAGTAGTAAGTCTATTTGGTACTGATGTACTCAATTTAAGCTGTGTCCTTGATGAAACCGGAGAACAGCATTGGTAAAAGAAAGAGAGATAGAAGTCCAAACGAATGAACCAGGGGTTCAGTCAAATACCCATGGAAAGTAAAATGTAAAGAATGCATATATGTCTATACACAAACCAAAATGTCCAGGTTTTGCTTGCCCATGCATAGGCATTGGCTATGAAAATTCACTAGCCAAAGGTGGTAAGGTGGCAGCCTTCTAAGAAAGCAGTGTATGTTGGTCCTGCTCCAAATGTGATGGCATAGTGTTATTGGCTTCCTGCAGAAGTACGTGTTCATGTCACAAGATAATATAAGTTGACCAAAAATGGGTGACGGTGTTTCATAATACCGATTACCAGATATAAAGCTATTGGCGTAATAGTCTTAGGACTGTACCATAATGATGAAATGAGGTGTGTAAGAAGACTTCGCACACATAATGTAAGCAATGTTGTTATGGAACTCAAAGGAGTCACACTAACTGAATCACTAGAGCTGAGCCGCTCTGGGACAGTGCTAACTGTGCCCCAGCCAGTCATAATGTGAACAAGTAAGTCAACGAGCTTGGGAAACTGGAAGCGTCACTAGAACAAGCCTGAAATAGCGCAGGAAATCTGGAATAGCAGCTCCGTAATAGATGCTTAATCAAGTTACAAGACCAAAGATGGCAGTCATATTCCTCATATACACAAATAATGCAAAAAAAAACTTATCGTAACAAGCTTGAGTAACTAGGAGCGTCTGTCACAAGCTGGTGTAGCGTGGGGGATTTCGTTCTGAAAAAAAAAAGTAAGGTTATGGAAGGGGGAGGCGGTTGGAATTGTGGTATTGGGTGGCCCCAAAATGTTGGGGGCCAACATGGGTTGGGGGGCATGAAGAAGTGTCTGGCCCACCCTCTGCATCTGCCAGAGCGATTGGATACACTGGAACCAGAGTCAGAGTTGTCTGACCACTAACATTTTAGGGCAAATCTTAGGCAGATCAATAGGTAGAAGAAGGCAACAACAAGCCAATGTACATCGGAGCCCCCTCCAGTCACCCCTACACACAGAGCATGATTTAGGACGACCCACAACCAGGCACAAGCAGCGGGATGGATTAGTCATTAATCTCAGCAGCCATGTTTTGACACGATTAGAAACCAGGCTACTAAACAAAGGGCTAGGTTTTGTCCCCACATATAAAGGTGATGACTTTCAAATACACAAAGAACCTTCATAAATTACGCTTGCATGACTTTTTTCAAAGAAAGAACTGATATTGACACCGGGGAACTGCAATCCAATATGGACCTTAGGAATAAATCCACTTTCAACCCTCCTTCTCACATGCTTCCTCCCAAAGTACTGACCTATGAAAAGGCAGCACTAAAAGATTTTGAGAACACAAAACACAAGGTGAAACGACCTTGCAACAGCTTTCCAAACTTGAACAGTCAGCCATCATCACCCTCATTACAGATACGACCATTACAATAAAACCAGTCAACAAAGATGGTGCAATTGCCATTCTTGATACAGCATCCTATAGGGCTGAATGCCTCAGACAACTGGGGTGTTAGAAGCTCCTACTGACCACTTAAGTGTGACCCAACTAAACGACTGAAATCCACCATCAAGCTGCTTGTAGAAGAAGCCAAAGACACTTGGTGTATAACAGTGAAAGAAGCCAAATACTTGATTGCAGCGGACTCAGTCATTCCCTATTTTTATGTACTACCCCAAATTTATAAACCACAGTGCCTATCATTTCAGGGATTGGGTCACTACTTCAACCTCTTTCACAGTTGGTAGACTTCATTTTGAGACCTCTTGTACGGACCATGCCCACTTACATGCATGGCAGCAAAGATGTTCTTAAACATCTCAATAGCCTAGTCTTGGATATCCAGACAGAGTAGTTGATCTCCTTTGATGTTGAATCACAGTACACTTGTATTTCCCAGGACCAGACCCTTGCCACAGTTGAGTCTCTGCTCCCAGTCAGTCCCCATGACTTCCTCATGCCCATCTGTTTTATCATGCATTGTGCCAACTTGGCCATGAAAGAAAATCTTTCACTTTGAAGATTGTCTACATTTACAAACCTCCGAGACTTCCATGGGCAGTATCTTCGCCCCTAGTTTGGCGAATCTGTATGTGCATGATTTTGAAACCATGCATATCCTTTCTCCTTCAAAAAGTCGGTATGCAGCAACTGGCATATATTGAATAAGGGTAGCCAGACTATACAACCCCTCGTTTGCGTTCACATGTAGCCAGAATATGAGGGACAAGCTGGTACACATTAGACCCCACCATTCTGCAAACACTAGACAAGAAACCCTATGGAATCGGCCACCAGTGCAGGGACATTTTACATGTGCTCTGGTGGGCCATGCGCATTTACTGAGTGCACCACTCACATATCTATTGGTACCAACACACCCTGGGAGCTCAGACAATACACTGATTGTTATAGTGATATGTTGATCTATCTTATCACCTGCCCTTGTGAGCTGAGAGATGTTGGCAAGACCACACACAAAGACCATCATCACTGAGCACCGTAGCACCATAAGATGCAAAGAACTAGCTACGAAACTGACCAACCACTTAGTCGACCAAGGGCATACAGCCGACAAGTTGCGCTGGACAGAGTTAGATAAACCTACACCACTGGCCTCTGTCCAAAATATCTCACAGTATCTCATTGGTAAAGAACAGCGTTGGATTTTCAGATTATGGAGTCATGTGCATGTGCTCAATGATGAGATACTATGGACATCTATCCCCTAAACATAATCTATTCACTTCCGACATGGCCAAATACCCGCCTATTGTCTACTAGCCAGTGCATTACACTATCACAAGGTGCTGTAACCACTGCAGTTTAGTGATCCCATCCCCCTGATTTTTCTGGCCCACTTGGACTTCAAAACCACAGTAGCAATACCACTAGATCTGCATTAACATGCATATCGGGCACATTTTGCATTTGTGGATAGATTGGGTCTCTAGTTTAAATTATCTAACATTGTCATTTGAGCTATTTTGCTACCGACTGCAAATCGGATACTTCAGGACCGCATTCTTAACACTGTTAGTTAGGTCCTCACTAATGTCTTGCTACACAGTACTTAATATAGTGCTCTAATTAGCGTAATCGTTCCACACGACATGAGAATCTCACAGATTTGGCATAGTGTGGTCAGTGATTCCTTTGCTTTACCTTGGGGTCACTATCTAATATTCTAGTCCAATGAGCGTCCCTTTTAAATCCATGCCACACGGCAGCTACCATGCTGCCTATTCTTCTCATAATGTGACTCTTTTTATAGTCATGTGCAATGGTTCCATACGATACCAGCACCTTGCAATATTTGCTTATTGTGGACAGTGACTACAGATTGCTTCACCTCAGGGTCGCTATCCATTGTTTTAGTCCAACGTGGACTATAGTTCCCATGATTCCTGCTCAGTCACGCACTTTCATGCATCACCTGGAGCTTTCTTCAGCATTCAAACTTGGTGTGCTCAAACCAGGCGGTGATTGGACGTTTCAGGGGCATCAGATCACGTAGGTGCTGTCATTCTATACACGACTATCTGAACTTGAGCCTCTTTGCCACTAAGGTTCTGCCATCGTGCCTGCCTTTACTGCTTATTAGCTGCTTAATTAACGGCTTGTTACTGAGCTGTTGCTCCTAACCTCCTGCGCTACCATAACTTGTTCCAGCGATGCTCTATGTTTCTCGTGTTCATTGCAATAAGAGTGGTTTACACTAGTTATACTTATTGTAATAATGTCTGCCCTTTTTGCTCATGTAGCGCAGTTGCTTGACGTATTGCTTCTTATGGAGCTACAGCTCCTGGTCTCCAGCGCTACTCCGGCTTGCTACAGCACCTCTCACAGATTCTCGAGCTTGTTGTGATAAGCGTGTTTTGCACTTTTATACACATCATGACTGCCCTTTTTGCTTGTGTAGTGTAATTGCTTGACTTAATGTCTGTTACGGAGCTACAGCTTCTTTTCTCCTGCGCTACTCTGGCTTGTTACAGAAACAGTTTCTCAAGCTTGTTGCAATAAGCGTTGTTTGCATTATTTGTAGATATTTTGAATACGACTGCCCTTTTTGCTCTTGTAACTTGATTGAGTGCCTATTACGGAGCTGCTGCTCTAAGTTTTTCTGCGGTATTTCTGGCTTGTTATTACGATGCTCCCAGTTTCCAAAACTTGTTGAATTACTTGAACATATAAGGAGTAGCTGGGGCACTGTTAGCACCGTCCCAGAGTGGCTAAACCAGTGATTCAGTTAGAGTGGCTCCTTTGATTTGCATACCAAAATTGCTTACATTATATGTGCGATGTCTTGTTAAACACCTCATTTCATCCTTATGATAGAGTGCTAAGAATATTACGGAAGTAGTTTTCTATCTATCAAGGTGTATTATGCTACACCGTCACCCATTTTTGGTCAACTGATGTTATCTTGTGACACCAACAGGTACTTCGGTGGCAAGTCAATAACACTAGGCCATCACATACACTGCTCATCTTTGAAGCCTGCCACCATACCACATACCACTAGTAAAGTTTCATGGCCAACATCACTATGCATGCAAGCACAATCCAGATGTTTCAGTCTGTGTATAGACCTATATCCATTCTTTACATTTCACTTTCCATGGGTATTCAACTGAAACCCTGGTTCATTCTTTTAGCCTTCTAGCTCTTTCTTTTACTAATGCTGTTCTCCTGTTTCTTCAAGGTCAGAGCATCAACTATAGGACAGAGTACACCCAGAGCCCCACGCCAGGGTCACTTGAGTTGAGGCACAACACACGCAAATGCAAGTAAGCTTGTGTATTTTGTATGAATGCCATGATTTGATTGATGTTATATACACACTTTCGTGGTGATCACATCTCACCATAATTTGGGCAGTTGGTGGCACTAAATAAGTAAGTTCTACTGAGATGGTTATAATAACCTAGCTGTCATTATCTCTCTCTAAAGGTTGTAATACAGTGGATATGCTGTTGAAATTCACTGTGGACCACTTCTTGGTTTTGTATGGTTTCCTTTCACAAGCAAGTTAATTGAGCAGAAGCTATATTTAGAGGTCGTGATGAATGCCAATACCTTTTCTGAGGGTCTAGTTGTCAGGAAGATGTTGACCAATAATTAGTAATACATGGACGTACGGTCAGTTGACTGCAGCAGTGTTCATTTTCTTTTTAATTCTGACCCAGGAATGCATGAATTAAGTTGTAAGCCTGCCCTGGAGTCCCTTTTAATCATTTTTTCACATATTGCATTCTCTGCGACCACCCTTTAGTTCACCATAGAGCTTCTACCAAATCTCTCAAAATATCTGAAGAGCTCCTCCTTCTCAGAAAGGGAGTTGCAGCCAGCACCATGATCTACTGTCACAGTGCGAGGAGAATCCAAATGATGAAGCATGCCACCTCTGGGTGAGGGAATTTGTCCTAAAAGAGGAATATTTCTGTTCAGCTAGGTTTTTCTAACTCTTTTTAGAACCAGATGTTTCTGCCTTAGAAGGTGTAAACCTATTCCAGTTGAAGGCATCTTGGAAATAACTTGGCATTGTCCTTAAAACAAAGGAGTTAAGACTGCCTCACTAACATTTTCACACTTGTCAGAGACATTCAAACGTTCATATACTCACCAGGTGAGACAGTCCTATTGATCTACTAGAACGGACATGTAGCAGTGGCTCATATCAGGGTTGCATTGTGTACATCCTTCACCTCTATTTTCAGTCACTCAGAGAATGGTTTCCAGGGATTCTCTATATTCATGTTTCATGTAGACAGCAGTAATCTGTTTTGGGAAAAAAGGTATACAACAAACAAGTGACCACAGATCATATTTTGAATTCTTGCCGTTATTCACAGTATTTTAATAGCACGTGAATAATAATAGCACGAGTATGACAAAATGCTTGTCATACAACAATAAACTGAACCCTTTTTCATTGCTCAGCTGAAGATCAATGAAGAAAATCTTTGTTTTGGGGAATAAAGGGCCATCATTATTTCAATTAAGCACGTGCCAAACATAGTATGTTTATTACAATCATTTACTGCTCAAAAAAACACAAACATACCAACAAACATATTTCAAACAACTGAAATACATATGACGTACAAAACAAACACCACACTCAAATAGAGCAGTCCTGTTTTGGGACACTATTACGTGAAGTGACTGCATTCAATTAGCTGACAAGAATTATGGCAAAAGATCTTTAGGACCTCACAAGCTAGCTAGGACCATCAACATAATACCCATGGTGTGACATTTTATTGGGGTCGGGGTGAGGTGGGTGGGTGGGTGGGTTGGTGGCAGGTTGGAGCCGAACATGCTTGGTGACGAAAAGCATTCACTAAAGTTGAATAGTCTACTGCCGGTACATGGTGCTGCTCTAAAAGTTGGTGTCTCCGTATAAGGTACATCTTTGCATACACTCCTGATCTTAAGGTATACACCAACCCCCTTGAATGTTTCATTATTGTGTCACACCTTTTCCAAAGGAGTTCTCACCTACTGATTAGCTGTTATGGTGAACGGTTTACCTCCCTCATTCCTTCTGGGTTGTATACAATCCAAAAGCTACCAATCAGCAGGAGTGTAGTAACACACTTTCCATGTGCCCGTTACGAAGACCTCACCCTATAATGCAGCTTCCAGAATTCTGTTATCCACTGGATGTCAGACCTGTTTTATGTCAGGAACGATGTTTCTTGTTTACTCATCCCTGTTAGCGAATTGCTGTGAACTGTGCACTTGACAGGACAGCTGACCATCTGAAGTAGTTAAAAAGCCCCTGTATATAGTGGTTGACAGTACGTTTTTCTGCATTTTGTTAACTGGGTGGTAATTTGAGTTGGACATTGGCCATGTTTTTAAGGTGGTTTCACCTGAATGGTACATCCCATGTCATACTGATGAGGTTTTTTTTTTTGGGGGAATTTTTTTATTGTTTTCACACAAAACGGTACAGTACAGTCGATGAGAATAACAAAGTCGTTCCCCAGCAGACACCAGCGCCTCCCCTAGCCCTAAATCCAATCCTCCCGCAGCGCCTCCGCCCAAGTTTCCAAATCCGGCATCCCTACCCCCGATAGTTGCTCCCGAGTCCTTATCATCTGTCAGTGTCGGAGGCTTCATCTTCCTGTGCTGGCGGTGGTTCACATATGCCCCCTCTGTATTTGTTCCATGCCCCCCACACTTTATTCCATTTTTGTGGAAACCCCCGCCCGATGAACACCGATCTCTCAGCCAGCATAGCCCTATCCATGTCCCTTCCCCATACAGACAGCAGCGGTGCCTCTCCCGATCCCCATTTCTGAGCTATGTTCCGCTTAGCAAGCACAATCCCCAGCGTAGCCCAGCTCTGAGCCTGTCGGTTAAGGTCGTTGGGTTCCCACACGTTTAGGAGACAACGCTTGGGCTCTGGCACCAGCGACACTCCCCCCGACTGGGACAGTGTCCGCATCACCCGCTTCCAGTATTCTTGGATGACAGGGCATTCCCATATGGTGTGATAGAAGGTACCCTCCTCCCCGCAGCCGCGCAAGCAGAATGGGTGGGGTGCCCTACCTATTTTGTGTAGGGTGTATCTGGTGTAGTATGACCGATGCAGAATCCGGAGCTGTACCAACCGGAGCCCAGAGGGTATCCCCGCCTCCCGGGGGGACGCCAGTGCCTCCCTCCACTCCGGGTCATCAAAGTCCCCCATATCGCTGGGCCATTTCTCCCGTAAGGGTCCCATAGGGTCAGGCAGGTTATTTATGAGCTTACGGTAAGTGAACGATGTGGCCCTCTTAGGCATATAGTCTGTGAGCAACCTATCCTCCATTGGTGACGCCTCCGGGACCGCAGCGCCAGGCTCTAGCTGCGACAGCAATGCGTGCTTGACTTGGGTATAACGGAACCATTCCGAAGGCGCCAGCTCATATTGCTGTTGCAGGTGCGAGAATGAGACCACCGCACCCCCATGCCACATGTCGCCCACCGTGGAAATCCCAATGTCGTCCCAATTGTCGAAGCCCTTACTGTGCCTAAGCCTCCCGAGCCGCTTTGTGTCCCACAAAGGCGTAAGCTGGGTCAGGACTCCTCTCCACCCCAGCTTAGGCTGGGCCGCATGCCATATGGCCATAGTCTGCCTCAGGGGGCCAATTAGGTCTGGGGTTAGCCTCCCGTCGTATAAGGGCGATAGCATACCCCGTGTACCGAGTATGTCCCTGTCCGCTTTGAATGCGGGGTCCGATTGTGGGACGTGGAGCCACTGGTTAATGACCTTCAGCTGTGCCGCCCAATAATAAAGCCGGATGTCGGGAAGTGCTATCCCCCTGTCATACCAGCCGCGGGTTAGCTTGAACTGCGAAATACGCGCCGGCCCATTACTCCACAGAAGGCCCGTCACCTGCGTCGCAATTGTACGAAAATACGCCGGTGGTATTTGATACGGTGTGTTTTCCAACACGTAGATGAAGCGAGGCAGGGCCATCATCTTAAAAAGTGCCGCACTCCCCAACAGGGTCAGCGGCAGCGCACCCCAATGGCGGGCATCCCGCTTGAGACGGTCTAGTGGGGGCCGGAGATTCATTTGAAAAATATCTGCTTGATCCACTGTGATGTGAATACCCAAGACCAGTTTATCGTGTACCCCGATGCCCTACCGAAAACTTTGCAAATGTTGAGTAGTGTTAGGATGGAGCGCCGCGGGGAGGCCGTACATCATCCGCGTAAAGCGAGACTCTGTCTTCCCAGCCATCCGACCACTTGAGTCCCCTTATGGAAGGTTCCCAGCGAATCCATGCCGCTAGAGGCTCGATCACCAGGGCAAATAACAACGGCGATAGGGGACAGCCTTGACGTGTGCCCCGCGTCAGGGGGAATTGCCGTAACATGAGCCATAGGATTGGTGTACAAAAGCCGAATCCAGGCAATAAATTTGGGCCCAAATCCCAGATGGTGCAGTACTGCGAACAAGAAGGGCCATTCGACCATGTCGAACGCCATCCGTGCGTCCAGTGACAGGAGCACCGCTGGTTCTCCCACGCGATCCGCCCGAGCCAGTGCGCTATGCAAGCGCCGTAGGTTGTGAGACGTACTTCTGCCGGGCATGAAGCCAGACTGATCCGGATGTATAATTTCGAACAGGTGCGGTGTTAGCCTAGTCGCCAACAGCTTTGCCAAGATCTTTGCCTCCGCATTAAGTAACGAGATAGGGCGGTAGGAAGTACACTTATCTGCCGGCTTGCCTGGCTTTGGGATTACCACAATGGTGGCTGTTCGCTGATCAGGTGGGAGTTCACCTCTCTGCAGACTGTCTGAGAACATATTAAGCAAGTGGGGGGCAAGTGTCCCCACCGCTCTCTTGTAAAGCTCAATCGGGATGCCATTCGGACCCGTCGCTTTACCCGACTGCAACGCCCCCACCGCAGCCTGTATTTCTTCCACCGTGAGATCGGCCTCCAGGGCCGTCAGCGCTTCTGGGGTCAATTTGGGCATGGCCAGATCCTGAACATAAGTCAGCGCCTCATCCACCGTCATTGAGGAAGTGGAAGAGGAGACTGCCTGAAAGTGTTCTGCAAGGATATTCACTATGTCACGCGGGTCAGTCGTTACCAGACCTGTCTCTGAGCTAATCCGTGCTATCCACCTAGAACCTCTTTCTCTTTTATCCAACCATGCCAGCAGCCTCCCAGTCTTGTCCCCCACATCATAGATTCTGTGCCTTATGGCTTCCAACCGCTGCCTAGTGAGCCCTGCCAGGTGCTCCCTGTATTTTGCCTGCGCCACTCTCAAGCCTCTGGAGGTCGCCGGGTCCGCGGCCTGCTGTGCCTCTGCCTCCGTCAGGTCTAATTCCAGTGACCGCAGTTCAAGATGTTTCTCGCGCTTGTGCGCCGCAATGGATGCAATGGCCTGCCCTCTCAGGACTGTTTTATATGCTTCCCAGAGGATAGCGGGGGAGTCCACAGACGAGGCGTTCTCTTGAAAGTAGAGGTTCGTCGCCTTCCCAAGCACCTTGCTGATTGCGGGGACCTGGAGATAACCCGGGTGGACGGAATAAATACGGCGTCGAGTCAGATGATAGCGTGTATATTGTAGGAGTATCGGGGAGTGATCTGATATGCCCCTGGGCCTAATTTCGATGCTATCCACATTCTGGAGACCACCCTCTGAGCCCAGGAAGTAATCTATCCTAGTCAAACTGTTGTGCACCCCAGAGTGGTATGTGTACTGGTGTTGCGTTGGGTGATGGAGCCGCCAAATATCCGTTAGCCCGAGGGCGTCAAAAAAGCTCCCTAAGCGGGAGGTCCCTTTGCCACCAACCCGCGCCGGGAAGCGATCGGTTAGTTCATCTATAACCGCATTAAAGTCTCCCCCCACCATGAGTTCCCCCTCCGGCAGATCAAGCAGAAATTCACTCAGAGCCGGAAGTGCTGTGGCATGCAAGGCAGGGGGAATGTAAACCGAAACAATATTCAAGGGACGTCCCTCCCACTGGGTAAGGATAGCCGCGAACCTCCCCGAACCATCGACTTTGACTTTATGTATGATGAGTGGGGACTGCTTTTTCACCATTATACCCACTCCACGAGAACCGGAGGAAAATTCAGAGTGCGCTACCATCTTATATCCCCACCTGTCCATCGCTTTACTAGCCGTGCCCGTGAGGTGGGTCTCCTGCAGCAGGACCACCGCAGGGGAACACCTCTTGAGACTCTGGAGGACCAGACCCCTTTTGATCTTATCTCCTAAGCCATGTACGTTCCACGTAAGGAGGGAGAGAGGCTGCACTGGAGCGAGAGGGAACTCAGTGGACTGCCCTGGCGCTGTGTTAGCTATCACTGCGATCTGAGTGTCGTAAAACTGGCATTGCGGATGGATCGGCGCTGGCTGTGCCTGTTGTGCTTGTACCGTGTGTTGAACAAACCATGACATGTGGAACATAAACTTCCGAACAAAACTCACAAACAACCCCCTACCCCCCCCACCTCCCTGCCTCCCTGCCATACGGACTCAGAACTGCCCGCCTCCCCAACTCAGCAGAGTGCTCACAGCCCAAACCCTGGAACAGCACTTGCGTGAAGTGGAGCGGGCGGTCCGAGGAAGACCTGGAACTTCCCCTGTCCCAAAGTTCAACTGTCCCCCCCCGGCAAAGTACAACTGAGTAGGCACCGTCCATCACCGTAGGCCAGCGAGTTCTAGGCACCAGTAGAGACCAAAAAAGAACACTAAGCATGTTACCGTACTTCATCCTACGGCCGGTTCGAGTCCTCCTCTATCGGATCCTGGGCACCGGGGTCCTCCGTCCCCCCCGCGCGCCGCCTCCGTCCATCAGAGCGTCCAGAGCTGCCCACCAGCCGCCAGCCCTCGAGCTAGTCGTGTGCTTCCTCCGGCGTCTCGAAGAACAGCGTCTTCCCGTCCGCCACCACCCGCAGTCGTGCCGGAAAGATCATGGAGTAGGGCAGCTCCCTAGCTCTCAGCTGTTTCTTGATCTCCAAGAAGCTCCTCCGCCGCGCCGCCACCGCTGCCGTGAAGTCGGGGAAAAACGCCACCGTAGAGTTCTGTATGCGCAACGGCGGTGCCACCCGGGCTGTCTGAAGAATGGCATCCCTGTCACGAAAGTTGAATATACGAGCCAGCACCGGCCGGGGGGGCGCCCCAACCTTAGGCCTACCTCCAGGCTACTGATGAGTTTTAAGCATGGCTTTTGACTTCATCCTGCACTTACCAGGCTCTTAGCACTGTAAATAACAGGCGTTATACCTCAATTTATTGGCACTTATTTTACTGACCTCGGATGGAAGGAAGCTGAGACAGCTTTGCTGGGAGTCAAATGAAGGACCAGCAGATGAGTGCTTATGTCACCAGTGAGAAAATAACTCACAAAACACCCATGCTGTCCAGTGTAATAAGGAACAGAAAATTGCACCGTTCTGTCACAGTAATATGAAAATGTTTCCAGCAGATTTACAGCTCTGTAAGAATACTTACAGGGGGTTGCACTAGTCCTTTTTTGTTCTCTATTTGTGTGTTTGACTACTGTTGAGAATAAGCATCGGCAAAGCAAATGGGTCTCGCTTATGCAAGAGCTATTGGCTTTCTTAATGTGTTTTATCCATGTTATACAGCAGCACAGTTGCTGTGAGCATAGCTGATAGTAAAGAACAAACATTTGCAATGCAACAGGTCTTGCATTTCCGAGAGTTTGAGCTATTGACAATGTTTTTTATTTATGTATTTTAGAAACCTGCAAGCGATGTGTTAACATGCACTTTGTACTTATAGTCTTTGCTTACGAGAAGCAAGGCTGGCAGTAAAAGAGGCGCAATTACTGCCAGCCTTGCTTCTCTTTTTTTTTTTAAAGTTCTTTTTATTGGCATTTGTATTAACATTACATACATAGGCACTTTGGTAATACTACTGGTATGTAAATGTACAAGGCAGGAACGCCTATTCACGCCCCCAAGCGGGCTCCTGATCTCGGGGACCAGTGGGGGCGCGTGTCTTTACTCTTACTAAGCTGCAGACAGGTGTCCGGGGTCTGCGTCTGGGCATGCCCTACCAGTGCGCGTGGTGGTCACCGCGCCGCATGAGGGCCCTGTAGTGCGTCTGTTCCCCTGTAAGGTGTATCATCAAGTTATGGGGGGCAGCCATGAACTAACCTTCAACAAACTGGGGATATATACACGGGGGGGGGTGCACTATGTCGCGGATGATGAGTAACAGTAGTCTTGTGCCTGGGAGCTGGACCGTCGCGTGGGATGATGTCGGGGGTTGCGCAGGTGCGGGGAGGGGGGGAGGAGAGTTGGAGGAGGAGGGGGGCGGGGGCGCCGGTGACCGCCTATATGGAGGCATGATAATGGAACAGGTGTTATCTACCTCTGCGACCCGCCGGATGCCTGGTCTCCTCATGTGTCTCCCTGGGTAGGCTCCTGGCTCGTGGAGGTCCCTGGGGGATCGATCGTTCGTGGGCCCATCACAGCTGTTGTTTCTTGTGCGAAAGAATGCATTAACATGGCCCATGGCAGGGTGGTCGGGTGTTTGCGGATCCCTTGGGCTTCCTCCGTTCCGAGTAGTGTTTTCTCCGCCTTACCCCATTTTTTGACTGCGCCTACACATGCCGCTAGGGGGGGGGGCCCTCCGGTGTCTTCCAGTGCATGGCGATGCACCGTTTGGCTAGGAGAAGCACCAGGGAGGCATAACGTCTTTCTACCTCCTTGTGTTTGTGCCGCCTGTGTATACCCAGGGCGCTCGCCTCCCATGTGTACAGGTCCTGTAACCCCGTGACCGTGCGAAGAGCGGTGTGGATCGAGTGCCAGTAACTGTGAAGTGTCGGGCTGCTAGCCTTGCTTCTCGTAAGCAAAGCCCAAAACTCTTACATAGATATGACCTATTGGCTTTCCAAATGCTTGTTTTACATTACTTTCTTGAACTCCAAGGAGAAGAAAGGTCAGAGGACAGGGCTTCCAAGCCTGCAGACTCTATGCACTAAAACTAAAAGAAAAAGAAAACAAATTTAATATCTATAATGGCTGGAATAACCTTCACGCCTTTTCGGGGACACTGTTGACAAAATATGTGACATTTGGCCCATTTTTGTTAACAAACAAAAAAGTCTCTCAATAATCCTTTGTGGAACAGATTTCCGGATTGTGGGATGTGCAGAGGTGTAGCTAGCTAGATCCCAGTGGTGGGTGTGGATTTTGTCTCCAGACCGCAGCAGTAAAACTCTTCATTTCCACAGTTTGTGATGGTAGTGAGAGAGACGCCGTCTGTCTGGCGACAAGCCTGTAAATAAAGACTAAAGGCATTTTTCGTAAAAAGGAGATGCTCAATCACTAAAAAATAATGCATTAGCAGAAACATCTTCAGTGGAGAGGTTGTTGGGGTTACCAGCCTTGTGGACTGGTGGATGTGCAACTAGTTATTAATAACTTTTTTTTCTAAAATAGCCAACTTTTAGTGCTTTTATTGACACTGAAGGAATAAAAGGCTGCTGGGGCCACTATGGGGTACAAATAATAGAAGCAGCAGCTTCCTTACATCTCTTCGTGGAGTCAATAACTCGTTTTATATAACATGACTGGGCAAAAAGTCAAAGCGCTTTACATGAGCACCAGATTACATTACGCAGGGCGTGGTACTTTTTGTTTCAGAAAGGGCAGAAATTAAGTGATTTGCCCAGAATCATAGGATGCTGAACCAACGCCGGGAGTCGGACCTGCTGCCCTCCTCCCAAGTCAGTAGCTCTCACAGTTGGGACACAACTGATCGACCTACCTTGTTAGTTAATGACATCCCAAATAACTTCATCAACAATAATAATAAAGGCATCTGACATAATTGGTGACCTTGCACACATGCTATTATTTGCAAAGTAGAAGAGCTAAAAGTGGCGAGCAGCGGAACGTTAATGGTTACTTCGATATATGGACTGTTGTACTTGACTCAAGAAGCTTAGGGCATTTGGTGTGTTTACAGTAACATTTGGTGTAAGAGGTATGGTGGTGCAGTGCTACAATTCCAATCAGGTCCTCATTTAGAGTATGGTGGTATGCAATGTTCTGCAGAACTTTGGGTACATAAAATGACCACCTCCTCAGATCTGAAGTTTGCTTGTGTTGCTGGATGTGGTAAATCCAACAGGCTGATGGTGGCTCCACAACTGATGATATATAAAGATAACCACCACAAAGCAGGTGGTAAACCCTTAGAAATACCACCAAAGAGGCCCAGTCACTTTCAACAACATGTCGGCAGCATCAATTACCAGTCAGAAGGCTGCTGAATAGCTGTAGTGTTATTGCATTCTGCTATCTACTGGTCCTAATCCATGAGTTTTCCTTATTTTGCATGCATTTGTTGAATAGTACACTAGCTTCACGGAGCCCTGGAGTACATCAGAAAGATGAGCATAAACAAACATTCAGGGAAGCAGAGCCATCCTTCCCTTCAGATGTTTACTTGTGCTCACGGCTCTCTTGGGCTGCACAATAGCAGATACAAAGAAATAGCTCTGATTTGTATCAGGAGAGGGGTAGGAAGGGAGGGATAGGAAGGATGGGGAAGCAGCACATTGGGTGTGGCTCAGGGGAGGCAATGATGTCAGAAACACATGGCAGCGATGTTGAATATAGAGAGTGATGGGCGTGCTGAGGATGTGGGTTAGACCCAGAACTACTGACTTTGGCACCGGGGAACTGAGTTTGATTTCCTTCATGGGCTCAAACATCTTATGATTCTTGTCAGTAGTTGGTGGAGGTTCGTACCACTTTAATCAAGGATTAAATATTCCTTCCACAGACGGCAGAGATGCGATCGACCACAGAGACCACGCTCTTCGTGCTTCTAGCATAATTGCATTTACCGCATCTACTGGACTTTGCCTTGAGAAAGCCCCAGGCCTATCGGCCACAGGGCGAAACATGTGTCGGATTTTGTTATTGATGTTGCACCTTCACTTTGCTCATTTCGAGACAATAAAGAAGTTTTATTTATTGTCCAACACAAATTTTGGGATATCGTTTCTTGATAAATTAATTCTTGATTACAGTGGTACGAACCTCCACCAACTACTGACATTATCCCTTTATAATGGCATTTGGGTGTAGCCATTTGTGAAGTACGTACCAACCAACATATTGGGTCTCTACAACAAGTGCGTGAATCCCATTCTTACACACCCTGGTTACCCTGTACAAATCTTATGATTCTTGAGAACTCATTCTCCTTGTGAAAAAAAATTAATATGACTGTGCGCAATATAACTGGTGCACAAAGTAAAGCGAGCCAAAGCACATGGGACCAAGTTGCCGCTATATAATAAAAAAGCAACGAGGAGACAGAATGGATGACGGAAATAAAAGAAAGTACGGTGGGGTAAAAAAAAAAAAAAAAAGGCGAATAAATGGTACCTGAAACATGTCGGGAGCAGCGGACCAGCACTGATTCAATAAGTGCTTGGTCCCTGCTCCACAGTAATCATTCAATGTGACATTTCGACTGCTCTGGGGAAAGAAGAGTGACGCAGAAGCAGACAAATGGTAAGCAATACGCTGGCTCCAAGCCCTTTTAGCACATAAATAGTGTCTCGCAAGCAAAACGCATGCTCTTGCAGGCTTGACCCCAAAAAAGAGGTCGGCATGAACACAAGTCATATTTACTAATTCCATTGACACTTGTCTGGGTGGTGCTTGTCATATAGAATTGCTTAAATGTAAAAATGCATCAAGCATGGATATGATTTTTCAATAAAAACAAGACTGATTAGTTAATAATTTGAGCACATTATTGTTTAGGCTTTGTTTATAATTTAGATCTCTAGAGCTGTCAGTCTAGCAACATTAGTAACACAAACAAGCCACCCTAGGTCAAAATTGCAATGACGGAGTGCGGGCGTAGTCCCTTTTTAAAGGAGGAAGTCTCTCACCCACCCGTAGGTGGCATGCTTCATCATCAGGAACCTCCTCGCACTTCGAACCTGGTCGCAGAGCGGGCTACAACCCACTCACTGTGAGGGAGGAGCTCAGGGATGGTTTTATGAAGTAACTGGGAGGTATAATAAAACCTTCAGATGAGCCGGGCGTGGTGGGAGAGTGTGAGGAAAGGGAGGATGAGGTTAAAACTAACTACCTCGTATGTTAAAGATACATTTTAATAGTACATACAGGGGTCAGGATTAAACAAGCATTGGCATAGCCAATAGGTCTCGCCTTTGGGACCTTATAAGTGTTTAGCCATGCAACAGTTGCATAACTAAACACTTATAAGGTCCCAAAAGCGAGACCTATTGGCTATGCCAAGCGGCCCTGCAAAAGTGAAAGTGATCGCGAGCAAACATCAAAGCGGCCATGCGGCCGCTAAAGTGAAAGTAATCGCGGTAAAAGTGGCGCGCGCGCCCGCGCACATGCACTGTAGCTCTAGGCTGGCCTGGTAGCACTTTTTGGAGCCCTCTCAATAAGTCTCGCCAGACCAGCGCATGCGCTGGGTCAGGCGAGACCTAAAAAAAATATGATCCCTGGTGTCCTTTATGTACACTGGAAGGCCATTAAGGTAAATTCCTTCAATTGCCTCCCCGAGGCGGTTGTTCATTTTTTACGGGTAGAGCATTGCTCATGCCTGGCTTGGCAAGTGCTCGGGTGAATCCCTGTTAGGGTGGATCCCTGCTTGGGAATTGCTCTGCTGGTGTGATAAACAAGCAGAGCTCCACTTGGGAAAAGAATCAATGGAAAGCGGTCGCAGGGGTGACTCTCGCTTGAATGGGTGCTCTGAGGTCACAGTTATGCTCCCCAACCGCTGGTCAAAGTGAAACCAGTCAGCAGCTTGTTTCACTTAAAATCATTGTGATTTCAGCATGGTGCGTCTCACAGTGATTGCAAAACATTGTGCTGGGATGCAAAGGAAGCTTTTCCTTTGCATCGCAAAATGTGAAAAAAGAAAAATCCTTCTTGTGCCGCCACCAGAATTTTATTTGACAATGCGGTCGTCAAACCGGCCATGTCAACCTCACTACAAAGGCAACATGCTTGATATAAACAGTTTGTTAAGCACATTTTAAAGCTTAAGAACTGACTCAAGAGCTGGTCATTGAGCCTATGTTACAGAAACATTTGAATCTTCGGTTGCTTGTTGTGCAGATGCACACTTTCCTGTTTTCTCTACATTACTTGACTACTGATTGTTGGTTTATTTAGATCTAAAACTTAACTGTCCCAACTAAACACTTAAATAAATGGAACACCTCTTGTGAGATCGAAGAAAGCCTATCTGCTGACGTCTCAAGTCCATGTGCAGTTGTCAACATAATTACAATTAGAACTTGTATAAGCTCACCTTAAAATGTACTAAATTCAATGGAATAGGTAAACAGTTTTGCACAGCCCTGTGCCTTAGCCTCCTGGACACGTTTTTTTCTCTGCACTTGGCAACTAAAGCCTGCTGCATAGTTATAGTCTGGGTGGATTAGGCTTAAAAAGTACAATTATTCAGCTGTCACATCCAAGGCCTATGGCCCACCCAATTTCCAACCTCTCTTCCTTTAAGTGGAACAGTTCCATACCTCACACAGAGTACCCTATAATATAGTGCTAAGTACAGGCTAAAATGGCAGCTGCAGCGGTCAATATCTAGTTGTTCTAATTTGTCGTTCTTCTACAACACTACTCTACTCTCCTGGCACTCCTGTGTGTCATAAGAGGCCGTACTCGTGTCCCCCCACAGGTCAGACCTTATCAGATGAGCGCAGAGCGGGATTTGAAACACTGAGACACCAAAAAGAAAATGATTGCTTTACTCATTACCTCGCAGCCCCGCTGTAGCGCTGCAAGTCAGGGAGACTTTACTGCCAATTAAAGCACCCCTACTGTCTTGTAGCCTCAGCTATCCCATGGCTCGCTCTGCCTCTGTGCCCATCCCATCAGGGAGCTGAGGAGGGTCGTTGGGTATGCAGCAGGGCAGTTCTGTGATTTTTGGAGGGCACGTACGAGCTGCAGTATTACACGGGGAGTCACTGTCAAAGCAGAAGGATAATATTTGTAATACATTGGATGACTTAAATCTAAAGAATTTATTGAACAGCTCACCACAAAGGTCAACTGAGGTTCGTGCCTCAAATGATCAGGTGTATGAAAGTACCTCAACCATGTCTTTGGACTCCTATTTAAGCACCTAAACTTTCAAACGTAAGGCTGGAAGTAGATGTTAGAAGTACTTTAAATTGTAAGCCATTGGCGTTGGTCATACCAGGCCAGCTTGTCAGTGAAAGCAAGGAGAAAGCGATCTTTCGACAACAAGGTCCAATAGACAGGACACATGTGCCTCCTTGTCATCAAACTATCGCTCAGACACCCACTCCCAATCGGGGGTGGGAGCAAAGCCTGGAGATCAGGTTGATCAGACAGTACTGAATTCTGACGAAAGGCTGATCTCTATGCTAGAACCAAAGCCTTATATAAGCAAACAGTGCCTTAAGAAACTTCCAAAATTAAATAAAAACCGGGGGAATCAAAATAAATAGGAATCCCTTCAGCATTGGGCTAAAATAATGTTTAATATGTGATTTTTGAGAAGCAGCCGACTAAGAAAATTATTTCACAATCAGCTATAAAATAATAGTACCTCGACAAGCAAGCACAGTACTGCAATTACTCATAGTAAAACAAATCAGGCTGCTAACAATATACTTCTCCCAGCTACTATAAATAGATTGCTTGACATAGACAGAGGTGCTATCGCTTCCTTCATTTTAAATGACCACACTTCTAAAGTGACCCAGAAGGTAGCACCTCATAATAGGGAAGGCTGTGAAACCAATGATACTGATACTATTCACTTGGAATGTTTCCCTCATGAATGAGGCGAGGGCCAGAGATGACGTAGAATCAAAGGGAATCAAGGAAGGAATTTCAGAAATACTAAACGACCTGCGTAAACCACTGAAAGCAAAACCTTCACTGAAAACCTAGTCTTTCCCTAAATCAAAATGCCATGTCACAGGGGAGGGACCCAGATCCTCAAGAACGAGCCTCACTTTTCGATAGTGCAGTTGGTCCAATCAAGAAAGGAGTAGTTCCAATTCCCAATTGGGAGTTAAATAATAGAGCAATCTACAACGCAAGAAACCCGAATCAAGAGGTTCGGGCACTTGGACAGCTAATGCCCAAGAGACAACAAACCATACACAAATGGACTTCTGCCCTAGGTATGAATCAGAAGGACCATTCGCTATTCTGAACCAGCATAACATCTTGCAGATATAGTATTGCATCCCAGATCTGGAGCATCTTAGATCAAATGACCTAGTTAAACAATTCTTGATTGACTATAAGACTCAAACAGAATGTAGAAATACTATTTACATTACGCAAAGATACTTGAAAAAGCCGAAATACTGGCAGACTCGGGGATAAAGCTAAAAACCGTGGTGCCATGAATATACCCATATTTTTTTAAGAATGAAGCAGATGGAGAAAAATCACCCTACTGTTACTACGTTGACACGAAGGGTAGTATTCCAACGCCCGTAAAATGACATTTTAATGAACACTAATAACATGGCAATAATAATAAGTCCTGTTGGCAATATGAACAGACCCATACAGATTTTGTTATGACCAATTAGCAATTTACATCTGTATACTTTGCAAAGGCAGAATTCCCGATACAGACAAAGAAGATGCAGGGCAGGGTAAAAACGTGCTGCAGAATGGTTCATGGAATATTGAAGGCTGGGATTGATTATATTAATATCTGCCATGGCCACCAAAGAGGTAAGACAAAATATTAAACATAGACAGTACTGTGGTGTTGACAAATTAAATAGCCTTCTGATAGAGTTCAGGAAGGTTTTATCCAGTTTATGGATTAGTTTACAATTCCACACTAAGGTCCCATAAAGAAGAACAGGAATAATCTTGGCCTTTTTGACATCTAATGTAGGGTCAATTACACCCCCCCCCCCACCCATATTGCTGAAAACCTTTATATTGCCCGTTACACATGTAACCATCATCACAATCGTCATTAGACGTTATATAGATTTTGAACTCATGTTACAATTTGTTTACCGGAAACTTGGAAGATAATTGACTGGACTTTAATACGACATACCTATGGACATATTCGCAACAAAAGGCATATGGGGGGAGACATAGCAGCTGGTCAGCAATATTATTGCGAGGCTGCTCAGGAATATTAAATTACAGAATTTCTCATTAATCTAAAAGCATATTGGCAGTATGGGTAAAATACAATACAAATATAAAACCCCATTTAATTAATGTTTATATCCCACGCTCAAATGCTCTGGAGTGGAAGAGAGTAACATCATTGTTGGTGGAGATTGAAACTTTTATATGTTTAATCCCAGGCGCTAAGGTGGTTCTGACAGATGATTATAAGAATAATCTGCAACAGGAAAGTGAAAAAACACTCAGGCTGACAGTCCCCTCCCCGACTCTGAAAGACAGGAAACTCAGAAGTGTTGGGAGAATGGTTAGCTGCACGCTTATGAATTTGGGGCTACGCCATTCAAATGGAAGTCATATGAACGATCAACTGGCCAAATCAACTTTTAAGACAACAAATAAAAACATCTGTAATTGACTATACATTTCTTCATGCAGTTTACTTTGACAACTTTTCAGACTACAAAATAATACCTAGAATCGAGAGTGATCATAATCCCCAGCATATTATCCAGAGTATCCAGATAGGGGAATATCGAAAGGATAAATGTCTGGGCAATGAGGATTTAATGGCATCATTTAATCAGCACAAAACATCTTGCTTAAACTTTCTTTTCCTCAATTTCATCTCTGTGATAAACTCATATACAGGCGAATCCAGGCTGGGTATAGTTTCATTTGTGGATCTTTAGATCCACATTTATGAGCTCTTAGCAGTCAGGAAAGCGATACATTTCCATAACGAAAAACAGAAATAACCAAAAGAGTTCTAAATAAAGCAACATAAAATATGATTTTGGAAAAATTAAGGCACCTCATGATATCAGAACACAGTAAGGGAAGGTATTGGCTATAAAAAAGCTGAAGGGTAATCTCAGAAGAGAAAGTAGGAATGCTGTAATTAGAGAATGAGATTGTAAATGGGTGGAGTTGCATCATGCAATACTTAGAAGAAATAGGCTGGAATTTTGGTCTATTGTTGGAAAGGGTGTGAATACCATTACGAGCGGATGTAACTATCAAATTACATATAACAAATGGGATTAATATATAAACTCCTTATACGGAACAGTGGATAAGGCTGGGTCACCAGTGATGGATATGCCGGATAGATCTTTTCTTAGGGTTAATCATACAGAAATATTGAAACTAATGCATCTCTGTAATACACGGGCACCTGGCATCCCTGGGGACATAATAAAACCTAACATAGAAAATTGGGAGCTCATTTTAACCCTGATGTTTAATACAGTTATACTCTCAGGGACCATATTTCTATCATGGAAAAGTTTGGTTCTGCATCTCATCTACTAGAAAGGCCCAAAGGATTCCCCCAGTAGCTAACGCCTTATAGGTCTACTGGATGCAGATGGAAAATTATTTGCAAAGCATCTGTGAACACACCTGCAGGTGTGGGCAGAACAATCACATAGAGTATCCTTTCACCAGGCAGGATTTCGACCTAAATGTAGTATTTTGCATAATATTGTGGCCGTAACTTTGTTGGGACAGAAGAACTGCGCTGGTAAAAATAATTTGTATGCTTGTTTTATTGATTACTTTGCAGCCTTCGATAAGGGGGAATCGAAATAGGCTGTGGGGGGGGGGAAGTTGTGCGACTGGGGTATTCCCTCTGATTTTCTACCCCTTATCATTGAATTACATAGTAACAACTGGCTGAGAGTTAAACTGGCAGATGGTAATGACCTACCTCTGAAAATCTTCAATTACAACGGGCTGAAACAAGGATATATCTTGGCCGTACTTCTTTTCAGCTTATACAAATCTGTATTGTTGGATATTCGATAGGTGGTGACTTTGCACTGTAGAAGGATGTATATTTTTTTGTACCGTTTAAATAATGCACAGCAATGTTGAATCTAAATCTTTTTTGCTTTGCACTTTATTGGTATCTGGGTTTTCATGGTAGAATATGGTACTAAGACTATATGGCTTCCACTGTATTCTTAAATCTGTGTATAATTTGATTGCAATTGTTTTATATTGATTTTTGTACAGTATGTTTATATTTATGTGGTCCTCTTCTCTTTCCAGCATATGCATATGATTTAGTCATCCTGTCAACAACCTAGCTAGGATTACAAAGACAGCGGAGTAGAATGCAATCTTTTAACGAAGAAAACAATTTCTGTATAAATTTTAATAATTCCTTTCAACGGCAAAAATTCAAGTTCATCAATAGAAGGCACTAAGTTAAATGTTTTAGAATAGATTATACATACCTAGGAGTTACGATTGAGAAGACCTTGGAATGGGAGAATCATATAGAGAAGCTATGAGACAGAAGTTCATGTGTAACAGGGGCAATAAAAGGTTTTCAGCAATATATGGAGGGGTTGCAATTCGCCCTGTTCATAAGTCCAAGATGATTCCTATTCTTTTTTATGGGTCTTTAGTGTGGAGTTGTAAACTAATCCATAACCTGGACAAAAAGTTCCTGAACTATAATCAGAAGGCCATTTAATTTAAAACAACACCACAGTACCATCTACGTCTAGAATTTGGTCTTACCTCTATGGTGGCCATAGCAGATATTAAAATAATCAATTATTTCTTAGTTTGTAAAGCAGCAGACACTAATATTTTACAATCAATTATTAACACGTATATGCTTGATGCATCATTGTCTAAAATTTCACTCATCCAGTAGCTGGATAAGTATAAACTTTAAGCATTAGGGGACCAAAGAAACACGCCTAGACTAGCTCGAAAGAAATTATTAGAAAACTGTAGTAAAGAAGAATCTGTGCTTGATGATGTGGAGTCCACAGGAAGATACAAGTAAAATAAGTATTCTATAGAAACCCATAATTTTGCAAGACAAGGTTATGTTTATTTTAATATGCAAGCATGGGTGAAGAAGTTTTGTAAGCATTTTAGGTTTCTGTATCTTCCTTTCAAGGACTTTGATGGGTCTTGGACTTTAAAGGGGCAAATTTACAGCTCGTCTGGATGTGTAAATCGGCTTATGAATCTATTGAACAAATAATAGGTCTATGTCCACCTTTCTTAGATGCCTAAAAAGAAACCCTCAAACCCATCTTTAAGGCGAAAGGTGTATGAACAATCTCAGAGGCACAGTCAATTTGCTTTAAAGGCAATACATCAAAACTTGTGGCACAGTTGGTACATTTTTAAGTCAGGCTTACAGGGTGTGGAATAACGTTCTCAGACTGTCCATGTGCCTGGGATAATGTATTAGTTTGCACTTTTAATTGGATAGTTAACGGTAAATTATTTTAGCAAGTTACGTTTTTATGGTTTGTAAATGATATATGGTTTTAATGAAACATGATTAATAAACGTATTTCATTCATTTAGTGCTACACCATAGATATAGTTTGGTGGGTGGAACTTAGCCAGGACAATCCACATCCTTCAAGTGCAACAGTGAACCCTCTCAAAATAAAGTGAAAGTGCAGTTTAAAATGCGAGCTTTCGTTTCTGCATTCACTGGTCTGTCTATGGTGTTAGTTTCCCACTACGCTATGCTGTAATTATAGTCTGGGTGGGGGATCAAACCTGGATCAAGAGCCTACAGACCCTGGTTACTTGCCATCTCAGCCTTCAGTGGAGTTACCTACCTCCTGTTAGTTCTCCTTGATTAAGTACAAGGCCAGTCTAAAATGGCAGTTCCAGTTTCAACATTAGCATTTCAGAATAGCACATCACCAGCTAAGTGCGGTTTGAATTATAGGGAATTGTAGTCAGTTTATAGAATATGTTATTTTTTCGAGTTTGCTGAGGTTGCCGTCAAAAAAGGAGATATGTACAATGCTTGCCCCCATGTTCTTAATAGAATCCAGTCTATTCCATCACCCCACCAAAGAAAAGAGACTTTGGACCTAACAATACATTTCCTTCCTGGTTAAAACTCCACACCAGAAAGAAAGCATTTTAGTGGACCACCGTGACAGGATTCCCAGGTAAGTTCCTCCATATCAACACCTTTCACCAACAAAGGTAGGGAGGGCCAGTTGACATGCACCTGAGGGCAGGTATAACTGGTTATTATCAAAGTAACAGCTCTAATCCATGTGACTTCTTCATTCTGCATGGATAGTTAATGAACATTCTAAAGCAGAACTTACAAGTGGCCACTGGAGGCTTCAACCTACGCCAGTACACAGTCTGACTTCCAGGCTGTATTTTGCCTTCAGTCAGGCTGAAGGGGACGGATGAGAGTCAGCCACTGTAGATGAGTAGGATCTGCACTTGTGTTGCCCCCACTTTTTTTCTGATGTATACACTGGTTTCTGGCTATAGTCTGGCTGGGTCCCTGCTAATCAGGGCCCCAGTCTAACTGATCTCTCTAAACAACTTGGTGTGCATATTAGATGCACTAGTGATTGGATATTGTGGTACCTTATGAGCCCCTAGTATATGGTACCTAGGAACATTGGTACTTCACAGGCCTACCAGGGGCTGCAGCATGCATTATGCCACCCCTGGGAAGCACTCACAATCTGACACCACAGGCCTGCTACTGCAACCTGTGTGAGGTAGTGTTAGCACTCCTCACTGAGGTATAGGTTCCTATATCTCACCATACACACACATATAAACCTATCAGTCACCCCTATGGTAGGCCCTATCAATCCCAAGGGCAGGGTGCTTGGTTTACTATGTGAGGGGGTGCTTCTGCCTGAGCAGGACCCCTCTGCAGCTGGCAGTGTCTATTCTCTGCTGCTGTTTGTGGATGCGGTTAAACCATATACTCTTAAGTGCATTATAACCTCGCGGTAAATGCTAACTTTGGAATGACTGCATCAAAACATGTCGTGTTTGGTGTCAAACAACTTGGAATCCTACCCCCACACCAGTAACTGGTGTGGGAGTAGGATCCCACCCTTCTAGAGGGGACGACATGTACACACTGTACTACACGGTAGAAATCATCTAGAGCCCTGGCATCACAAAATGGATGCCACCAGCACAGACACCGGGTTCCCGTCCTGCTGCTGACCGAAACTCGCAGTGGAGGGTGTCCAGCAAAGGGTTTCCTGTCACAGGGAGGTGTCACCACCTCCCAGACAGGATTTAGTGTATTGGAGCTGGGTGGGTGCACTCTTAGAGTGCTTTGAAGTCCTGCACTGGGGGAGCAGTAGGCTCCTCTGTGCATATGCCAGCTCAAACCGGTTCAGGGGCTACCTGCCCCTGCTCTGGCGCGAAACTGGACAAAGGGAAGTGGGTGTAACCACCCACTACCCTGACCCTCCTAGAGGAGTGGTCATAGAGCTAGTCCCTCCCATCTTTTCACTATAAGATACCACACATTGCCAATGCAATTTAGATTACAGCTGGACGACGCTCTACGAAGAAGAATCCTGGCCCTTCAACTTTCTACTATCTCTAGAAGACCGAAGGATCTCCCTTGGAGTCAAGGAGTGACTCCCCTGCTTGGCAGGCACCAAAACTACTGAACTACGGTTGCAAACTTTACCGCTCCCGCCGGAGCCCGAAGTCCCTGCGTCCCCTGAAGCGGATTTCCTGACCTCTCGACGGCCATTTTGAGTCCCCAGCGAAGCTGTGGCATCTGGACCCCACGAGTGACGAGGAACGGTAATACCAGGGAACCGTGCACTGATTTCGAGTGCAAGCCCTAAACTACGTCCAACGAAGTTGTGCTTTGGACCACTTGTTGTCCAAGTCCTGAGCAGGTCTAGTACCGAAGATCAGCGGCCTACCTTGTCCCGAGTGATCGTGGGCTGTTGGTGAACTTTTCCTGCAAAGGCGTCTTCGCGGTTGCTTGCCCGTTGGCTAGTGACTCTCCAGAAGACTTCCACATCACCTTCAAGGGCTCGCCTGGTTGCTCTGGGCCTGCCCTCACTTAACCTCGCTGGGTAAGTCCATCAGACCTTGCTGGTCTGCTCCATCGACAATCTTCCATCCACACGAGACTTGCAGTTGCCAAGGCTTGTTGGCTCCAAACCGAGTGCCGACACCGTCAACAGCAGCAGACGTCGTGGGACCCTTCGAATCCAGCTGCTGGTCTTCATCGATCCCTCCTGGTCCTCGTGAGCGAAGAGACAAAACGACATCAGCGACCTGAAGAGACGCGACAGCTGTGGTCATCCATCTTGCTGGCCACCGGTCACTGGGAAGTGACTTTGAACCCTGTCCCCTCAATTTCTAGGTCTTCTGCAACTCCAATCCATCTTCGGATTCCAGCGGACACTTCTCTCGACGACACAAGCAGCAAGTCTTCAGCGATCTCCATTGAAAACAGCATCGCGACCCGACACCAAAGGACACGTATGCACCCGACTTCCCTGGGTGAGGTAACTCTTGCATTGCGGTGCCCAAGTGTGCATTGGCTCTCGAAGTACTTACCCTGTAAGTTGTTTGCTTGTTGTCCACTCCGAAGTGCCCTAGAACTGTAAAATACAAACCGCGACATTTGCCATTGAAACGCATTGAAACCCGCGTGTGTGTTTAGACACTGCACGCGTCTCCTGTGGGCTGATTACTTACCTGCTATCACTGCAGAAGTGAAGCCCCAGCGATTCCCAAGGCCCTAGGCCTCTTCATATTGCAAGTCGAGTTTGTTAAACCACTATTTTAGTATATGGTCTGGTACGCCCCTAGGGCTACAGCCATATTTGTGCTTAATTTATTGAGAACTGTTGATCTTTTGAATGTTTACCTGACTCTAATCTCATAAAGAGATTAGTAGAGTATATTTAGAAATAAATACATATATATTTGATATATATACCTGTGTGGTGTCTTTTCATTTGGTAATTCAAGAGATTATAAGGTAAAACAAGCTGCTTTACATTCCTCAGAGACTTAGCCTGAAGGCTGTTCTGAGGTTCTGTCTCGATCCGAACCCGTGTGTTCGGTATCGTAGTACTGACACGATCTTGGTACCAGTGAACCGTAAATGATCCATTTAGTATGTGACAGTGTTTTCGCTGTGCTACGAGCATGGATTCACTGAGAAATAGGGCATTCCGTTGTAAATTCATGGCATCCATCTTAGATACGGCATCCATCTTGTTTCTTGCCCTCACATAGTCAATGGACAAGCAATGACCCTGGCTGAATCACCTTGTTAAGGACACGTAAGCATTAGTCCAAGGAAGCTGATGCTGCGTGACTAGGCAGAAGCTACCTCCCTTGCCTGAGGCCAATCGTGCTATACTGGTTCTTGTGTTCGTTGGCCTGATCACGATTAGGAGGCCGGAGCCAGTAGCCATGCCCGTTTATGACCCACAAGCATCTCTTATCCTACTTATCAATCTTTCCCACCTGGCTCCGCTCCTCTCCTTCTGGGCTTTTACTATGGGGAGGATACAATTTTTATGATGGGGAGGTTCGGTTGAAGAATGGAAAACTGACATGAAGACTTGATCGAACACTGGAAACTTACAAATAATTATCATTTGGTATATGTTTATTGTTTGTTTGGGATACTGGGCTAGGCATGAAAGATATTTTTGCAACGCTGCCTGAGGACACATTTGGTGTATTTAAGGAGCTACCCACTTTATACAATTTGAACAGTCTCCTAGATTCTGCCTTTGTGTGGTTCCTACGACTTCTGTGTCCCTGCAGTAAATAAACCTTGTTCTCTGACGCCACCATCGAGAAGCCCGTGTCTCTGTTTATTGGTGCACCAAGGCAGGAAGGAACTCAGGGGTCTTTTGGGTGTGGTTTCCCTGACACCTCTGGACTCTAGAAAAGTCCAGAACCTCATTTGGCGCCCAACGTCGGGCGACGTCAACCGGTACCGGTCCAAAGCCTGAAGATTTCGAGGAGCTTCGTGTGAAGATTCCGGAGGGGGGTACCCCACTTCATCGATCCCTGTATGTCGTAAAAGTGGCCCGACGATCTCTTCCACGAGGGTTCCCGCTCCCAGACGGCTACAGAGGACCGCTGCCCTGACTGTCGCCCTGTCTTGGACCCGAGGTGCAGACCTTAGTACGGCGAGACGTAGGCGGGTTCTCCTTGGTGACGTCTTCGACATTTCAGTTAAGTATTAAGTGGGTCGCGCCCAGTCTGATTGCTCTTAGTTGCTCTTGTAAGGATTTATCACTGGTTGCTCTTGTTCGGATAATCCTTTTGCTCTCTGGGTACGTTTGTCTTGGATTTGTAGATTATCACTGGTTGCTCTTGTTAAGATAATCTTTGGTTTGGTATTGGTTCATTTGGTAGGCCTAAGTTCTTTGCGCATTTTGGTTAGAATTTGTCTCCAGTTCGTAATGGCTAACCATAGTAATTGTTTCTTGTCCTGGTTAAGTTACAGCAGGGATTCCCGGTTGGAGGACTCGTGTCCGGTTCCTCCAATCGGAACTCCTACATATGAGCTCTATTGTAAACATGGTGTGGGTCCTATCACTTATAATGGAGTGTGGGTCCTTTACACCAGGAAAGATGGTGTCCTTAGTTGGCCAACACATGGTAGCTTTGAAACTAAAATTCTAGACAATCTAGAAGTGAAGTTGTTTAAAAAGAAAGCCCGGCCGGCAATGTTCGATTCTTTTCGCTTTTGGCGTAAAGAAGCTAGACAGAGAGAAATTAGAAAAATAAAGAAGGAACAGAAAGAGAAAGGGTTGACTTTAATGCAGTCTGCTAGGCAGTTGCATGTCAACGAAACTGAAAAAGCAATAGAGGTAGCAAAAAGAGAACATAATTTGGCGATTGACAAGTGCTACCCTGCCTTGCCATCGTGTCCTGCTAAGCCAATAGAGGACTGTGAAAAGGATCCCCTGTTGTCTTACCTATTGAGATCACCTCCACCGTATGCACAGGGTATTACAGCACCACAGTTACCACCTGTTGTGCAACCGGCTGCTGGTCAGCCTGGAATAGTTGTTCCTTTTCCTTTGATTCAAGCTCCTATTCTTCCTGTGGTTAATGTTCCTTCGGCACCCCCTCTACCTGGGTTGCCTATTCCGCCTTTGCCTGACGTTTCGCAAACTGCTTTACCTACTACTTCTACCCCTACAATTTCATCTGCTCCAGCTTCCTTGTCCCCGAACCCTGTAAACATTCTGACTCCGCTTTCTGTTCGTCGGAAAATAACCGACTCTGTAACTAATATCTTAACTCCTCTCTACAGGTCTTTAATTAAGACACCCGTTTCTGACTCTACACAGAGACGTAGTCAGCTTCCTGGTCCCCAGGAACGAGGAATATTAGATTCGACAGCTCTTAGGTGGATGTCGAAAGCTGTGAAGTATGATGCACGAAGAGTGTTGGATACATTTATGCAATGGAATGAACCAACTCAGCGTTATGTCTTTGACGTGATGTGTTCCCTTTTGCGTGAGGAATGGGATGATGATGACTTAGATTCCGTTCCCGCTGACTTGATACATATTCAGAGAAGGTTCGCTGCAGGAATGGTAATAGGTTCGGAAGTAAAGGAAGCAATAGAACTGATTCTAGCATACAGGTCTGATTCTCCTCTTCGAGCACCAAGGGACTCTGATGGTTCTCCGATTACTAGGAAGAAGCGAGGTCAGTATCCGATGAGGGAAGTTCCGCCGATATGGCACGATGCAGTTCAAGCTGATGCGGCTAATAATATTTTAGCTGCTCCAGCACATTTCCATGTGTGGATACGCATCCCTTGGAAGCGGGCTGAAGTATTAGCAGTAAAACAGGCGTTGCCGGACCCGCGTAAGAATCCTGCTGGGTATTATAAAGAGTTAACCCAGACAGTTCAAGCATGCGTCATGAATTTGGCAGACATCGAAATGCTATTTGGCAATGTAGTGCCACAGCCTATATGGGCCAAAATTCGCCATGAGAATCACCAAGTTGCTTTAGGAGGTGATTGGCCAGCTATTGTAGAGGCAGATGCACAACAAGTTGGTGGTGCTAAACCTGAGCCTCTGATTGCTGCTTTGCCTGGCAGAATAATCAATTTGATGAAAACGCTGATGCCAGCGTTACGGGTCAACTGGGATAAATTATCAGCATGCAAGCAAAAGAAGGACGAAAGCGTCTCTGATTTCTTCACTAGATTTGAAGAGACCTTCGTAGACCACAGTGGGCAAGATATGAGTACTGAGGGAGGTCAGAGGTTGTTTGTCGACAAGTTTGTGTTTAATTTATTGCCTGAGCTTAGTAACAAGTTGAAGGATTCTGAGAGTGCATGGGCGGTATCGACGACAGCACAGATACTCGCAACTGCTCAGTATTATGAAAATAGAGAAAAAGAAGAGAAGGAAAAGTCAGAAAAGAAGACAAAAGACTTGAAAACTAAAGTTCTTTTGCAACAGGCGTATCCGTCTCGCTAGAATCAGTCAGATTCACAGCAACGACCCCAGTTTCAGCAACAGCCACAATTCCAGCAAGGGATGTCCCAAAGATCTGACTATGGTTTTCCCCGACAACAGTTAGCATGGAATCAGTGTGCCTATTGTAAAAAGGAGGGTCACTATAAGAATGAGTGTCCAGTTCTGCACTCACAAACTAGTGGTGTCCCAGCTCAGAGAGGTCGTGGTGGGTTTATGCAAGCTCTTAGAGGTAGAGGACGTGGTACTATGCCTCCACAGACTGATCGCCCATCTAATTATTTCGATCAGCGAAATGTACAATCTACACAATCAGGTAGATCTCCCCAATACCATGTTGAGGATTATTATGAAGGTAGTGAAGAAGTTCAGCAAAGTGAGTACTAGGACAGCCACAGGCAGAGAGAGGGAGTAGTATCAGTTCCAGTTGATCAGAGTGGACCTTATGTCGCAGTAACTACATCAGGCGTGATTGAACCGTTTCTGTTGGATACTGGTGCAGCAAAAAGTTCAATTATGCACGCGAAACTCCCTGGCGCACCTTTGTCTGGCTCAACGAACATTTCAGTAGGTTTCTCAGGCGCCCCTGTTCACAACCCTGTTTCTGGTCCTTTGTCAATTTCTGTTGGGCCATGTCAACTAGAAGCACCCCTTATTCTGACGACCGGTTGTAATGAGAATCTGCTTGGTTTAGATCTGTTGAAACGCCTGCATGCGACATTGTACTGTTCTCCTTCGGGAGTACAGCTCACGTTGGGTAAGAGAGTCATCTCTCCAATGTACTTGTCGATGGATAAGCTCCCACCGGAGCTGCGTTCTCTCCCTGATAACCTTTGGGCGACTGGTCCTAATGATGTAGGTCTTCTGGAAATCCCCCCTTATGTAGTGAGTCTGAAGGCAAATGTTAGATTCCCACGAATCCCACAGTATCGGATTTCAAATGAAGGTGAACGTGCGCTTTTACTGATCGTGCAAGATTTGATACAGAAAGATGTGATAGAAGAAACTAGAGGAAACGTCTGCAATAGTCCTGTTCTGCCGATTTTGAAACGCACTGACCCTTCCAAACCTCCAATCTACAGATATGTGATTGACCTCAGAGAGGTTAATAAAATAGTGGTTCCACAGTTTCCTGTGGTCCCAGATATCACTGCATTATTGACGTTGATTCCTGCCTCAGCTACATGGTTTACAGTGATCGACTTGAAGAATGCCTTTTTCAGCATTCCGATAGCCGAGGAAAGTAGGGATATTTTTGGTTTCTCCTTAGGTGGTCGTAGTTTCAGATTCAAGCGCGCCCCACAAGGTTATTGTGAAAGCCCTTCAATTTACAGCCAAGCATTAAAAAGTCAATTAGATGCTTTTGTACTTCCACCTGGTGTTGCTCTGATCCAATATGTAGATGATCTTTTAGTGGCTGCGGACGACAAGGAAACTTGCAAAACCGCTACAATTTCTTTGCTGCGTCATTTATCAGACTTGCATCACAAGGTTTCACCCTCTAAACTACAATATTGTTGCCAAGAAGTGACCTACTTAGGTCATCTTTTGTCAAAGGAGGGAAGAAGGTTGACCCCAGAGAGAATCAAAGCAATTTCACAGATGACTGTACCAAGCACACAGAGAGAAGTGTAGGCGTTTTTGGGTATTACGTCATATTGCAGACAATGGATCCCAAATTTTTCTCTCATGGCAAAACCATTGGTGGCTCTGACTGGAAAAGGTGTTCCGAGTCCTTTGCCATGGTCTGATGAATGTCAACAGAGCTTCTCGGAATTGCGTGATGCGTTATGCTCAGCTCCTGTGTTAGGTACTCCTGACTACAGTAAGCCGTTTACACTATATGTCCATGAAAGAGAGGGTTGTGCGTTGAGTGTCTTGACGCAACAATTTGGTGGCAAACAGCGACCTTGTGCGTATTTCTCATCCACATTAGATCCGGTAGCCAGAGCGTTGCCAAGTTGTTTGAGAGCTACAGCAGCAGCTGCAGTGTCTATTCGACAGTCTGCTGGATTGGTCATGAACAACATGTTAGTAGTCATGGTCCCACATGCTGTGGATACACTCATGAATCGAACGAAAACTCAGCCCCTCACCAGTGCTAGACTATCAGGCTATGAGCTGACACTTTTGGCAAGTCACATTCAGATCAAGCGATGCAGCATATTGAATCCAGCAACGCTGTTGCCGACTACTCAGGAGTCGAGTGATTCAGAGCCCCATAACTACTGTTTTAGAACTGAGGAAGAGACAAAAGGTAGGATTGATTTAAAAGATACTCCGTTACTAGATCCAGATGGTACTTTGTATGTCGATGGATCGTGTTTCAAGCTACAGACTGGTGATGTGACGGCTGCGTATGCAGTTACGACTTTGAGTACGGTTGTCGAGACTGCAAGAGTGAGTCAGAATCCTGCCCAAGCTGCAGAATTAATTGCATTGACAAGAGCGTGTATTCTAGCTGAGGGAAAGAGAGTGAATGTTATGTTATGTTATGTTACTGATTTTTGTACCGCGCACAGCTGCCCCAGCAAAGGGGCGTCCTGGCGCCAAAGGTGAACACAACAACACAGCATGCCAAGGGATTACTTTGTTTTATTAAAAAGGAACGTTTTAATAGCCCCTCTAAACCTGGTTAAATCTTCCACAGCACGGATGTCAACGGGAAGGGCGTTCCAGAGCTGGGCCGCTATCACTCGGAAGGAGCGGCCACCTGTCCTATTCAGCCGAAAGCGTGGAACAACAGCCAAGTTCTGGCCCAAGGATCTCAACGAGCGAGAGGGAATGTACGGGGTAAGGAGATTCATAAGGATAGGAGGGGCCAAGCCTCTTAAAATTTTGAAGGCCAGGCACAACACCTTAAACTCAATACGCCGCACAACAGGTAGCCAGTGAAGAGTGTACAGTACTCCGGACACTGAGCAGCGTTTGGGCAACCCAAATATTGCTCTTGCGGCAGCATTCTGCACTCGTTGTAACCGCGCAAGTTCAGCCTTGTTCGTGCCAGCAAGCAGCGAACTGGCATAGTCTATTCTGGAAAGAACCGAGGCCTGGACCACCAGCTGTCTTGTACTGGCGTCGAAAAATTTGAGCACCGGCCTAATGCTCCTGATAATGCCAAAACAAGAGGCAGCTACCTTCTTCGTATGGCAGGTGTAACTAAGTGCCGGGTCCAGCCAAACCCCGAGGTTCTTTAACTCAACTACAGGAGAGGGGATCAAACCTAACTCGGAGGGCCACCAACTTTCATTCCAACAGCCAGAACGCGAACCAAACACCATCACCTCTGTCTTCTTGGTGTTCAATTGGAGACAGTTTTGATTCATCCAATTGGCCACCGAACGCATCCCCTCACAGAAGTTGCGGGCATCCATAGCTGAGTCCCCACTTAGTGTGACCGCCAGCTGCGTGTCATCCGCATAGGAAACCATTGTCAGGCCCCAGCTTTTGACAATAGCAGCCAGTGGCCTCACATAAAGATTAAAAAGAGTGGGGCTCAGAGATGAACCCTGAGGGACCCCCAGCGTAAGCTGGTGAGAGGTGGACTTACCGGGTGGTATTGCTACCCGGAAGGATCTGTTGGAGAGAAAGGAGCGGAACCAGCCTAACGCCAGACCCCTAACCCCCGCTTCCTCTAACCGCCACAACAAGATGTCATGGGACACCGTATCGAAGGCGGCACTCAGGTCTAACAGAAGGAGTGCCGCTGTGTGTCCGGTGTCCAGCACGGAGCGCAGATGTTCAGCCATATATAGCAAGGCAGTCTCCGTGCTGTGGGCTTTACGGAAACCATTTTGCGTGGGGTCCAAGATATTAGCTTTATCCAGATGGTCCGTCAGGATCCCATTCACATGAGTTTCGATGACTTTGGCAGCCCACGGCAACAAGGAGATGGGGCGGTAGTTCTCAGGTTTAGTGGGGTCGAGGGTGGGCTTTTTCAAGATGGGAGTAACTACCGCTTCCTTCCACTTGATAGGAACAATCGCTGACCCCAGGGACATATTAATAAGGGAAAGCAAGGGAGCACGACATGTATCCTGCAGGTTTTGAAATAAGGCCGGTTTGAGGGGGTCTGCCGGGGAGCCAGATTTAATTTTTTGGCTCAAGAAGTCAAAGCCCTCCTCTGATAGGGGGGCTAGACAGTCCAAGATCACATCCTTGAACTCGGGGCAATCAACTGGCATCAAACCGTGCTTGGCGGTAGGGAAGGTTTGATAGATAGCTTGCACCTTCTGCACAAAGAACAAAGCCAGGCGCTCACAATGGGAGTCTGTGCATATTTCAGCCGCAGGGGTCCTCTTAGTTATAAGGTCCTTTAGGACCTTAAAGATTACTTTGGAGGGGTTCGGGCTATTCCGAAACTCCTGCGCATAGAAAGCTGCGCGTGTACGACACACCGCTCTGTGGTATGCCTTAGAGACAGTAAGGTAGCAGATCTTAAGCGCGGGATCATAGGCTTTCCTCCATCGCCTTTCCGCTTGCCTACATTCTCTCTTGAGAGACGCCAGTGTCTCATCATACCACGGGCTATGGGCCTTAGTCCGGCAATTGGAACGTACACAGGGAATTAGAGAGTCCAAAGCCGAACCAATCAAAGTGCAGAATGCATCATACCCACTGTCCACGTCAGCAAGGAGGGGTAGAGGACTATTTTCTAAAAAACTATAAAAATCATCAAGCTTTAATTTACACCACTGGCGGGACAGAGATGATTTATTCTGAGTCACGTACAGAGGGTCTGCCACAGGGAGAACTGCTTTCACCAACATATGATCTGTCCAGGCCAGCTGGACGGGGTGACCTAGAGTAATCTCCTCTAAGGAAGTGAAAAACGGGTCCAGTATATGACCCCCAGAATGGGAGGGGGACATTACTCTCTGTGTAAGCTGCAAAGCTTCCAGATCTGCAAGACAGCTCCTAATAGGGGCTTGGGAGGAACAATCAAAATGCAAATTAAGGTCGCCAACCACATTAAAATTTGCACAGCCGAGAGCTTCTATACTAATGACGTCCGGGAGAGCAGCCCTAAATGCCGCATCGCAGCCTGGAGGCCGGTATATTAACAGACCTGAAAAGCTAAAACAAGGAGATAGCGAAATTCTGAAACGAGCACATTCACAGCCTGGAAGTGTTAATGCTTTCCATTCGCATGGAAATCGCCGTTTCACTGCCATAGCAATGTGTTTACTGACAGCCAGTATGCCTTCGGCGTAGCACATAGTTTTGGTCGCTTGTGGAAAGAAAGAGGTTTTCTCACGTCCCATGGGACTAAGATCCAACATGGACAGTTAGTCAATGACCTGTTGGAATCTCTGACCTTACCGAATGAAGTTGCGATTGTGAAATGCAGTGCACACCGGAAGATTACGGATGATGTTGGCCGTGGGAATGCGTTTGCTGATGAGGTCGCCAAAGAGACGGCCAAGAACATGATGAGCCGAATGTACGTTGCAACGTCTGCAAGATGGATTGCTGAATCAGGAATGTGTGAGAATACGATTGAAAGTGTGAAGGCAATCCAGAATGAAGCAACTGAAAATGAGAAGAATGCATAAGGGAGAAAACGGGTAAAATGGATTCGAGTGGATGTTGGGTTGATTTGTCTGAGCATCAGCGTTGGATGCTACCTGATGCGTATGTACTTGCGGTAGTCACTATGGCGCATGGAGCGGCGCACATCAGTTCGAAAGGGATCTGTAAGATGTTAGCTCCAGTATGGAAGAACGATGGAATTACTAAGTGCGCGGAGAGAGTGGTGAAAAATTGCATGGTATGCCTGATGCATAATCCTGGCAAGGGAACCCCAACCCCAGCTGGTCACTTTGCTCCCCCTTCTTGTCCCTTTGAAGTGATTCAGTTGGACTTTATCCACATGGACAGATGTAATAATCTCAAATATATCCTAGTGGTAGTCTGTGCTTTTTCAAGATGGATTGAAGCCTATCCGTTAAAGTATAACACTGCTATGTCCACTGCCAAAATCCTCCTCAAAGAGTACTTCCCCAGGTATGGTATGCCACGGATTGTATGGTCGGACAATGGAAGTGAGTTCGTAGGGAAAGTTATGCAGAGTGTGTGTGCGGATTTGGGAATTAAGCAAAGATTCCATAGCGCGAATCACCCACAGGCAGCAGGTTTGGTTGAGGGGTACAATGGTACCTTGAAGCTGAAACTTGCTAAAATCCAAGCTTCCACTGGTTTATCTTGGCCAGACGCACTGCCTTTGGCTTTATTGTCCACCAGAGCGACTGTACACTCTCGAGTAGGGCTTAGCCCATATGAGATTGTGTTTGGTCGCCCTGCTAATGTCTGGGGAGTCCCTAGGCCCAAGGAGTTCAAACAGATCGAATATCCAATGTTGATTGATTACCCTTTTGACCCGACTGCTAAATTGAGTCTTATTCACCAACAGGTATTTGAATCCTTGCCTAAGCTGCCAGAGAGTCCAGTTCACACATTGAAACCCGGTGATCTGGTTGTGGTGCGGAACTTTGGACGGACCCGGAACTTCCAGCCAAGATTCGTGGGTCCGTTTCAGGTGCTCCTGGCCACAAGAACTGCTGTACGCATGGCTGGCAGGAAAAATTGGGTGCACGCTACCCATACGAAGCGTGTGCCTCTCCCACTCCCCTACGACAACTGGGTTAGACAGGGATTTGGTGTATCCGAAACAGAACCTGTTCCTAGGCTTATCCCGTTCAGTGATGCAGAGTACATGACGGACAAACGATCTGAAACGCAGAACTCGGATACTGCACCGGGAACGTTTCCGTTGAACCCTGAACAGAGTGTTGTACAAAGTGAACATTTGCCACCTGCGGATTTGAACATTACTGCACCTGCGGATCAGCTGTTTCAAGATCAGACAAGACCCGGAAAGTACAGATATAACCTACGTTCTCATTCCATGAACCAATAACATTGCATAATCACCTTTCCGTTTGAAAACTGTTTTGATCTTATCACATTGCATTCAGTCAGGAAGTTTGCTCTATAATTTTTTTTGTCCTTTTGTTTTTGTTGTTCTCTCGCCTTGCCATCTGGGTTGCCGTAGGGTCGTAACGTGTGCCTTGTTTTAACTTGCAGGGGGCCAGACACAAGGTCGGTCTCTTCTGTTTATTTTGGGAACTCCCAGGGTAAACAGAGGCAATTTTTCACCAGGTACAAACCATCCGTTGCGAACGGTTGTAGAAGATGGAGCTTCCTGAACTGCGACGAGCTAACGTCATAAATGCTCGTAAGACAAAACTGTATGAAATTTTGCATAGCAAATGTTTCATGATGCAATGCGCTCTGACCTTTCTGATTGTTTTAATAACTTTGGTAGGCGGAATCGTTTTTGGTATCCAATTGATTTTTGCACCTGTTACATCGACAGTGCCTCCCCATGTTTCCGTTTCTCCGACTGTTGTTTCTCTTCATTCTTTTCACCCTTTTCCTGCACACGAGCAAGCTCGACGCTCTGAGTTTATAAATAACACTTTCATTCAGCTCTTGCACCAACACCAACTAGTAGTAAATACAACGAACTGCTGGGTGTGTGGTCTGATACCACATACCATGAACAAGGGTATCCCCTATCTGGTTCTGCCCTTTAGTTATAATGGATCATTTTGGGCATTTCAGACCATGTTCGCCTATGCTCTAGAGACCTATCCCCCGCGACCTCCGCGTTCCACTAGGTATAACTCTGCTAATAGAGCCTTGGTAAAGGGAATTACTGACATGGTTAGAGATGTGAATGACACTCAGTTTATTCCCAAGGATGAGTTACGAGTTTATATGGGTTGGAATGATACGGAGTTCGGCATTAGTTTAGGTGAAAACAAGCGTAAAAGCTCGACTCAGATTTGGGTCGTACCTCACCAAGGTCAGGTCTGTTTACAAGGGAATGGGAGGAATCCGAGAGCTCGACAATGGAAGAGTGACTGTACTGAAACGTACGTTTTTCCATCACAGTCTTCCCCTGCATTCTTAGCTGCTAAGGGTACCTATTTTGTCTGCAAAGACAGAGCATATACATGGCTGCCTGCTGACTTTTCAGGCTCATGTCATATTGCGCGACTATTACCTCCGACATACACTGCTGCACCGGATTATCACAAGACTAGAGTTGTGAGAGGTGTCTTCGACAAGGAAGATACAGCTGGCCAAGAAGCAGGAGACTTTTTCAAAGGTTTCCTTCCGTTCTGGGGGCCCATGGCCAACAGTAGGAACTTGCGTCAACTAACACGGGTAGTTGAATCCACCATTACTGAAACTGCTGGTGCCCTTAGTAACCTGACAGCTGAGCTTCAAGCGGATCGCCTCATGACGTTGCAGAACCGTATGGTCCTTGACGTATTACTTGCAGATCAAGGTGGAGTATGTAAGATGATCCAATCGAGTTGCTGTGTCTTTATCCCAAATAATGCGCCAACAGTATATGAGGCCATTTCTAAGTTACACAAGATCACTGACTCTATTCATGTAGACAAAGGTGATTGGTCACTGATGGGATGGTTCTGGAATCTGTTATCTGCGTGGGGATGGAAGGTTCTGATAGTCATTGGTGTTTTGTTGGTATTTTTATTCTCATGCTGTCTCATCGTTCAGTGTGGTCCTGCCTTATGTGGCCTTTGTGCTGCAACCTGCGTAAGAAGACCACCGGTTTTAGGAGATACGCCACGGGATAGAATAATGCTCCAACAACATATCAGTGACCTGATGAATATAGAGATGGATTCTGACTAGAGTAAGTTATTGCCTATGTAAGGGCAAAAGGACGGTCTGAGGTTGTGTCTCGATCCGAACCCGTGTGTTCGGTATCGTAGTACTGACACGATCTTGGTACCAGTGAACCGTAAATGATCCATTTAGTATGTGACAGTGTTTTCGCTGTGCTACGAGCATGGATTCACTGAGAAATAGGGCATTCCGTTGTAAATTCATGGCATCCATCTTAGATACGGCATCCATCTTGTTTCTTGCCCTCACATAGTCAATGGACAAGCAATGACCCTGGCTGAATCACCTTGTTAAGGACACGTAAGCGTTAGTCCAAGGAATCTGATGCTGCGTGACTAGGCAGAAGCTACCTCCCTTGCCTGAGGCCAATCGTGCTATACTGGTTCTTGTGTTCGTTGGCCTGATCACGATTAGGAGGCCGAAGCCAGTAGCCATGCCCGTTTATGACCCACAAGCATCTCTTATCCTACTTATCAATCTTTCCCACCTGGCTCCGCTCCTCTCCTTCTGGGCTTTTACTATGGGGAGGATACAATTTTTATGATGGGGAGGATCGGTCGAAGAATGGAAAACTGACATGAAGACTTGATCGAACACTGGAAACTTACAAATAATTATCGTTTGGTATATGTTTATTGTTTGTTTGGGATACCGGGCTAGGCATGAAAGATATTTTTGCAACGCTGCCTGAGGACACATTTGGTGTATTTAAGGAGCGACCCACTTTATACAATTTGAACAGTCTCCTAGATTCTGCCTTTGTGTGGTTCCTACGACTTCTGTGTCCCTGCAGTAAATAAACCTTGTTCTCTGACGCCACCATCGAGAAGCCCGTGTCTCTGTTTATTTGTGCACCAAGGCAGGAAGGAACTCAGGGGTCTTTTGGGTGTTGTTTCCCTGACACCTCTGGACTCTAGAAAAGTCCAGAACTTCAGTTCTCCACAGCTACCACTAGGATAGCTTTCTTTAAAAGGTTGTCTTTAAACCTATCTACCAAGAGTCGAATTGGACTGGTGCAAGGTGGCTACTATAACTAGTGACCAGCATATGCCAGGCCAACTTCTCACAGCCACCTTCTGCAGGGAAGCTCCCAAAATTCAGAGTACCTGTGGGGGAGCCATTGGCTTGTATCTCCATGGCAGACAGTCTTTCTGTTCTTTCCGAGTCTGCCTAAGCCAGTAGATGGTACCACCCCCTTTTCAGGAATCAGTTCAGTGTTTGGTGGTGCAGGCGCTAAACTTCTTGCCTTCCTCTTTCCAGATACCAAATTGCTCTGACTAAGTAGGTTTTCAAACTCACTTTTCAGTTCAAACAAAGATTCTTCACCAAGTCCAGAACTAGGTTAGATACAAAGAGTCCACTGGACTGCTTAACAAGAAAAGACTTCTGAGTGCTCCATTGTGACCAAGGGTGCTAACCAGAGATCAGCCTTCACTGATACTTTCATGGAACAAAACACACAAGGCTTCGTTGGGGGCGGATCACATTCTCGCCCCAACTTTTCAGCAGTATCTCATCTACTTCCAAGTCTTGCACCAATCATGTTTGTGGGTCTGTCGAAATTCCCTCAGACGTCCACCTGTGCTCTCTCTTTTATGGAACAATTCTTTTTATTCATTATCACATCAACATAACAACAAATGCGGCCACCACCAGTGGCTGGCAACCAATTGAATTGCTTATGCAAGGGACACAGCTGAAAGCCTACAACCCAGAGGCTGGCAGCGAAAATATCGAAATACAGTGGACTACGTATTAAAATTGCGTGCGAGTGGAGAGCTGCCTATAATAGTCATGCCCTGTGTAACAAAGTGAAAAACAAAACCAAAAGGCAACATCGAAACAACCTTACAAACGGAAGCATGGCCCAAAAATCAACTTAAAAGAAAACCCTGCCCTCCGACCCCTCCAGTCTCCTCCGCACTCTGAGTGGTTCCTGAATTGTGTCCAATGAGATTACTCTAATGCATTCTCCATCCGCTTTTAAGCTTTGGTGTTTTGAGTGGCAGGCGTGAGGCGCAGGATCTGCAAAAGCCTGGGGCAAGTTATTTACCTAAATTCCTTGGCGAGTATCGCGATAAATGGAGCCCACAGTTCTATATATGGTTCAGCCTTGTTCTCGGACACCATGGAAAGGCGCTCCATCCCCACTACAGTCCACAACCTTCTTAGCCATGCTATATGGTCTGGGACCGCCTCGGGGCCCCAGTGGGCAAGTAGCTCTAATCTTGAGGCATTAAGGGCTAAAGCTATCTGTCTCCCTCTTAGAGAGCATAAGGGAAATGTCAGTGGGTTAGGCAGACCCAACAGGGTATAGGCAGGGAAACATGGAATATCTGTCTTGAAGGCTTCATTTATGTCCTGGAGTATCAGGTCTCAGTATCTTACCAATTTGGGGCAATATTAAAGTAGATGTACTAATGAGCCTGTCATACCGCAGCCACGCCAGCAATAAGCTGGTCAGTCTGTTCCAGTGGTTCAGTCGGGCCGGAGTTAAGTACCAGTAAGAGGCAACTTTACATTCTGCTTCCATACCAGGGATGTTGTGTGCTGTATGATGTGCTCTAAAATATATGTCCTGCCATTCCTTGTCTGTGAGGCATCTGCCTATTTCCTCCTCCCACCTTAACTGTCCCTTAGACTTTGTAGGTGTGGTGTCTACTGAGAGGAAGGAATAGAGTTCTGATATGAGGCGTTTGTCGTTGCTTTTAGTGATGAGCCACTTTTCGAACTGGGTTAATTGGCGGGATGCTCCTGGTCTCATCTCGGGGGAGGTTACCCAGTAACACGCTTGATTATAGGCGTACTGGTCAGTGGAGGGGATTGCATAGTCTTTCTGAAGCTGATCAAAGGGAATGATCCCCTTTTGATCAAATAGGGAACCCACCCTTTTACAGCCCTTCTCACGCTACTGCATGCTCTCTCTTTTAGAAAGTAACACCCCTAGGCAACAGATGGTCAAAATTATAACAAAACCTACTCAAACACAATCCCGATATTACCAACTCAGTGTACACTAAATTTCATAAAAGCTTCATTTTATTGATACCATTTCATATAATGATGTCATAGAAAAATCATTACACAGACTTAAAAAACTGAACAATAATATCCCAACGTGCTTTCTACAGTAAACCAACATAAATAAATGCAATAAACAAACATGTATAAAGTACAAATTGGACAATAGTTTCAATATCATTATAACCTGACAATAAACAGGAACATTTCGATACACCAAAATTTATATAAAGTAGCTAAATGATGAATTTGAAAACAAGAAAATTATTTTTGAGAGACAAGATGGTGCCTGTCTGACGGCCGCGCTGGTCGCCCCTTATTGGCGGGAGTGTCTTCAGGGACATAAGGACTTTTTACCACCCTTAAGAAAAACATTATAAATCCCCTCCATGACTCACCGGCTGGAGGGGAATGACTCCGACACCCTTCAGTTACTCAAAACACTCCCAACGCTGGTGTTGGCAGCAGTCAGGGAGACGCGGAGAGCGCTCCGATCGATAGCTGCTGAGGACTGGCTGAGAGGTGGGGCTGGAGAGGCAGGAGCGCCCGCAAGGGTCGAGTGGCTCGCGGCATGAAGGAACACCAACGGACGGAGGAAGCGAGGATGCCTCCTAAACTCAGCCAGGTGACACACATGAAGGCTCCCGAAGCACAGGCGAGTGTAGAGCCAAAAGCTAGCACCATGGCATTTCGTATCAAGGGGGCCAAACCGGTGGGCTCCGCGAACTCTAACAACAGGATCTCAACAAAGGGATAACAGATCCAGGATGGCCCAAAGAAAGGCGAGAGCCAGGAGGCTTTAAAACAATCTGAATCAAATGACAGTAATATGGGAGTTAAGGGAAAGAAAGTTGGCCCAAATGATCCCGTGGTACAGCATCACAGATTTTTTTACCACAACCTCCCAAACCGATGATAATGACACATTACCCGCATTATCTAACTGCAAGGAAAAAATGAATAAACAAGGCGATACAGACAGTGTCAGGGAGCAGCTGAGTTCTTCACACACGGGGGATGCCTCCTTTAGCAAACTTCCAGCTGGCAATGAGTCAATCCAAACAGATGAGCTCCATGGCAAGACTGCCATTACAATTGAATGCCCTGAGGATGCCGACAATCACAGACCTCCTTTTTCCTCTGAATCTGGGATGACAACCTCAATTAGGGGAGATAACCCTGTCAAGGTAACCCACTCCTCCCTGGCACAGGAAAGGCCAGCGGGCACCGCAGACCAACTGGACACTAGCATGTTGGTCGAGGAGGCAACAGGCTGTAAGGGGTTGGAGGATACTCTGGATCTGGGGGACACATTTTATTTGGTGACTGATGGTTCCGAAGCTAGCTCCTCTGAGGTTGAAGATAGCAGTAATGTGCAGTTCTCCAGCTCTAGTCTCAGTACCCTACAGAAGGATAAGGTTTTTAGGAAAAAGAGGTTCCTGAAGAAACAAAGAGAATCTCATACATTGGTAAGAGACGTAGAAAACAACATCAGATCCAATGTAAACCCTAGCCTAAAATCGGTCTACTCGGCTACTAGGAGTGTTTATACAGATCTCTCAGAGCAGGAGGAAGACGCTGCACCTTCTTTGAAAATGATTTATGAATCTATAAAGCAACTGCAGGAAGAGACCCGAATGGATGGAAAGAAAAATAGATTAGCAACAAAAACTCCAGGGCGCAGTGCGGAAAATGGCTAAAGCTTGCACCGATATAAACTTAAGACTGACGCTGACGCACGTTGAAGAGCGCACAATTACACTTGAAGATGGCCTGGTCAGAACTCAGGCGGTAACGTATGCGAGACAGTTCACGGATCTTCAATGGAAGATTTTGAAAATAGGCAAAGGTGAAATAACCTCCGGATACTTGGTATTGAAGAAAGAATAGAAGGGGATAATCTGTGGGCCTATATACTGAGAATGACGAAGGGAGCCTTTCCAGAACTCCAGCACTGGAATTGGGAGGAAGAGATACAGCGGGTACAATGCTTTCCTATGACCCTGAGATAACCTTTACAACCTGGCAGAGAAGGAACTGCAATGCCAAGGGCAATACTAATTTACTTTGGGAATTTTCTGCTCTGAGAAGAAGTATATGCTAAGGCCCGCCTGAATGCTAGGAGGACTTATGAGAACCAGTCCGTCTTTGCGAAACCGGATTTTTGCCATGTTACCGTGGAACAACGATGGCGATTAAGAGAACTGATCCAGCCTTGTCAAGCCTTGGGAGCACAAGCGTACTTGATTAATCTGGCACGATTAAAGATTATCCACAAGAACATTACAAGAGTCTTTACCTCAGAGATTCAAGCCAAAGATTATATTGAGAAACTAAAAACACAATGATGCTTGTTGGGATAGTTCGATGGAAGTAAGGTGGGGGGGGGGGCGGGGGGGAACGATTGACATTTTATCTATTTCACCTTATTACTATTAGAATAGCCCCGAAAAACTAGTATGCATGTATCACTGATGAGAGGATCACTGGATGGTAATGAAATTAAAAAGGGTGGGAAAAAACCCAGAAAAAGAACATCTAGCAGGCTGGCAACAAGGGGGGCCGACTCTCGGCTCCATCACAGAGACCTTAGGTCTGCTTGTCTCACATTGTAGGTGGAGGTAGGACGGGGGGGGTCACGAGGACAGGGAGAGCAGAGTGGGGATATGCAGAGGCTTATCGGGGGGGGGGAAATAAAAAAACACCATCTTCTGAGGAAGGTAGTATGGGGAAGCAAGTGACAGAAAAAGGAAGAGTAGGAAATGGGGGACAGGTGGTATTACATATATATCATGCGCATAGCAACAATTAATATTTGCGGGTTGAACGATGCTGTTAAACGTACGATAGTGAAGGAACACCTTAAGACACTACACGCCGATATAGTTTGCATACAGGAGATGCATATTGAGGGGTCGCGAAATATTCTCCTAGAACAGTTGGGATGTCAATTGATAGCACACACCACACAAGGGACTAGGACGCGGGGTAGCAATCCTGGCTCAAAAGAGGGGGATTGTGTTTAAATCTTGTCTAACTGATGGGTATGGCCGATGGGTAATTGTTGAATGTCAAGAACAGGGATTTAATTTTACGTTAAATTCAATCTATGGGTCAACGGGGGATGACCCCAAAATATTAAATTTTCTAAACTCAGAATTGTCTAAGTGGCCTATACCGATAATTGTGTATGGAGATGTTCATATAAATGGCATAGAAGGATTGTGGAAGGGGGATCCAAGTAAATATACAGGCCAGAAAAAAAAAAAGGCCACAGGGCCCTAATTCAGATGATGAGGGATAATGGGCTCATAGATGCTTGGGGGCAACTGAAACTACAGGAGGCGGGAAGCACATACTATTCGGCACCGCACAGAGCTGTTGCGCAGTTAGATTACTTCTTGGTTTCATCCTTTCTCCTCCCCATTTGTATCATCAAGAAATTCCCTCGGGTGATCTTCGACCATAATCCTTTGGTCCTAGAGGTTCAAACTTGTGCTGGGACGGGTATCAGAATGCAGTTGGATCTTTGAACGCGCCTTGCTGAAGGACTCGAACTATGTTCAACATATGAACAAATGGCTTGAGGAATTTCAAGAGATCAATAGGGGAAGTGCTGGATATGGGGTAGTATGGGATGCTCTCAAGGCTGGTATCAGGGGGGAAACCTTGAGCTATTCCCTGAACCGGAATAAAAAAGCAAAGCAAGAGATTAAGAGCATACATAGAACAATCATGGACATAGAAGAAGAACTGGTTAGGGATATTGTCACTGGCTCAAATACAGACGAGATCCTCCAGAAATTAGTGTTAGCTAAGGCTATAGCAGGGGAAATCATGGCAGCAAGAGCAGCAGGGAAATTTTTGGCTTGGAGACAATCTTGCTATGAATTTAGCGAGCAAGTTGGGCACATGTTAGCTGAAAGAACTAGACAGAAAGCCACCGGGGGAGATATCTTCGAGATTAAAAATTCAGAGCGGGAAGTAGTCACAACACCCAGGGAAATACGCATGGTTTTTCATAGTTATTATGAAAATATATATATGGAAAATACGCTCAGTGAACCCAAGAATGTAAAAGAATACTAAGCTTTGCTCACTGGCGGGTCATTTTCAGCAGAAGACTCAAGGGCTTTGGAGGATAGATTCTCAGATGAAGAAATTCAGAGAGCTGTAAAGTGACTGCCTTCAGGCAAGGCTGTAGGCCCAGACCAAATACCACTAGAATTTTATAAGGTTTTTTATTTCAACTTTGGGAGAAGACTTAAGTTTTGTAATGCGCCAGGCACAGAGTGTGGGGAAACACCTCCAGAATCACTGGCAGAAGCTAGCATGATCATTTGCTTAAAGAAAGGAAAGCCCCCTGATGAACCTGGTTCTTAGAGACCGATCAGTCCAATGAATAGTGATGCAAAAATGTATTAAAAAATCCTAGCGAATCGCTTTAGCCCCATGAATGGGAAGGTGATCTCGCCCTGCCAGCACGGGTTTATCACTGGCAGAGGCACAGCCGAACATTTCCGTAGAGTCTGTACTCTGTTTGACGGTACCTCTGTCATGCGAGATCCTATGGCGCTTATCCTCTTCATTCGATAGGTTCTCGTGGGGCTATCTTTGGGTGGTACTTGAGAACTCGGGGTAGGAAAGGGGTGTAGCAAAGCCATTCAAATACTATACAGGAATCCTAAGATCAGACTCCGTTTGATGGGGGAGGGGCAAAGCGACTCAATTGATATTACACGAGGGACGAGGCAGGGTTTCCCTGTTCTCCCCTCCTATTCGCTTTTTATATCGACCCTTTGATTAGGAGAATTGAGGCAAATAAGGGTATCCTCCCTATTTGACTAAACAGATTTGAAACTAAGATTTTTCGATATGCCGATGACCTGGCAATAACTGTCGCAACTCCATCTGTGGCTTTAACAGAAATAGAGCATGAGGCGGAATGCTTTGGGGTGGTCTCTGGTTATTGACTTAATCGTGGAAAGACCCAAATCGTAGTTAATGATAGGATCTCTATATCAGAACCAGGAGTGACTGAATCCGCCACCTATCTCTGGGTTATTATAACATCAGAATTAATTAAGGTTGTTGAAAAGAACCTTGTCCCCGTTATTCAAAAATCAAAGAGAGACTTTGATAGGTTGAATACTTTGCATCTTTTGATTGTGGGACGATGTAACATCATTAAAATGATATTTCTGCCGAAGGTTTTATATCTATTCAGGACGATACCCCTGAAATGTGAAAATCATTGGTTTATGGAAATGGAGGGAATGATTAACCGATTCATCTGGGCTCAAGGGAAGACGAGAAGAGCACTTAGATTATTGTCTCTATCCAGGGAGAGAGGAGGTTGGGTGGTACCGGATTTAAAAACATATTATTGAGCCACAGTGATTCAATATATCCTGGGGATATTCAGCCGGAAAGGTCACCGACCAGTGGAGGGATGATGCTCCCCCAGATGTATGTGAATTACTCCTAGAAAGAGAAGCTCCTAACTGGCTTTTGAAGTTCAGTGAAGCCAGCTATTACAAAAAAGTTAAATTCAAGACCCTTGGGTGCAGCAGTAGCGGTCTGGACCATCCTCAGGAAAAAGCTGGGGTAAGGAAGAATGAATAATTACACTACTCTATTTGGGAATCCATCTCTACCCGAGATCTTTCATGATGGAATTATGCGGCGGTGGGATGCTCTAGGGGTGAAAAAGATTGGAGACCTCTTTGACTTAGACGGTATAATCTCATTTGAGAAAGCCCAAATCCTTTTTAAACTTGATCGCAGTGAGTTTTTTAAATTCCTCCAGATTCGGTCCACTATCGTAAGGAGGAAGGGGGGGGAATGAGAGCTTTCTCTGGAGATTCAGTTATAGAAGGGGTCCAAAACCCTGACGGGTGTACTATCGCCCATATTTATGGAGAGCTGATTCAACCACAGACGTATGATTTAGAAATACCCTCTGAGTAATGGCAGCGGAAGCTAAACGTTGAAGGGGGCGAGTTTAGGGCATCGCTTAAGTTTGGCTACACCATTTTAAGAGTGGCGAGCCTCCAAGCACAACATTTTAAAACAGTTTTTTCGCTTTATTACACCCCAGCTAAAATAGCTCAATGGGGTGGGACTGAGGGTATTCTTTGTCCCCGTTGCCAAAGCGACGAGGCAGACATAGTCCACATGTTTGCCTCTTGCCCTGCCTTAGAACCTCTTAAGAGAGTTAGAGGATTTTATGGGGCAAACTCTGAGGATCCAAATAAAATTATCGGCTGAGTTGATGGTTTTAGGTGTGGCTAGAAACAGAACATTGATAACCCACCAGGAATTTTATTTCTTGCCATGGCTGTGGCTAGAATCTGGGTGTCATCTGCATGGGTGGACCCTAACCCCCTTACATTTCAACAATGGTTATCACGGCTCTTAGCTATGTACAACTTGGAAAAGAGCCTGTCTGAAAAGAAAGGGTGGAAGACTAGGAAACTAGGGAAATTTATTTGGGCCCCTGTAATAGATTGGAAACTTAAAATGGATAGACTCCAGGTATAAGCCAAGGATTTAAGTATATCGGAGTATTGTTTATGTTTTGACCTTCCATTTTTTTTTTTACTTTGGCAGCATTGATATACTCTGTATTTTAGATACAATGGTATTGTATTGCGCATTTTCCGTTTGCCTTTCAGATTTGCTCTCTTAAATGCTTGTTAAGTCTCTCTCTTCCTTTCCCTTATTTAAGTATGTTTATTAATTACGGATGCTTTTGTAACGATGTACCAAAACTGATGGTGGAATAAATTATTATTATATATATTTTTTTTAAAGGAAAACAAGAAAATTCATCACCTAAAGAATAACAAGGCTGATCTTACGGAAACTCTTTTGGTGACCTCTTGAGCTTAGGCTGTCATTATTTAACAGGCCTGAACTGCATTTCTCTTCATCTTAGCACAACAGGTTTTTAGTCCACTGAAGTTTCCCTGTAGCTGTGGCTGAGCCCTGCACACCTCTCATCTCCTCGCAGGGCTTTCTATGGAGTTGCCGTCAATTCATTCTCTAGTTTAATACTGCAGATTGCTGTGAGGTCCAGCACAAGGTAATCAACCCTTTGCAGCCCTTTTATGCAAAGGACAGGCTGGCTGTGCACCTGCAGATGTGAAACTAAATACAATGAACTTAAAAAGCATAAAGAAAAAACACATGCACTGATAAACCAATTAGTGGTTTCTCAATGTGCAGAGTCAAAATACAAGTAGTACAGTCCAAAGAAACTCACGGTGACCAGGCCAAAAAGGGGTGCAATTTCTCACAGTGATTAGTAACTGGTGGTTCAGGAGTTGAGAAATAGAACAAAGACAAGGATAAACAGGAATATAAGAAGGAGCACAAGAAATCTAGGACCTGGACAATGTGGAGGGCCGATAGGAGAAAATGCAGAGCAGGAGGCTGAGTAAGTCCAGGACCAGGAGGAGGATCAGGATAACGACAGGACCAAAAGGAGACTACCCAGCAGAAGGAGGACCAAGAGACCGATGATGGCGGCAAGGAACAGAAGAGATAGGAGGAACAAAATGGAGGGACAATTCAGGACCATGACCTGGAAAAGGACCCGGAAGAGGAGGAGGACCAAGAGGAGGATGAAACGTTAGAGGACTAGTGTGATTAAGAGGAGATTTTAAACCAGGAGGCCCACAAATATAGGAGCAAAGAGGATTAAGACCAGTAAGACCAAAGACCTGTGTTACCAATTAAGTAAATCAGATGCTTTACCTCTGCATATTTCTGTGTTGCTTATTTCTTTGGGAGCAGAGTTTGTCAAAAATAATGCTTATGCTAAAAGCCACTGGTTACAACTACTCATGAAGTCACCCTCTTTCAGCAAACCCATTGCATGGAATGCCAGGATAAATGTTTCCAGCGGTGCCCCTCCCTGAAAACTAAGATAAATATGCAGTGCCCCCAAATCTGGTAGTCGCACATGACACTAGCATTCCTACCTTTGTATCCAACATCAGACCTACTGATGGCATCCCAGTGGCTGACAGTGTTGACAGCATAGCTCCCACAAGGATCCCTAGTTCTCACTCCAAACCACACACTAAAATTCTATCACATCATTCAGTTTCAGCATTCTAGGCACCAGCTCTGCCATACAGAGAATGGGGACACAGAGGATACTACACATCTCCCTTTCTCGCAAACAAAACACAGAACAGCCATTTCCTTGCAAACAAAGTACAAGGACAATCATCCACAATCACTAAATCGCAAACATTTCTAGGTTATACAGAAACCCAACAGCAACCTGGTATACCCTCAAACACAACAAGTAGCAGTGACATGGAGAAGCTGGCGCAGAAGAATCGTTGACAACACTTCAAGCTCACCAGGTTGATTCTGACCGTGGCATTCTTATTCTAATTGTGAAACCGAGGACGCGGTTCACTTCCCCTAGTGTCCATCCATTTTGGAACACAGTACATCACCTCCTCTCAATTTTACCCCGCCGGGCTGCTTAATTCTACTAACTCAGATGCATGAGCATCCATGTGTTTCACATCTAGATCAGTGCTTCTGCATTGGTAATAGGAAATTGTATTCAGGCATGTTAATGTAAATGTCCCGATGATGATTCCAATATATAGAAGGGGGATCGAAACGTCGACCTAATGTACACCATATGCACATTTTCATTGAATATTATTTATGTGTAACGGTGTCCTACCATATTCTTGTTTGTGTTATCAGAATGTTCAACATACAAGCAAGTCACTCTGCCTGAGACTTTTTTGTTTTTCTGTTGTGTATTTTATGTCCGTTCTGTATGTCAAGTAGGATGCAGGCTTGTGACCCACTTTTTTATTGTGGTCATTCATATCTTTTGACTATATAAATATTAAAGTATTCCTGTCCAGCTGGACAGCGTTAGAATATAGTCCTGACTCTGGGTCTATTTTGCATCGCTTTCCTCATTGATTACTTCGGTCTAGGGAACCCTGTCTCTCAAACATACAGACAATGGGGACACAGAGGATACTACACATCTCCCTTTCTCGCAAACAACAAAACAGCCATTTCCTTGCAAACAAAGTAGAAGGACAACCATCCACAATCACTAAATCTCAAACATTTCTAGGTTATACATAAACCCAAAACAACTTGGTAAACCCTCAAACACACAAGGACAACAAGTAGTAGTCAGAACTTGGCGATCGGTCGAGATATGAGGTTCACCACATTTCATGTCAAACAAAACACTGGGACTTCTAGGCTGTGACTGCCATTGTCTAAAGATCCATAGTATGAATGTCTTGCGACCTCCTCGTACATGAAGCCCTAAAAATCAAATGCCTACACACTGACAATGACACTAAAGAACATTTATGCACACAGGACATGTAGCCATAGACATCGAGTCACACAATTGCCAGTGCACAGAACCCAAACGCTTCCTTCTACAAAACGGTTTACCGGGCATTCACAATTCAATACATTGAGGGCACAAAAAAATTACAATAACGCAAAGATTAAGAATAGGTCTTCTCAGCTTAAAATTCCCTTGACCAGACTCCAACACACAAATCATCATCACAATTACACTTGTACACAATGTCCCCCAGATATCCATATCAATTTACTGAACAATCGAGCAAAAGAAACTCTCATACACTCATCTTCCAAAAGCAACACAAACATTCCCACAAGGTAATCATCTGCATCACATGCTCACACACCGAAATTCAGCCAAGCACTGCCATACGCTTCACACTCAGCCACACTGGATGGTCAAACCAACATGACCAAGTGCTAGCCCGAAGAAAGCACCTTATCTGCAGTCAACATGTCCTCTGAACACAATGATGACAGCCTCCAGCAGATACATACGGAAAACTTGACAGCACAACAAACACTAGAGCAGTCCAGCAATACATCCAGTGAATCCAGACCATATCAGCAAGTAAAGAAGCACTCGCCTACAACACACTAGAACTACATTAAAACACTACTATTTAAACACAACACTCCATTAAATGTCAACTGAATAAAATTCCCTGCAAGACAATCACACATGTACTCGATCTCCTGTACCACACAACTGTCAAATCTTCCTTATTTATAAAGGATGGTGACTCGTCTCACAGCACACTCAGGTGATAACTGTGGCTAAAAATGAATATGATATTTTAACATTGCAACTGGACAAACGTCAGGTGTGTGATGTTTAGACTTATCACTTCAAAACACAGTATACCCTCAAACCACACAGTCTAATTTCTGTCTCCAAAGTCCTTCTAACTTAGGTTTCTAAAGGAACCAGGATACCTTGGGATGTCTTTCTTCAATGTCTCCAAAAGCATTTCCCTTTCAAACATCACCTTTTTACCCCTCCTTTAGGATGTCAAAGTCTACACAGCTAGTGCATTGACTGGGACACCCAGGCCTGAAACCCAAGGCATTAGTGAGGATCGTTCAGGAGTAACTTGTGCTGCAGTGACCCTAAACACCATACACTCGTCTTGCACAGGGCAGGAGATCCACATTAACCTGGTGAAGTGCATTGTCATAATACCCCTGTCCATAACCTTAACTACAGCGTTAGCAAGAGCTGCACCATCTCCTCCGGCGACTTTGCGGTGGATTCCAAAACATTTCCAGAATGCTTTTTACAAGAACTCAGTCAGACTTCATGCGCTCAACAGAGTTCTAGCTCGTCAAGTGGCGCAAGCCCTTCTACCGAAGCAGGCAAAGCTTGTGCCTCTCGAGAGAGCAGTGACCAGCTTGTGAGTGATTAAATGAGCCCAGCATAATATGCTTGAATTCAAGTGGGGCAATGTGAAACTGTTGCTGCACACTAACACCAACAGGGCACACAGGGCCCGCCAATGGCATGGACTAGACTGTGCCATAGTCAACTTAACTATGAAATCATATTCATTCATATAGCGCTTACTACCCCTGAGGAGGCGTCAAAGCGCTTCTTTGGCGAGTAGCATGCTACTCCGGGACCCATAAAGGATTAGTGTTGAATTAGTATAGTGAAATATATAAAGTGGTGGATAGGTTAGTCAGTTATTTGGATTCGGAAGGATAAAAGAGGAAAAAAGGTTTGTATTTATATAGGGCTTGTTACCCCTGATGGGGATTGAATCGCTTTTTTGGGGGAGTAGCACGCTACTCTGAACCCATAGGGATTAGTGTTGAATTAGTATAGTGAAATATGAAAGTAATTTGAGTGGTGGATATGTTAGTTATTTGGATTGAGAAGGGTTGGGGAGGGGTAGAAATGGGAAACGGTTTGCATTTGTATAGAGCTTGGAACCCTGATGGGGTGTTGAAGCGCTTTATTGGCGAGTAGAACGCTACTCCGAAACCCATAAAGGATTAGTGTTGAAAATTAGTATAGCGAAATATGAAAGTAGTTTTAGCGGTGGGTGTGTTATTCAGTTGGATAGAGAAAGGTAGCGGAGGGATAGAAGAGGGAAAAAGGTTTGCATTTATATAATGATTGCTTACCTCTGATGAGGTTTAAGTGCTTTTTTGGTGAGTAGCACGCTACTCTGGGACCCATAAGGATTAGTGGTGAATTAGTATAGTGGAATATGAAATTTGAGAAGTGAACATGTTAGTCTGTTATTTTGATTGAAAAGGATAGTGGAGGGATAGGAGTGAAGGATTTTGATTTTTTTTTTGGGGGGGGGGGGGGAGGTCATAGCAGTAGGAGGAGTCTTTTGGATGAGTAAATATGCATAGTGGAGGGGAAAAGTCAGAGGGAAGAGTTTAGAAAGGTTTGTTTTGGGGATCGGTATAGTAAAAGAGGTGTCAGATGATGCAAGGAGGGGTAGAGTAAGGCAGAGTCTAGAAAGGGTTATTTTAGGGATCACAGTAGTGGTATGGGGTTTGGGATAAATGAGAGAGTGGGTGTAGAGGATATATTGATAGATGTATAGGGTGAGAAATAGGGTAGTGCATTGGATATGCTGAATTAGAAGAAAGTGATAAATATATAGATCCATAAGTACATTGAAAGTATATAGATGCATAAAGGAGGTAGGTATATGTAGATTAAAGATATTGATAGAGGTACAGGATGAGAAATAGGGTGGTACATTGGATATGCTTTTCAGGAGGAAAGTAACAAACACACAGATCCAAGTACATGCAAGGTACATAGATGTACAATGGAAGAAGTACATGTAGACCAAAGATGCACCAGATAAATTCCGGTTTTCAAGTCTTATTGTACTTAAAAAAAAAAATATAAAAAATTTAAACATTATTCTACATGTTTATACAAAGCAATACACAAAGAGGTACATATATATAGTAAAAATAAATGATTATATACAGAGGGATATGCTTTAAATTTCATGAGTAGTTTTCTGAAGATAAGGTGGCTGTCCGTGGATCTTATGTTGGGGGTAAAGAGTTCCATAGTTTGGCTGCTTGAACAGAGAAGGATGTGCCACCCATGTTTTTTTTTTTAAATCTTGGGATTTTGAGGCGAGGTGCCATTTTAGAGCGGAGGTTCCTTTGTTGAATGTGTTTGGTGATTTTATTCCTGATGTTGAGCGGTCCCATTCCATGTATTGCTTTGTGGGTGATACAAAGCAGCTTGAATGTGGATCTTCTGGCAACCGATAACCAATGCAGGGCTTTCAAGGCAGGTGAGATGTGGTCTCGCGGCTTGATATGCAAGAGTAGTCTGGCAGCCGAGTTCTGAATCCGTTGTAGTCTTCTCATGGTAGTTAAAGGTGATCTGTGGTAGAGGCTATTGGCGTAATCGAGTTTGGACAGAACAAGGGAGATGGTAGCTTAGACCTTGTGTGGAAATCCCAAATGAGGGAAAATTTGTCGCAGCGTTTTTATAGTGACAAGATTTGATCTTGCTAGTTTGTCCACTTGGGCATTCATCTATAGCTCGGAGTCCATGGTCATTCCGAGGTTTCTTACTTCCTTTGATACTTTAGGTGGTGATCTCAATTCATCAGGCCAGGCGGCAAGCGGGTCATAATGTTTCCAATTGCCGCATGCGAATATTGCCATTTTGGAAGCATTCAATTTGAGGTGGCTCCAAGTCATCTTAGAGATGCCCCTTGAAAAACAACCAGCCTCTGGTGGGTTCCCTGACTGGTAAACACCAGCCTGCCATCACTCACCAATGCCTCTCCTTGGGTCACTGGTGAATTGTATTATTTCCTGAAGCCCCATGGATCATTTCTGGTTTATGCGCACTGTGAAGATGTCTCAAACTAGTCCTCCATAGTCACAGGCAGTGCTGGAATTGGGAAAAAAATACTCTGGGACCCTCATATATTCGGGATCAAGATGTGACAATGGAAAGGGGGTGGACTCGTGAGGGGCGGAGACATGAAAAGCAGAATTTAACAAACATTTATTTTAAATCTGCTGCAAAACAATAGGTACCAAGGAAAAACATAGCAGTAAACCTGAACAGGATTAGTTTAATTTGTTACAAAGAAGCTGCATTTAAAATGTTTTATGGGGTTAAAGCACTTGCTGCTTAGATGTTAATGTGCCCAGCAGTTTTCACTGGATAAGAATACTGGTAAGATAACTCTGGTGATAAATGCATATGTTGGAGAGATCTGTGTTTTGTCTAGTCACAATTTTGAAACAGAGTAGCACAGAAGATTAAATCATATTGTGTAACAGAGATGACATATTTGTATTTATGTACATAGGCAAGTGGGCCACTGCTCTTGACACAGAGATCCTTTTGTTAGTTGCAGTTCAGAAGTTGCAACCCTTCTAATATAGCACATTGAGTTATGAACGGACATCAAGGAAATCCATGCAATCTCCAAAGCATTGGCATTAGACCCATCTTGTTTTTTTCCATAATCGGTTGCTATTCTAAAAGTTGCTAAAAAGGGTTCCTTCGGATACTAATAAAGTTGTGTTAGTACGGTCAGCCCCAACCACTGTGTTACGCTTTAAATCCACACTTTGTGTTTCTCCTGCCATTGGATCTAACATATAATGCCTAACAGTAAAGACATTATGTGTGTCTCCTATACCCTGAAACCCTAATTGTCTTACATAACATTTCCTATGCGCTGATTTGTACATTTGTTTGGTTTATTGTAGAAGTTGTGTGAGATGATATAAAGTGCTGAACACCCAACACTGGGCTATAAAATAATTACATTTAAAAAAAATTTGTAAGTACTACTTAAATCATTATTTGTATAATTACTCAAAAGATAAATCCGACATTCTTATACCTCATGCATATATCTTACAAGACCTGCCTCCAAATCAAAGTTTCTCTAAAGTATTTGTGAAATGATAACATACTGTGTATGTCTGTTTCCCTCAAATGCATTGACATCTAAGCAGTAGGCTACAGATATCTCCCAGTCAGAATGATACTCAAACAAAAACAGGTCTGATGGTCCACTAAATCAGGCCTTTGTTATGGGCCCAGACAGAAGTGATAACAACACCTACACTTCGGAATAGAAACCATCAACATGTGGGAATTGTGGAATGCACCCTAACAAGCCACACGCCAAATATTCTATTACATCATTTACTCTCAGCATTCCAGGCACCAGCTCAGAAATACAGAGCAACAGGGACATGCAGCATACTTACTACATGCTCCTTGTCACACAAAATCGTTATTGAAGCCAGTTCAAGTTTTTAGGTCTCGCCTAGGCATCGCTTGTGCGGTCTCTGCGAGACATGCTCTATTCAACACATGGGCTTTAAAAGCTCCGCCCGTTGTCAAGGACTGCCCCTGGTACACGTGTTGTTACTCAGAGCGTGTGAGCACTATTTCTTTCTTTAAGCTGGAGCATTGGAGACCAGTGCTTGTAGTTTACATAGCTCTGTGGTAAACAGGGCTGTAAATCTTGCTCTTACATTGCCTTATTTGCTGTCATTTCAAAGATTAGGTCTGTCTTTTTAGGTCTCGACTAGGCAGCGCATGCACGGTCTCTCGAGATATACTTTAATGTATGAGCATTAAGCATGCCCATCGCTTCGGATTGGTTCCTTCGTGTGCTTTCCAAAAATCCTCTCATTTCATTGGTCAATAGCTTACAAATGTCCCTCCCTTTTCTGTTTGGTCACGCCCTGCAGACTGCCCCTGTTACATGCATTATTTCAGATCAGCCATATAAGTTACTGTTGCACACTACTTTTTCTTTTGCTGCTGATTCTTATGTTAATTTCCTGCTCATGTTTCCCTGATCACTTTTGCCAGCGCCTGCTCATAGCTCCAAGCCCGGCCCACGTCCCGTGTTTTTTTATTCATTTCTTGTCCGTGTTGTCTTTAGCCCCTCACTCCCCTCCTTATGCTGTTCACGTTGTAAATTTCCCACTCCGCCTCCTCTCCTGTTGTCCATGTAGAGACCATCTTCTGACTCCTAGGCAGCTTGACAAAAGAGGCGATATCACAGTGCACACTCTGCTGCTTTACTGGGAAGTGCACCAGTGCTGCTCACCGAATGTTTATGTCCTTCAGCCCAGACTGACGTGTCCCTTGAGCGAGTGTGATGTGAGAGGCGCCGTGTCCTGTGAAGAGGAGACCTTAAATCACCAAAGCTAGCGTTTGTGAGCGGAACCACTGGAAGCCTGCCATCACAACCTCAAAAATAAAAGAACGGCGAGAGAACAGCCAATAATCTACAGACCTCCCTTTTCGTTAATGGTAGCTAGTTGAGCAATGGCAAACCCTTGAATTATGGGATAAACGAACAAGGTATATGTGCTGCATTCATCTCTGTGAACGAAGCGTTTCTCGGTCCCATCCTCTGACTCATACTGCAGGTTGAGGCCCAGCTCATGAATTAATACGCACCCCTGAGATGACTGAGTTGAATGGGGGTATCTACCATATTGAAAAACAGAGTCAACCAGATAGTCAATTCAGAATGTGTGGACTTCCCGCATGCTGCTTTCTCTTTCTGCAACGCTTCTAGTGGTGCTTGAACAAGGGGCTAGGGGTGGGGTGCTACTTTAAAAACATGTTTAGCTAATAAGCTAAACCCGATCATTAAAAGAATGTGGTTGGATCAGTGGGAACGCACAGATGCATTTTGAAGCACATTTTTCCAGGTATGTGCCGTGGTGCAGTGCTGTCAGATATAGACAGCATATCCGCTATAAAAAGGAACATATTGATTTATTGCTATTGTTGATTTTTTGCAGCACTTATATACTGCCACTGGTACAGATCACAGAACACACGAGGGAATACTAAAGCGGATTAAATTGTTTTCTAATCACTCTCTCTCTTTTTCTCTAACTTCTTTTCTCCGACTCTCTTTCCTTCTGTGTCTCTTTCCTACATTCCCTGTATTAGAAACAGAGGCAGTGTGCCAAACGTAGGGGCATACTTGTCTACTGCCACTAGGATTGTGCAAATGACTTACATAAATATGTTGATGGAAGTGTAAAATTGTCCAGTCTTTATTATTGGGCTTTCTGCAGTGAGCAAGCACACACGAGCCCTAAATAATTCCGACACTGCCTCATTACTCCTCAGTAGGTCAAAAACCATTAGAAACATTTTGCGCAGTTTGTAGAAATTCTGACACACTACACTGAGACGTTGCAGAAGTAATGCCTTACATAAATATTTTGCCATGAGAATGGACATAAAGAAAATGCTGTGAGTGGACAAAAAAATACACGCAGAACATTCTGCGGTAATCTTGAGTGCAAATTTGAAGTACATTTGTTTGGCATGTAGAGCAAAAGCTCTTCATTATTTTTAGATTTTGGAGCATTTGGAAATTCCTCGCATATATATATTGACTTAAGATCCAATAGCAGAAAGAAGGTTTCTGCGGGACTTCTATCTTGAGTGAGCATTTTTTTCTGCGTAAAATTGTGATTGTGGCCATAGTTACCATTTCACGGTACGGTGTTTGCCAATGTGTCTTTTTGAAGGTAAAATGCAACATGTGCCATGAACATTGAACGTGCCTCTGTTGATACAAAATACAGCAATTCTGAGCTTTGAATATTATTAGGTCTAAATGAAACATGACCATACATCCTAATTAGTTCAACCTTGTAGGTATCACACACAGAAAAATGAATGTCTTGGATTGTATCGACCCTACTAAAAACTTTCTTCCCAATTCACTTCAGGAGAAAGAAACAATGCGCCTCGTTTTAACTGCCCTTCTGCTCACATAGACAAATTTTAATTTGCAAAGCAATAAAAAGTTTTTTGTTTATAGGTGCTGGAAAACCCATAACATACTGTATTGCATGGTTACTGGCAAATATTTTCACTGGGGCCAAAAAGCATGGTCTGTGGCTTGATCGAGGACAGCATTGATGCCAGCAGGATAAGGTTCAGGTGGTGTAAGGTGGGCATAGGGGAAGCGAAAAATGTACATGTTGTGAACAGTGACTCATGGAATTAATTTCAGGGTCAAATCATATCCTTACTACGCCTTTATCCCCTTAATTATCATCATGCCAAAAAATTCAACAGTACACCACATAACATAATTAAACTCCACTAGATACCACTCCAAAACACAAAATACCATTCCACATAGTTACGCCCATAACAATTCCAGTACACCCAGTACCACATAATGACTATCCACATAATTCCACAGCACAACATGCCACATAAATCCACTACACAAATCCAATCCATGCTACACAATTCCTCAACGAACTAATCCTTCCAACCCACATAATTTAGCTACACACCACATCCATACACTTCATAAGACATATGTAAAAGATATTGCCATTTACAATACGAAAAGTTATAGCTCAAACAAATGCGAGACCGATTGCATGAGCGATTTCTAAATACGGATTCCTGAACACATACCATATTAAATGCGAAACTCCAAGTTCCGGAACGCTACCCGCTGTAGGGCATAAAGTGTAACAAGTGGCCTATGGGCACTTAGTAGTTGTGACTCGCAAGGATAAAGCTCCGCATAGAGTTGCCAGTCTATTAGTGCCGCCTCTGTTCGACCCTCCAGTCTGTGTCTACCTTCCTTCTAAACCGTCAAAACATTTAACAAAGGACGGGTACACAGAAAAGGTGGCGCGAACAGTGGAGAAACAACTCAGAAACGGACACAAGTTGTCAGGCTACGCCTACGTTGCAGCCGAGGAAACAAAAAAGGGACTTTGGGAGATACCCATAGAAACCCACAGTGTTCTAAATAAAGGCCAATAGCGTTACGCCTGAATATGGCCATTTAGGCAATACATCCGAATCATGCCTAAAAAGCGGCCATTTCGTAATGGTAATGTTTGTCATTCATTGTAGGAAACAAAATGTGAAAGTACTGGCAAAAACAAAACCGGTTTAGAACCACATAGAACCGGTTTTGAACCACATAAATGTTCTATGTATTACACATTGCCAAATGTTTATCACCCTAAATATATCGAAAGACCCAAGATCGATTTAAAACACTGTTGGTTGGTTTACCCCCGAATTCGCTCACCGCACCATGTGTAAGTAGCGTTATAGTACAAGAAATATATTCGAAATGGTCACTCCCTGTAGTCTAAGCATTAAAAAAGCACTTGACATTTCTCTTTTCTTCGGACTTCTGAGGTGCGATCAGTAAATAGTGCCAACCACGGAACAACACGTTACTAATATTACGAATACTGCAAAAGGATAAGCGATAATAATAAGCGAGCTAATCTAAGATGCCGATTTGCGTGATACTGTAGTTTTAGTCACAACAAGGGACTAAACAAGCATAGCGACTATTTTAGGATGCTCTTTTTCTCTCTTCGTATTAACAGTAGGTTCATTTACATTTTATATTTAGCCTAATGGAGTCTTAAGAGAGTTAAGGACACCTTTCACTTTTCCCAGTTTGCTGCTTCGCCGCGTGCGCAGGACCGCATTGACAAGATGTGTTGAGTGCGCAGGACCAGAGTTTGCGGTTCGCCTTCAGAGTCGTTGTGCGCTTGCTCACTGCCCATACCTGTCTGTGGACGGCGAGAGGGAAGGCCCGTATTTCCGCGGCGCGGGCGCAGTTTCGTCTAAGGCCTCTGCAGCCGGTTAATGGCGACTATGTGTTAGAGCCCATGAGGCGGGCACAGGCAGTAGTGGCGGCTCTTGGGGAAGGTGCCAGGGGCCTGCGCAGGTCAGAGGCCATGGCTGGCGTGTTCGACATCGACCTGGACCAGCCCGACGAGGCGGGCTCAGAGGAGGAGGAGGAAGGGGTAATGATCTGGGGAACTCTAGTAGGGACAGGTGGGGGAATCGGTTGCCAGAGCGTAGGGAGGGTGAGCGCACGGTCTCAGCGCATAGGCGGGTCTACGGAGGGGAGTGAATTGTTGATGAATACGCTGAAGTCCTGATTTGGTGAACAATGTCATATAGTGAGTAGCCCAATAGTGTAGGAGTTGCATGGATGATCTACCAAAAGTGCACCACGAGGATGAAATTGGTGCGTAAAAGCAAAGAGGACGGGTTGAAATCTGTAGGAGACTCGCAAGTATGTAAACTGCGGAATATACACATTCGTAGATACTCGGATATGCGAATGAAGCCATGCTTTATTTTGTTGAGGCGCAAGACCACATGACATACGGCCAGTGGTGATATTGTTTGCTTCATGGTGACGACATGACTCGGTCCTGCTACAATAGGTAACTTCTATATTCAAGTGTGAATTCATAATTATTGGGTCTAGTGGCATTGGTGTTCTCCCTCCCAAAAGCTTTTCGCTGACGGTCTATTTGAGACTTTCTTCCTTGCCCCGATCTGCACTTTCTATTTGCTATGTGTGGGAATAGGGGAATAGGGCACAAGGCCTAAACCTTGTAAAGAATAGTGGTCCTTACCAGTCAAGCGTTGTATATCTTGGGATCCCCATCCGTCTCAGTTTGTCCATTAGTTTATTATTGTTGTTGTTGAAGATTTGTTATCATTTGATAATGTGTTCGAAGTGGACTGTTGATCACATAATTAAGGCTCCCTGTTTTCCGTTTTTACTGATTATTACAGATATAAATACAGACAGAAAACCATTTCTTTACCGTCCTTATTTATTTTTAAATGTGGATAAAAACGGAACTTGGGTTGTTTTTGAGTTATTCAAAATGCTGTCAATCATGACTGCCAGGCCAATAGCTGTGCGGATTGACAGGTAAGGGGGTTAAAAAATATAGGCATTTTAGCACAGAGCCTTAAACAGCAGTAGATTTGCACAACCATGATACTAAAATTTACATATTTTCTTGCACGTGTATAATTTGCCACCATATGTGTATATATCATTGAAACCTGTCAGGCGTTCAGGCAAGAGTGCACATTAACTGGTTAAATAAATGCAGAAGTATACACATTTCAGCTTCATTTTTTCACAAAACCTAAAATAAATATGGATAAATACAGGTAAAATTTGCAAAAAGTAAATATGGATTAATACAGATAGGAATGACTAAAATATAAATACCATAAAACCGGGAGCCGTACACATAATGCACAATCATGCATGGCATAATATGTACCACTGTAGTGACCATGTGCAAACTGTTTTTCTACTAGTGTTTTGCCACTGTAGTGATACAAAACCTTGGCATAATATTCCGTTAGTTGCACATGTTATTTATTCTCAGGTCCAGGAATCAACCTTACTGCCTTCAATAAATCCTGTTTAGGTCTGTTTCCATGCCCGGCCATTATATGACCTAGATACTCCTCTTCACTTAATCAAAATTTGCAATTTTCTTTTAAATATGTGGTTTTTAAGATAATTAACACTGTCTCCAATTCTTTGTAATGTTTGTTGTTCCTGTAGACTAGAGTATTGTCTTGAAAATATTGTACATGCTTTGCCTCCTTGAACAAACTGCGCATCAACCGTTGAAGCCCCGGCGCTGCTGTAGCTAATTCAAATATTAGTCTTTAAAACCGTAATGTTCTCTCACAAGTTATGAATCCTCTGATGTTCGTCGATGCTGGATGTTACTGAATTTGGAGGTATACTGATTTTTAAGTCCAAATTGCTGAATACTGATTCCTTCAAGAGTGGTTAAAATCTCGTTTATATTTGTTTGAGTGCAGCTGTCAATTATATAATTTTGTTTATTATGCACATGTTGACACAAAAACAAAGCTTGCCCCCCTTTAATATGACTATAAGGGGAAGAGTCATTCTGTACCCTCTACTTGTTCTATTATGTCATGGGTGCTCGCAAAACTTTCCCCAGGTTCTACAAAGTATAGTCTGTGGGGTGCCCAAGGGTCACATTGATCCCAGCAAGGTGGGAGTGAGGCTTTAGGTGGGCAGAGAGGGAGACAAAGACTGGGGGACACGGGGGTAGAGTGGGCTTTTGGGAACCGATTCATGTAAGTGGTGTGGTCAGTGAATCGTGGAGTTCTTCATTCCATACTACCCACTACATTAAGCCCCTAGTCTCAAGAAGAGTCATAGAATTGACAATATTGTGTTCTGCTGTATCTGAATCACTATCTCTCTACTGCGCGTTGGCATAAGCCTTCTCTGCTTGCTATCACTACCTTGGGGAAGTCAAGTGTAAAACAAAGTAACTTGGTTCCAGATGTACGACCATTCCATTTTGCGAGTCAAACATTGTGATGTTTTGCGACTCGCAATTTGAGGCGCAAATTGGAATGTACAAGTGTTTCAGACATTAAATGCGATTCCTAATGGGGTCGCAAATGACCTTCCTCATCAATCACATGAGGCAGGTCGAAATTTGCGACCCATTTGGAATGGCCAGTACTCGCAGGGATGGTAGACCACCATGTCTGTGACTGCTTTTTCGATAAAGCAGGTTATTTTATTCTTTTAAATGCAGTCCATTTTCCTTGAAGAAAAAACGGGATGCATTTAAAAAAGAAAAATTAATAATTTCTGTTTAATTTATTAAAGTAGGCAGTGATCCGTGGGACTACTGTCTGCTTTTATTTTCGCATCCATTTACAAAGGGGAAAGGGTCCCCTGTGGATGCCTTCCCGTTTGCGAGTGGCTTACCACCTGCTTGAAGGCCATAAAACAATTTGCCATTCTGACTCGCTATTAGAACGTGGCGCCCTTGGCACACCCCTTCCTAATAGTGATTTGCAATCACTATTTTGCGAGTCACCGACTTGCAAAATAACGTTTGTACATACCAACACCCTTATTGCGGTTGCAAACGGGCCGATTCACCGTCTGTAACTGCAAAAAAGTCACATACATCTTGCCCTTAATTATTGAATTGCAATGAAATAAGATTGCACAGGATAAACCAGAGAACCTGGGATCATACCCGCTTCCCCACTTGACCAATTTGTGTTATCCTAGGTAATTGTTTTGTTTCACTTTGCCTCCTTTTTCTTCATGAACACACATAAGATGATCTTTAAATACATGAGTTCTGGATATGTGCTGTAAAAAAACCTTCTCTTGTGCTTGATTTAATAAACTATAATGTTGTCCATGTATAACAACAACCCAGGCCGCCCAGAGGGATTCGCGTGGCACTCTCTTACCTCTTAGTTCACTATTGGCACTGTTGTCAGGGTGGGAGAAGGTATTAATGTTTCTGCATTCATTTTTGAAAACTACTAATTAAAAAAATACTTCTCAATATATTGATATTATACTAGTTGAAACGCTTCTTCTGTATGTTAATGAAATGCACATTTTTGAGGAGACTTTAATAATTTTACGTGTTGCAAGCTGTTTTAAAAATGAATGCATTCCTAAAGTGGTGCAAGACACCTTTATTTACTTCTTTTTTGTATTTTTTGTATTTGTTATCACGTAAATAAATACTTGCTTGTTTAGTTAACCCCTTCGCCGCTGCAGGAATTCCGCCGCGGCGCTGGGGGGGGGTTTGGGGGCAGCGCGGTGGCGCAGTGCTCGTGACGGAACCGCTCCGTCACGAGCCACGGTTGAGCTGTGCTCATGACGGAGTGGTTCCGTCACGTCTCCGCCCACTGCGCTAATCGCCCGCACAGGTGGGGAATTAGCGCCGCGTGGGCGGAGCGGCGGCCAACGGCCGCAGCATGACGGAATCACTCCGTCATGAGCACAGCGCAACCGTGGCTCATGACGGAGTGGTTCCGTCATGAGCAGGGAAGGGGTTAACATCTTATTTCATGTTAGTGCCTCTCATGTAAACAGCAGCCTAGTGCTGTTGTTTAGCTGGAGGCCTTATATGGAGGTCAGATGGGCCGCAAGTGTCCCCCGGGCTGTATTTAATGTATCACTGTATTGTGCCATCATCTTGGATTTTCTTAAGCATCTCTTTTACTTCTGGTTTTATGGTTACAGAAATAAGTCTCGTTCTATGGGGCACTGTTACAGACCTAGGTTTCATTTTGATTTTATGTTCATAGCCTTCTTAATTTTCCAATTCCGTTTTCAAATAGACCTTTGTTCTTTAATTGAATCCTTTATTCATCCATCCACAGTCGGCAGTCGTTCATTGTATCTGGGTTTCAATAGCATGTTCAGCTCAAATTGTTCCCATCCTAAGATTACTCGGCCTTTTTCTGCCTCATAAACAGTTGTTTCAAACGTTAGTTTATTTGGGTTATACAACCATAAAAGCACACAAATGAATAAAAACAAAACTATTCAATACATGTGTTGCACAGCCACATTTCAAAGGTCAGAGTAAAACATGATTATTGCAGTTTGATAAAAACCATAAAATGAATAAAAGTATGGGAGCCTTCGTAGCAACCTCAAAGATCAGCACATATATGTGTAGTTAGAGCTACACATGCTCAGTGGTTCTACAATGAGGTGACAAGTACAGCAACAAAAGGAGAGGGTACGTGAAGCGGAAGGGAGCCCCACACATGGATGCCATTTAGGGGTCTCAGCTGTGACCCCTGGCTTGCTGTTTGCTACCCATATGACTCCTGGCCTCAGAAGTGGTAAAGTCCGTGTCAGGAACACTGGGGCAGCTGTGGTTCCACTCTCCTTCTTTTCTGACAATTTTTGCACACACCAATAATGAATAACTCAAATGTATTATTCACTAATAGTGTAATAAAAATGTAGTAGAGTAAGCTGGAATATGGCCTTCCATGGCAGCAGAGGTAAGTAACACATTTTCTTTAATGTACGTTGTGTGCGTACGGGTGAGAGTATGTTTGTCAGAGAGAGTGTATATGTGTGAATTTGTATGTGAAAGTGGAGGTCAAAGTACGTGTGATGTCACTTCCGCTACCCCTTGCATTTCAGTGAATTGACGTCCATGGCCCCACAGGGACCAGTGTCCAGCAGGTGCTATTCCATTGCTTTTGCCCTAATGGACCAGCTCCAATTTCGGTATTTGTTCACAGCACAGACAACTGACTCCCTTGTTTTGGTGCGTGATAGCCTAAGCATCAGAAGATACTGTCCACACCCCAACGTCCTGCAGGTGGGGCTAATCCAGCTTTTCCTGGGTCGGTTGAAGCCGGGACAGAAAAATATAAAATGTGGTAAGCATTCCTCTTCCTGTAGGCATACCGGGCACACAGTATTTTTCATCGGCACTCAATTTCCTTTTTGAACTGAAAGATAAGAGAGGTAGGGTATGGTGTCAGAATTTGAGAAAAACATTTCTGGCTCCTGGGGTAAGAAGGTAATTTGGCGAGGGCTCACGTTCGGTGTGAGGTTTAATCTCAAGGAAGACGCTAGAGACAAAGAGCGCCATGGTTTGCTTTTCTCATGTCTTGCTCCCACTTCCAACCCCAGGATGATTCTTTGAGTGCCTCCCTGGGAAGTGGTGGGGAATCATCAGACCAGAATACACTGACTGAAATCTGACAGAGTATCTTTCACTTAGTGTAACCATTTGATACTAAATGATTTATCCAGTGAGACTATTCCTTTGAAGGCTTAATAGAAGTCATTGAGGGCCGAAGTATATTTAAGTCTGCACCAATAGAGCTGGGGCGGCAGCTGAGCCTTATGGTTCACTGGCGCGAGCCTCATATCTTGTAAGAGTGGTGTTAAGGGGGTACTTTTGGGGAGACTAAAGCTCTCAAGAAGTTATTTCCTGCTACGCTCTGTTCTGCCATGCTTGTACAACCCCAGATCTCTGCCCCCTACAGTGCGCTGGCCTCTGCTTTAGCCCTATAACCTTTGAAAGTAGGTGAAATGTGCCTAGTCTTAGATGTTTTATAGAATCTTAGGATGGCTGCGGCCTGATGCGACAATTTCATGACATTTTTGTTTACCAGTGGAGACCAGGAAATATTCTTGATTAAGGTGATTCCCCGGTAGTTAAACTCAGTGACCCTGTCTAGGGGTAGACCCTCAAGCATGATGGAGCCTCTAAAGGACCTGTGTGGGATAATGGTCATAAATGTTTTGTTTTTGAGTGGTTAAAGACCAGCCCTTGTTCATCACAGAATTCCACAAACCTATCGATGAACATTTGGAGGCCTGCAGATGTTTTGGAGACCAAGAGCATATTGTTGGCCAATAGGAGCAGGGGGATTTTCCTACTGCCAACCTGGATGAGTCACTCATGCAATCTTCTGGGTAGGCAACCACACCGTTTAGATATAAAGAGAACAGGGTTGGGGCTAGGACCCACCCCTGGCGAACACCCTTGTGGACTCCTGTCCATCCTGTTAGTTCACCCCTGGTGCCCTATTAAACTTGGGTGTAAGTGTCATGGTGCAAACACATGAAGCTGTCTAAAAGATCAGGTGACACCTCGCTATCCTTCAGAACGTCCCACATTTTGCAGCGGGACCAGGCCGTTGTTTTAAGGTCTATAAAGGCACGATATAAATCGGCATAATTGAAAAATCTGATCTTCCAATAAATAATCATGAACCTAAGGACTTGGTCAGTGGTACTTTTCAGGCTTCTAAACCTCTCTTGCAGATAAGACCGCTTAATGCTCCTCTATCCAATGGTCAAACTGAAACAGTATCTGCCTCCTAAAAACCTTTTGCATTACATCAATAAGGTTAATTGGCCAATAGTTCAGAGGGGCGTTTCTTGGGCCCTTCCTGTAGACTGGAATGATTCTGGCCACTTTCCAGCTATGCGGGGTTTCCATCCCTTCCAGAATAAGCGTAGTTAGGATGTTTATATATTGGGCCCAGTTCTCAATGTTGGATAAAAAGAGAAACATCAGCTGTAACATTCCATCTTTGCTTTCCTTTTGATTTACCACTGACATCTCTAATCTTAAGTTACTTGCGTACAGTTGTTTCTCCGACCTCTCCTTCTCCCAATATTACTTGCCCTTGATCTAGTATGGACTTCCAACTTGGCTTTTTGAACTTTGTTCTGTCCCTCATTTCAGAGTAAAATTGCTCAGTTATAATCAAAGGCCATGTTCTGATCTTTGTCTTCTTCATCGCATCAATTTCTCTTCTGTATGGCATTACTGTGGATATACACAGTGTTTACAAAACGGCCTCTCTCACTGCACATGTCGTCCATTTTTTTTTTTTTTTTTTTTGTCAAAGCTTTCTTTTTTGGATTCTATACACGTCAAGTGATAGCAGTACATTTGAAAAAAATTTCCTCAATGTTTACAAATAAGCTAGTCCAGTGAACATGGTTTTACAGATTAGGAAGCAATATCAAAACATTAGAGGCTGATTTAGAGACCCTATCTTGTCTAACCAAAACATACAGAGTAATTATCCCTCTTCCCCCCCCCCCCCCCTTACCTAACCCCATCAAGTCTCACAATGAAAGATAAACAAGCATTGGCATAGCCAGTATGTCTCGCCTTTGGGACCTTATAAGTATTTAGTTATGCAGCACAATATCTTTGGTGCAACAACATCAACTGTTGCATAACTAAATACGTATAAGGTCCCAAAGGCGAGACCTATTGTTATTCGGTAGGAGTAAGATACTCTCTTTTTATTAAAGTAGTGTGTTCAAAAAATATAAGGACCAATCCCTCCTTCTCATGCTTCAAGAGTAAGTTTAAGGTTCTCCTCCTCAACTGATATCTCAACTAGTGGATCAACATTCACCCAACAAGACAACATCTTCATCCTCTGCTCTCCCTTGACCGCCTCTATTTCTCCTCCACTATGCGCAACCACTGTTTGGACTTCATCTGACTTTCTTCATTTGATTAGACTCATTATCTTGATGTAGACATATACAGATGTAAAGCGCTATGATACCCTCGGGTCTTGCCAGCGCTATATAAAACTCAAATAAAAAAGAAGTGTGAGGCAAGTGACCGTATCATAGTGTGACTAGGGCTTTAGGGATATTCCAGGCATGATGTTAGTTCAAAGCACTAGTTCTTAAACCCTCCGAGACCTCCATTGAAGCTGGAAGCTAGTGTGGGCTGTACATCAGGATATTGACTGGTAGTGGGTCTCTTTGTAGGAAACCGGTCTTAGAGAAAGGTGGTAGGGGGTCTAAGCCTCCATAGGAAGGCTCTTAATTTTATATATTTCTCCCCTCCAACACACGGTTTGGATTTAGGCACCAAAGTCAATCTATATTCATTTAAATATTCTTGGAGCTGGTTTTGGAAGGTTTCTGTGAAGCCACCGTGATGTGCACACTTCAAGGTATGGACACCACGCCAGCGTGATCACAGTTGAGGGACTGCATGGCTCCTGCTGCAGTGTTTGACATCTATGCTTTGCCGGCCGGTTTCCTGTTTCTTTAGCTGCTAAAGTCACTTTGAGGTACATTTTATAAACTCGTTTGTAGTGTAACTGAGGCACTTCGATCACAGAATGTGTCACGTGTGGCTCAGTATGTTCACGAGAGACATGTTTTAAATCCCCATGCTTCACCCCATGACTGTGTCCCAGAGCAGGGGGGGGGGGGGGGGAATCCTTCGGTTATCCTCACAGGATAAAATGGTTCAGTCTGTCACTGAAAGTGTAGGAAGACTGCTTCCGGGCCTCGTGACTACACTGTGAGATTACATGTTTTAATTTCAAATACTTGGATGCCTTTAAGAAAACAAGCTCTGAATGCTAATAAGTCTGTTTTGCATTTTGAGTACTGACAAATATTACAAAAGACTGCTGCAGTAAAAGAAAAATCCGTTTTAATTACAACGCTTCTATGAGATAAAGCATTTAAAGGGTACTGAGTCAATGTATTGTTGAAGTCACTTCATAGGAGGTGGGGTGATGCAACGATAAAACTAGCACGAGATGAGAGAGAAATACTCTTAGCGGAGCCAACGCTTACTGTATATATGTTGTAACAAATTAATAACAGTAGATCAGGCAGACTCCTGCGCTGCCCAAACCAACCCTAAAACAACACCATAGTAATGCTCCATGCAATCCATCAGACGGCCAGAAGTGACTATGACCAGAGCATTTTCCTAAAGATAGTTACTTAGTATTGTAGAGTCCAAAACTAAATACATTAATATGTCAAAGCTGCAGGCGTAGAGGCATCTGAAAAGGTGGAGTAATTAATAAAGCCCTGTCAGTGTGTGACTGAGATTAGATAGCGTAAAAACTGTGCCAAGAAGCACAGATTACCCTACCAGAGTGTCTGCGTCCTTCACAGTTGTAACCAGTGCTTTAAATGGGTCGGTACCGGCACTTTCTCATTTTGAGAGGGAGAGTGCCAGCCCTTCTTAAGAGAGACGCAATACTTTTAATCGGCGTACCGGCTCTCCTCAGAAGCAAGCAGGTACTCTGATACAGAGTACCTTCAATTCTATGTTTCCATTTCAAGCACTGGTTGTAGCAGCATAGATGTAACTGGCCTACAGGGGATGTGTGTGGGGCTGGGCAGGAACTGGACCTCAGATCTGCGGACTGCACGTGTTCCTGCTAAAGATGGACGCAAGAAGCACAGATTACCCTACCAGAGTGTCTGCGTCCTTCACAGTTGTAACCAGTGCTTTAAATGGGTCGGTACCGGCACTTTCTCATTTTGAGAGGGAGAGTGCCAGCCCTTCTTAAGAGAGACGCAATACTTTTAATCGGCGTACCGGCTCTCCTCAGAAGCAAGCAGGTACTCTGATACAGAGTACCTTCAATTCTATGTTTCCATTTCAAGCACTGGTTGTAGCAGCATAGATGTAACTGGCCTACAGGGGATGTGTGTGGGGCTGGGCAGGAACTGGACCTCAGATCTGCGGACTGCACGTGTTCCTGCTAAAGATGGACGCAGTAACCCACTGGCTATCTTACCTGCATGCACGGTTGCACGTCTTGCCAGCCCAGCACGGAAGCGGCAGAGGGGTAAAACAGAAAAATCGTGAATCAGTTACTCGGTGGTTCCTGTTCTGGCAGCCTTTGACCTCGAGACTTGCTACAGAAGCTTTTTGATTGGATGTGCTCCAGCTCATAAACACCTCAGTGCTTTAGAGGTGCATATTGTGACCTGTGCTTCAGTAGAATCTCTCTTGAGGCTGGGGTGGGGGGGTGGCATCTTCCGTTCTTCGGGTGACGAGGTTTCATTTTAAAGCCAGCCTGCCCAGACCTATAGGAATGTCAGAGTGACATGCAGGACAGAGGGGCAGAGGACGGACCGGCGGGTCCTCCGTGTGATTAGGAAGCTGCTATTATATTTCAGTTTGGGACCTGGCCCTTGAAGCTGAACATGTTTGGGGTCGCAGGAGAGAAGGGGATAGGCAGGGGACGCAGACAACTGCCAGCATCACAGGAGACTTCCCACTTAGTGCATTCTCTAGCCTGAGACGCTTGTTGTCCTCCTATTTTGTAACCACTTCATCGAGGTGTGCTTTGGGTGTGTGTGGGTGTGCAACTAGACTAACGACTGCACTGACAGACTGCGCTGCTGCTGTGAGGATTTAGGTTGATGTAAATGATATAATTACCTTTGAACTTCAATACACTACCACACTGTATTAAGGTATTACATGCAGCACTGCCAGGACGTGCATTCAGATGCTGTGTGTACGAAATTCAAGTTATGCAGCGTCCCGCAAAGCACGTGATAGGTGCGCGCGCACCACAGCGAGACATCTGTTTTGCATTATTGCGCACGCATCTGTGCACGATAATGGAAAATAGATGTGGCCCGTGTGGGTAACCGTAATAGGCCGTGGGCGGAGCAAAGGCGGGACATGCACACGCTTTTGCTCAATTGCGTGATGTCTTTCTTAGAAAGACGCACGCAAAGCCCAATGAAGTCTCGCCAGAGCAGCGCATGCGTGCTGCTACAGGCTCGACCTAAAAATGAACCCCAAAAACGGAAACGTGTGGAACAGAAGAAAAATGTTAGTAAAAACAAAAGTTAAAGAGGTGCTTGTAGGTGACATAAGATGGCTGAGAAATAGCGGGTGTCAGTTTGGAGTTGTAGGAGAGGGGTGCGGCCCAAAGGGAGGACATAGGCACGAGCTAGCCGGTTTCAAGTTTTTCTTTTCAGAATTGGAAAAGATGCAGCGCTCCTATGCAGGTGGGGTAAGCGGACAATGGCAGTCCCCTGGACAGATAAGACCTCAGTGGTCCTCAAGTATATTCAAAGTTTTTTAAATTGTCTCGAACGATGTCTGTTATTCGTCCCATTGTTGGGACGCAGGGACCTCTTTCCTTTTCCAAGCTGCAGCACTGTTAATTTATCTGCCCCTAGGGCTAGCCACATTTTTGCTTTGTCCCCTTTAGTTTGATGCTTTAAGGTGTCATCCCTTAGACCCAATAATGCAAACCTCTAGGTATCTGGAAGAGGGACCCTAGGATGTATTTGGTTTGAGACAAGATTTCGGTCCAAAAAGGACTGCATATCAGACCGTTCCACCAAATGTGGTGAAAGTCAACCAGCATCTCCTCCAGCACAAATCAGAAGTATCAGGAAAGATTTTTTAAGTTTTGTTGGGTGGAGGTACCAGTCATAGAATAACTAAGGAGTGGTTTCATTTCAGGATGTCCCTCCAGAATCTCCTCTAACTAGTTGCAGGAATGTCCCTCCCAAGGGTATGCTACCAGAAAGTTATGTGTCGCGGTTGCGGGGTGTGAAGAGTGCGTGAGTAATAGAGTATGAAAAAGTGATGGCGTCTTTTGAGGAGCCCGCTCTTTTGGCAAATTGCTCTGTGAGGGTGAGGTCTCTAATGGCGTCCTGTCTAACTTCTAGTTGGGGTGCCCTATGGTTCAGTTGTGTATAGCGTCTAAAAGGTTGAAATCTCGTTGACAGTGGTCACAGTTTAAGATCTCCCACTTATGGAAGAGATCAGAGATAGTAAGGAGCCTCCCCCACCTCCATCCAGGTATTAAAAGGACCAGGCGTTGAGGGCTGGGGGAAATGCTGCATTATAATTAATCTGTGTGAAAGGGGATGGAAAGGTGGTCTACTCTGCCCTTTTATTCAGCTCATCCCAAACCTCGAGAGTTGTTCCCATGGGAGTGCTCAAATAGGCATTTGGGGGTTCAATCCCCTTTCGGTTTCTTTCGGACATCCCATATTACTCTACCCACTATGGCTCTGTTCATACGGAGCCCGTGTTTCTGACTCCTGTAACGACCATTCAGAAATTACCCGTAACTGTGCCGCTTATAATAAAATTGGAAATTTGGGAAGGCATGTCCACCTGCATCTTTAGGGAGTCTGAGCAGTTTAAATGGCAGACTGATCCTACGGTCATGAGTGTACGCAGAGTCTAGAAGAAGTCCAGCTAAATAGAGTCCTTGAAAAAGGTATTGTACCTTAGGCAGGAACATCACTTTGAGAGCATGGATACGTCCAAGCCAAGAAATATACTTTGGTGCCCATTGTTAGACATCTGCTTTCAGTTGCTGCAAAAGCAGGGGACAGTTTGCACAGTACAGATCAGACAGCCTGAGGTTGATTTTGATACCGTGATCAGTAATTAGGGGGCTTCTTTACAAGCTCCTTGCGCTGCCAGTACGTTCACTTTTTCCCATGTTAAGTGACGCACTGGTGGCGCAAGGGGCTTGTAAATAATCCCCTCCCTTTTTAGCCCACCGAAAAGACGTGTAGGCCACCAGGTTCTCCAAAGCCGTATTAGTAAACGTCGGGTTGAGAAGGATTGAATTTAGTGAGATAATTACAGAAACCTGCCACTTCCTCTTTTTTCCTTTTTCATGTGCTGGGCAACTTTACTATAGGCCAAATGTGTTTTTTATTGAAACAGTTTCTGAAAACACAACATGGTGTAAAACTTTGCATTAAGAACGAAGAGCATCATAAAGCAATAGTACATTGAATCAAATCCGCAATGGTACAATTACAAGTTGAGACCGGCATAGCTACCACAAGACTGAATCCCATATTCAATACAAAACCTGTTGTGCACTTGAACAAAAAAATTCCACATCCCGATTCGTTTCCTACTCTACAATTGGTGGCCGGGTGTCATCGGTCTCTCCACCCATCTCCAGCCCAATGTATCTCAGATGGGGGCACCAAATCTTAAAGAATGTCTTCGGGCACCTTCTTGCCCTATATGTTACCTATTCTGCCCCCATGTAAAGGTCCATGCCTGTTCTCCATCCGGTCACTGTGGCGGGGTTTAGGGCTCCCAGTATTTGGCTGTGTACCTATTGGCAAGTATCAGCCCTAACTTACACAGCAGGAATTTGTGCCGAGGGACGTTGACCTCTGAGGGCATGCCTAATTGGGAGTATTTAGCATCCATTGGCAGCTGCGCCCCCACTACTTTGCTGAGTTCCTCTAATATTGTGGTCCAGTATGACTGTATGTAGGGGCATTCACAATACATGTGGACATATGTCCCTCTCAATCTGGTGTCTCAGCCCTACCAAATTTATGGAGGCGGTCCCTATCCAAGTATACCCTGTGTAAGATCTTAAATTGTATCAGTCGCAGCTTTAATTTAATGGGCACCTCTCTCGGGTGCATTAGTGCAGGCTCCCAGTCAATGTTGCCCAGTTCCCAGGTGGTAGTTTCCCATTGGGTCCTGAGAGCCTTCAAATTTTCCGGGATGTTGTTTATCAGGGTTTTGTATGTCCACAAGACTGCTTTATCTGGTATTTGTTCCTGAAGTAGTCTCCCTCCAGGGGTTCATACTCGGGAAGGTTGGATGTGTCTATTCTTTCTGCCCTTCATGCATACTGTAATTGCAAGTCTTTGTGCCGGTGGGTGTCACTCAGCTAGTGCTCATGTTGGAGTGAGCTGGAAGAAATCCGGGATCCGTCCTCCAAAAGTTTGCCCAACCTGGCTATCCCGACCACGTCCCAAGATACGAATTCCTGAAGCTTTCCCAGTCCAGGCAGGCGTGTTCCCTCCCACAGCTGGGTTTCCCTCATGATTCTTTTGTCCTACCTCATTTGTCGTTGTGCCCCCCTTCAAGCATCTAGCGTCCTCTGAGTCACCTGCAGTAATTATCTAACTCCTCTGCCCTGTAAATGTAGTGAAGATAGGTACGGGTTTAGAACTGGAGCCATTCCAGGGCATACGTTGGGTGTTCGCCTGGTAGGTTTTCCCATTTATTAATGACAGTCAAGTGGGCTGTCCAGTCATATAATCATATGTCTAGGAGTGCGATTTCCCTCCCATTGTATTGATTATGTTGGAGCTTCTGGAATGCCACCCTTGGATAACCACCATTCCATAGAAGTGTGCTTACCTCTTTATCAATTTCCATAAAGATGTCCTCTGTTATCCTATAGCAGGTGTTTTGAAGGATGTAAAGCAACTTCGGGAGCATGACCATTTTGTACATGGCGGCTCTGCCTAGTAGTATCAGGGGCAGCGATCTCCACCTTTTCTGTCAATACCCTCTGGATGTTACTGGTGAGACTCGCAGTGGTATTAGTGCAGGGCTCAAAATCTGAAAAATGGTACTAGTACTGCAGGTCTAGTACCTTGAAAAATCTCCTCGACCTAACCGTAACCTACTTGACCTCCGTCTCTGAAAGCGGAGCAAATATGACAAAATAACAAGATTTAAAGGCATCTTTATTGCTCATTTGCTTTGTGAGCAATAAAAAGGCCTTTAAATCTTGTTATCTTGTCACATTTGCTCCGTTTTCAAAGACAAAGGACAAAAGTTAGTATGTTTTCCTACTCGCCAGAAAGGGCGAGTAGGACCTAAAAATAGCTCGACCTCATTAAATTTACCTTGCAAATGCGAGCGGTCGAGTGGATTTGTAGAGCCCTGTAGTAGTTACATAGATGCCCAGGTATCAGAAACCCTCTGTCTATATGGAGGTGTCTGGGGAGGTCTTGTGTGTCTAGGAACCCCCCTATTAGGTAAAGGCTTGATTAGTCCCAGTTAATTCTATAACCGGCGTGGGTCCTTATTCCTCAAACCTCCAAAGTATAAGGGAAGTGTCACACTATGGTTGGTGACATATAGGAGGATGACGTCGGTGTATAGCGAGATCCATTCATCCCTAAGGGCCCCCAGGTCATCTCTGAAGCCTCCTATAGCTGGGAGTGCTCGGACTAAGCATGCTAGTGGTTCCAATATTAGGGCAAATGACAATGGGCCACCTAGTCTGGTACCCCTGCTCACGGGGAACTCTGCGTACATCCCTCAGTTTACCCGCACCCTAGTCCGTGGGTTGGTATACAGTAGGTCTACCCATGCTAGGAAGACCGGTCCAAACCAAATTGCCAGTAGGGCTTGTCTCATAAACGGCCAGTGGACAACATGAAATTCCTTCTCGGCATCAAGCTATAGGAACATATCGCGATCGGCTCTCTTTCACCATGTCCAACCAGCTAGCTAACTGACGGAGTTTAAATCTCGACGACCTCTTCGGCATAAATCCACACTGGTCATGATTGATTAGGTAGGTAATAACCAGCAGTAGCCGTGTGGCCAGGATAGTGGCCAATATTTTAGTTTCCACATTTAGTAGCAAAATCAGCCGGTAGGACCCACAGTCCGTAGCGGGCTTCCCTGCTTTGTGGATAACTACCACGGTGTCATTACGGTATTATGCCGCCAGGTACATCTTTAATAGGTGTGGACTCAGCAGTCCAGCATTTGCCTTAAAGAACATTCTGTCGGCAGTCCATTGGGACCTGGGGTTTTCTCTTATTTTTGTTTCCCTATTTCAGTACTGACTTCTTGAGTATCTAAAGATTGGGTGGGTGTATTATTTGTATGTAAGTAACTGTGAATCTGGGAGTTGTCTCCTAGTGTCCTGGCCTTGTAGAAATCTGCATAATATCTCGCGAACACATCTGCTACACTCTAGGCCGCCGTGTATGTGGCACCTTCTTGGATGGATTCCACCCACCATGTTTCTCTCTCTTATCTGCCCAACCAGGCTAGAAGCCTCCCAGCTCTATATTCTGCCTCATCCATACAATGTTGTGTTGCCTTCTGGTGAGCCAGTGCCTGCTATTCCCTACGGGTACCTGCAAACTGGCGTAATATGAGCGGGTTGACATCTGGGCCTGTTTTCCCCCTCCATGTCCTGGAGTTTGACCTTTAGTGCCTTAATCTCCCGAACCTCTTTCCTCCTTTTGTGTGCTATGATGTTTTGTGCCATGTTTCGGAGCGCAGAATTGTTGTTCTTGAATTTTTGCTATTGAATGTGTCTCAGACATTGTAGGATTTCTGCTCATAAATATTTGTTTTTGAACTTTAATCTCTGCAGTTCCTTATCAACTGATGTCTGACTAATTGGCCAGTCATTTCTCTAAAGTAGCATGCTGATGCTATTTCTTAGTGTCACAAACTGTTCTATGGTCCTGTTTACCCTTTGAGATCTTGTGTAAAAGTTTGTGGCGTATAATCACTAGATTCACTTCCTTAGTATAATGTTCAATTTTATTGCTACCTAATATTAGGCCTGGATGGTGAATGTCACTCTGCCTGTGGAGTTTTTCATACTCCGCTTAGATGCTGGAGTTCTTAAATACTCTGCGGAGCGGATCTTTCCTCTCTTGTGGCTCACCAACATCAAGTTACTGAAAGCGAGCAAGAAAAATCCAATGCTAGACCACCTCCTGGCGAGATTTATCAACGCGGGCAGTCACAGCATGTCGCTTCCTACTGCTCACATTGAGGAAGCTGCTGCTCCAGTAGAACATTTACTCGAGCGGCAAAAAGGTGTGCCCACTTGCGCAGCACTTGGTGCCATTGGTGCAGATTTTACAGCGTGGGGCAAGCGCCCAGTGCTAAAAATCAGTGTGAGCAGGGCAACTTACCTCTCTCTGCTGCTTGTCGAACTCCCCGGAGTGCGGCAGAGTTTTTTTTATGTGGGACTCCGCCTAGGCCTACTTAATATAAATCTATTATGGCCTTTCCACGTTGCATCCTTTCCATGGTATTTGGTAATAAAACACCCTTTACCCTTCAATACCCAAATAAGTAATTAATTGTGCTTTTCTTCTATTCAAGCTGTAATTAATGTAATTTAATGCTCTTCATTTAGGGCAATTAGTTGTTGGTTCACCAAGCGTTTGTAGCAATATATGCTGTTTATTTATTGATTCAATAACATGTTTAAGTACTCCTACGAAAGAAACAAAGGCTGCTAAAATAGTGTGTGTGAGTTCCTTCTACTTGATATTGTTATAGCCAGTGGTTCTTAATTTTAGATTTCCTTATAATGGTAGATAATATAACAGTACTTAGTCACATATGTATGTGCACCTTGTGTTTTTGTTTGGGCATTGTCTCTCATATTTTAAATTCTTCTTGTAGATGCATACCTCCCCATTAAAATAATTTCTAGGAGGCAACACCTTTAATAAACCGATGGTTTATAACCCAAAAATATTTTGCCACCCTATTCTCCTTCTTACACTGTAGACTGGTGTGTTTCCACTACAGTGCTGCAACTCCTCTAATTACCAAGTATTAGCAGGGCGAATAGGTCTTGGCTATGTGAGAGCTATGGGCTTTGTTAATGTCTTTTAGCCAGGTGGCCACAGCACACACAATTTAAGACGGTGAGCTGTGATTTTTGCTTGTTTTCTTGGTTTTAGTGGAAGAACTATAAACATATCAGACTGAATCCTTTTCCTTCCTACTCATTCTCGGGTGCGAGCAGTAAGCACCAGTGTATTAAAGAATTGCAAAATCCTGCAGTCAAATGATAACATTGAACAGTCCGCGTGAAAAGCAAAAACAAACAAGCATTTGCAATGCAGTAGGTCTAGCATTTACGTGAGTTTGAGCTATTGACATTGCAAATAAAAATGCCTTTTATTTTAGTTTTCATTTTAAAAACCTAAATAAAAGGCATTGTCATTTACAATGCCAATAGCTTTAACTCGTGTAACTGCGAGTCCTATTGCATTGCAAATGCTTGTTATTTTAGAGACCTTGTTATTACAAATGCAAGCATTTCAAGCTTGCAATGTTTTGTTAAAATGAAACGCGCACTTTTAAGAATTGTTAACTTTGTACACTCTTGATGATAAGGTCTTGAAACCTTAGCCTGTGGAGGGTGTTCAGGACGCTTTAGTGCCACCTGTGAAAACTCAAACTGCACCCTCATTGGAATGGCCAGGCAAGGGCCAGGCCGTAGCAGGAACGTGCGGAGACCCTGCCAAGAGAAACTTGCCTCTGTGTTGCAGAATGGAAGGAGAAGTCGTGAATTGAAAAATCTGTGAGGTTACAGGGAGATCAGGCACGAGGTAGCTCCCTGCTGCTAATTAAAACAAGCCCGTGCGTGCGAGAGCCAGCACCAGGCCATATGTATTGAATTATCTCACCCGTGTCTGGGCACGATAATTCAAAACATATGGCGCCTGTGCGGGTAACCGCAAGCAATAGGCCACGCACGCACGAGCGTGTGGTCAGCTTTTTGAAGCCCCCTTACAATAAGTCTTGCAGCGCATGCGCGCTGCTCAGGCGAGACCTCAAAAAGGTACTTGGATGGTGAGAACTAATATTCCTATGTGCTGTGCACCTTCATGTTCCTTAATGGTAAATCCCAAAATACATTTCTACAATTGCCGTTTTAAATATGGGGAAATTAGTGGTTGCGTATGTGAAAAGACAAATGTTTATTTCTGAATGAAAGAGAATTTTTCAGTGAGGCAATCTCTCACAACAAATAATTCTGTTCTTCGGATAGCGGCGGCGATAGCCTTGTGGCATCCTTGAAATTGACAGTTCTCAGGGAAAAGTCCTTCCTTTATGCTCACTATTTGTTTTTTGAAAACGCATTTTATTGCGTCAAAAGTCATATACAGCGCAGTGCTCCTTAAACCAGAAAGCATCTGCCATATCCAGCATTACAAGTCATTGCCTTTGACCATTACTTTACAAAACATTTTGTCAACGGTATCCAAGATTCAACATAACATAACCAGCATAATAACCCTCCACCCCTCACTCCCCTCCAGTTGCACCGGCACACAGCCACACTATGGTCATTACCATAAATCCAAAATTTGGCAGAACCACCCCTCCATTACAATTCCAACACTCAACTGTAACGACTATTAATCGGAGCAGATACAGGGGAATCAATCGGGGGGGGGGATTGGGTCCAGTTCCATGGCCCTATACTCTGCCCATCTCTTCTAGATTTTGGGGTGCTTTTGCAGGCAACCCCTGGCCTGAAATATCGGGATCGCCAACCCCATGTTAAAGTCCAGCCCATTCTTCCACACCGAAAGCGAAGGTGAGGTCGTCACCTTCCACAGCCGTGCTATATCTCGTTGGGCTAAGGTCAAGCCCAGTAACAATAAGTGCCTCTTGTAGATGTTACCCCCAATATCCTCCATGATATGTAAAATTGTCAGTTTCGGTGAATAAGGGAGCTCCCACCCCAGTACCTCTGCCAAACATGCCAGCACCCCTTTCCAAAATTTTGTAAGCGCTGTGCAGTGCCAGATGGTATGAATAAGGAATCCCTCCTCCCGACCACATCTCGGGCACAGCGGAGAAGCTACCAGCTCAGCCCTCCACAGCCTGAGCCTCGTGTAATAGGACCAGTGAAGATATTTGAACTGAATGAGACGTAGTCTTATCGATATTGCCGCTCCTCCAGGAGAGGTCAACGCGTCCGTCCAGTCGTCCCCATCTAATTGGCTTACATCCTCCTACCAGGCCTCTCTAAGTCTATCTAGCGTTGTGGAACATTGTGTCGCCAGGGATTGATAAATCTTTGTAATTATTTTGATCCTGGAGATCCCCCATAAAGACATTGGCCTCTATCGGACTGAATTCAGGAAGCGCCTCTAGTCCTGCAATTATCGGGAGGATAGCATGTCAAAACTGGAGGTATTTATAGAACTCAGTTTTGGGCCTGTGATACTCACGTTGAAGCTCTTGTACGGACTTGAGGATGACGCCCCCCATTACGTTCCCTAAAGTGGATATACCAATGGCGTCCCAACCTTGGAATCCAGATAGTGCCGCTAGTTGCAGTTGCTGACCATTATGCCATAGTGGGGTTTCCCTAATCAATTTATTCCACCAGCCCATTCTACGAAGGGATTGTTTCCATACTTGAAATACCACCCGGGTGGCCGATAATAGAGAATTGCACAGTGATGCAGAGAATAAAATGGTATGAACCATGGCCCGGCCCATTAGCCTCTGTTCCACTGCATAGGCGGGGTCTTCTCGATTCCCATACCACCATTCATTCAGTACCAGTAACTGTGAAGCCATATAATATGATTTGAATATCGGAAGTGGCCACAGCCCTCCACGGTATGTGGACAGAAAGCAGGTCGTCAGTGCCACTTTGGCCGCCCCTCGCTCCCCCCGCCCCCTCCCCCCCCCCCCCCCAGAAACTGCCCCAGCACCCAGTTTACTTGACGAAACCACGACGGGGGCACTGGGTATGGATGGTTCTGCAATTGATATAACAGGTGAGGTAAGAACACCTTTTTAAAAATGGCTGATCTGCCATATATGGAAAGGGGCAAATGTGACCAACTTTTCATCTCCTCCCTCGTCCGGGCCCAAATTGGAGCTACATTCCTGTTCCACGCAACACTCGGCGAGTCAGATAGGAGTTTTTTGAAAGTATTTCAGCCGTCTGATAACACAAGCACTGCTGCGGCCCAGAACCCCAATTCCAACATCTCTCCCAACACCCATAGCGTAGATTTGCTTGGGTTCATATGTAGTCCTGATGATTCACCGAAAATTTGCCTAATACCGAGGAGCCGCGGCCCCGTCCTGTTGACATCTGTTAGAAAAAGGAGGACATCGTCCACGTATAGTGTAATGCGTTCAGAGAGCCCATGGTCCCACTCGAACCCAGCCACCTGTGCATCTAGTCATACCCACGCTGCCAGCGGCTCCATTGCAAAGAGATACGGTGACAGGGGACACCCCCTAACGAGTGCCCTTGCAGACTGAAAATGTAGAGGATACGGACCCCGCCACCCGTACTGATGCCTTGAGGTCTGTATAGAGTAGTTTGATGTATGCCAAGAATTGCAGGCCCATATTTAGATGGTCCAGAAGCTCAAATAAATATACTCAACTAGCCGCCGGATTCTCCCCCCCCCCCCCCCCTTCCCCCACCCCTTCCCCGGTTGGCAGCTACTGCGTTATGTGCCCACCGGATATTGTGCCGCATGGCCTGTTGTGGCATAAAGCCGGCCTGGTCCTGATGGATCAAGGTAGTGATGTATGGCTTCAGGCGATTGGCCAGTAGTTTGGCCAGTATCTTAGCCTCGTCATTCAGAAGTGAAATGGGGCGATAGGAGGCATGCTGGTCTGGCGGCCTACCTGGCTTGTTGAAGACTACCACTTCTGCATGGCGCCAGTCTCTCGGCAGATAGCCCCTGAATTTGGCTTCTTCGATGACATGGAGGTAGTGCAACCCAAGCTGGGAAATATATTTCTTAAAGAATTCGCATGGGAACCGGTTAGTGCCCTGCGCTTTACCAGAGTTCAATCCTCCTAGTGCTGTGCTAATCACGTCTACGGTAAATGGCAGTTCCAGTTTTGTTTGCACATCCTCAGAGAGGGTGCGAGGCGGTAGATCATCTAGAAAGCGATGGATCACATCCTCCTTCAGGAGCTCTCTCGGGGTATAGAGGTCCGCAAAGTACTCTGCGAAGCTCTCCACTATATGGGTGGGATCACTCGGAACCCGTCCATCAGGACCTAGTATACGAGGGAGAACCTGGGGTTGTAAGGTTCCCTGGCATAGTCTATGCAACAATTTGCTGCACTTGGTTCCCCACGGATAGATTCTGCTATGGGTCGCCAACCATGCAAGGCGGGCCTCCTCCATCAATGTGGCAGATGGCAGTTTGTTGCTCTAGGACTAGCTGCCAGCGTGCAATATGACCTCCCTCCCCCTTACTACGTTGCTCCAGTTGCAATAAGTGTGCCTCAAAAGCTCACTATTTTGACCAGTTCTTCCTCCAGCAATCTGCAACAATCATAGCCGAGAAAACAGAATGAATACACAGGTGGGCCCGTGGTCAAAAAGGCCCTAACAACTTAATCTCTGTGTAAGTATATTTTTAAGTGGCACGGATGTCGTGTGCAGTAGCCCGGTGGGTGGATCACTAAGAGCTTTGGAAAGGGAGAGAAAACGCAAACGCTATGAGTCTGTTTCAAAATTGCTGGGCGACCTTATTGTCGTCCAAGGTGCAGGGAACAGAATTGCTTCTGCTTCATATTGATTGTATCGACTTGGGGAGTTTGTGTATACTGTCCGTTCCTGTTGGAGACACGTGCCCTAAATTTGAGCAAGACTGTGATGCTGCTGTCCTTCTCCAGTGGGACGTGCAGGCTGACTGAGTCTATGAAAAGCCATCTCTGCCACACAGGCCTCTACATTTGCCTATTAAGCAATAGTTAGAAATTGTGTCTCTATCACACTTATAAAAGCGAAAACTCTCCAATAGTTCCTTTGTGTGGTGTTCATGCTATATAAAATTCCATCAGAAAAAATAGTGGGATAAGGAAGACGAAGCGGGCAAAAACACATGCACTCGTAGGATGTACTTCAAGACAAAGAAAAAAGTAGCTCCCTAAACAGCAGCGGTGGATGGACACAAGTACTTGGTCCATGCTCTGTGGAAGGGAAGAGGCATGACGCATCCATGCCACAGACATACTGGGAGAAAGAATTTGGGAGTGACTATGGAGGGAGCAAATGGGAAGGTTATGGGCAGGCGGAAGCCCACAGATTAAACGCAGCACATCTCTTCAAGACTGCCCAGCTGAGACTTTAAAAAAGGGCAAGGCACGTCTTACCACTGTGTTGTATTCTTTACAAGAACTTGTCAGCAAGACAGTTCCCACAATTCTGACTGATGCTCTTCCCTCGCAGGTGTTCTGGTTGATTATGGAAGCCATTCAGCTCTTTAACAGGGCCATGGTGCCACTTATACAAAACTCTTCACCAAATGAAGCAACAAAACCACACACAGCTCATTTTTATGGTTTAAAACTAGCTTTATTTCAATAGGTTAAAATGAAGGAAAAAAATGGAGACCAACTAGAGGAGGAGTTGGTGAGGTGACTGTTCTCTCCACCCATTCTCCAAAATGGATACGAGCTGCCTGCTGACAAACGATCTAAACTTTAAATGCCTCAGTTGAGTCAAATTAGTAAGTAAACATCAGTGAGGATACTAAAACCACCCAGACTGCAATACACTGACTATTCAACCTAACCTGCTTGCATCACCAGCTCTAGATGAGCTACATAGGCTGTACAGCGGCTAAACACATAATTCAGAATGGGCAACACTTAAAAATGCCAAACCTTTTCAGTCCTATGTGCACTGGAAGGTGCTCGCTGCAACATTCAATAAATGATTCATCTCTGCCACTGATGATTAATTAGACCTGCCTTCTATGCCATTGTTTTTTGCCCACAATGTCATACTAGACACAAATCGGCCCGATGCAAACCAGTCTAAATCGTGCTCCAGTAAAAGCAGTCAAACACAAACTGCAAGGCCAGGTCTTCTCCAAATGGTAACGCAAGCAACCCCAGACTGGTTTCTGCCTACTTAAATGAAAAGCATAGTATAGAGCCATATATGTGCACCTTTTTACAGTACAATAAACCTGCCACGGAAGTGACCATGTGTACTTCAGTATAAACCACATGCTCCATCTTTGTGCAAAATAACGATGGACTGGGATGCAGCCCAAGTAATTTCTAATGGCTGAGATTAATTCAAGCACTCAATCTTTCACTTCAAGATTGACGACCTAAGTGGGACTGGTATGCCCAGATAGGGGTCTCGTGCACACTGAACCACTGCACCCAAGCTATACCTGACTGAGCCTTAAGGTAGAAACCGGTCTTGGGTTGCTTCTGTTCCAGTTCAGTTTGGGCTAGCCTGTTCTATTTAAGCAGGATCAAGACTGATTTTTCATATGGCTATGTCCAAACTGAGGTGGCATGCTGTGCAAAATAACAGTGGACTGGGTTGCGGTCTGAGTAATTACCTCGAGCATTCCGTCCATCACTTTTCATATGCTCCTGTGCAACCTTTCATGGAAATCATACTTGACCTAGGAAGCATAACTGAAAGGGCAAATCACAATTTCGAGTGTATGCAGTTTGTGGGACACCGCTCCAAATTTTCAACATAAGACCTCGTATACTCTACAGCATGTAATTGACTGAAATTCATGCTGCCCAATGTTTGCAGTCTATATTGAGGAGACGGGAGTGCCCTGTAAAGAATGCTTAGCCCAGCTTTCATTGTGTGTACTATCCATCCACTGGTACTCTACCATTAAAGAAAAAATGCTCATGTAAACATCTGTGATTGACATCAGAATGTGCATCACCACATTTATAGCCCACAGCTAACTTAATGGGGTGTTCTTTCCAGGTTGCACAGGCCAAGAAGCGCTACTTGTGGTGCACAACGTTTAAGCCATAGAATGTACAGCCCAGTATAAAAGCGTGCCGTGAATATAAAAGGTGTACTGGTCTATAATAAACAGCATCTGTGTGTGTATTTCTCGACACACTATCAGTGCAGGCATGGAATATAAGAAGTGTGCACAAGTGCACTGCAAATGCAAACACCTTACCACACAATACCAGGCCAGGTGACCAAACTACAGACCACCTGTGCCACATCTTAATAATAACTACATGCGAAATGGACAGCTCTCTGAACATGCAGCTTCTGAATGCACAAAGCCCTTGCTCAATGCATAGAATGCTTTGTATATATGCACCAAGACGTCAGCACAATACCTACATCTTATTTGTAAACATGCTACGCTTGTCACAGGAAAGCAATCTAAGGATGTTACACTAAACTAGGTGTTTTCAGATCATGGAGTTCACGACATGAACATTCTAATGCCATCGGTGTATTTCAAAATATAGCTTCAATAAGCACACAAGCTAATACTTACTCCAACAAATTTTCCATATATTTATTACTGAAACTAAATGTTCTTGATGCATTATAGCCACTAAACGAACTAATGACTTCATGTTACTTGTCGTTTATATAGCAAACATCTGCAGTTTGTCACAACCTGGTAGTGCTGTGATTTCTCATTGAGATGGTTTATGTGGTATTTGATACAGACTGGATTCTTGTATATTGTGTTTTGTATGGTAGTGCTGTGAACGGGTAGGTTGGTGACGGATGGTGGTCCAGAGGGTGCTTCAAATGTTTGGAACGTATCTTTTTATTGATGCATTTAGTATTGAATTGACTTGTAGCTTTTGGGTAGGGTATTTAGGTGTTCAATTAGGAAACCAGGGTTAAATCAGGTAATGGGAGGAATTCGAGTCAAGTTGCAGGACTTAGGTTGAGTGCCATGATTTGGATTTGAGAGTGGAATGTTATTGGTGGGGGAAGGTACATTTTATGGTGGATGCCTGCTCTTTCTGCATACCCTATGAAAAGGTGAAGTTTGTTGTTTTTTACATTGCTTTTTATAGCAATTGGTCTGAATTCAAGGATTAGGTTAGTTTAATTTTTGCCAGACCTAGAGTCCAGATGCTGTTACAGAACTACTACAAATGTATTTCTTTTTGTATTGCAAGAGTTTTCTGCTTATAATTAAATAACAGCACACATTTGGGATAAACGTTAGTATTTGTCAAGCAGATTATCAGCGTTTTTAAGTTAGAGAGGACTCAAAGATTGCATGCATCAAACATGAAATAATCAACCTTGTGTGAATACCTATACATAGACATCACTAGTAATAACAAACCAATTTGTTCTCTTCACACTTTCTACCATCCAGCAGGTGATAACTTCACCTTCAGCGAACATCTCATGGACATTGTTTCCACTAATGCCGGACAACAAAACACACAAATATTTCTCGGAGACCTCACTCTCCATTGGAATGACCCAATGATTCAGCGGTCAATAGCCTCAAAGCCTTCCTCTTGGACCTGGACTTCATCCAAATCTGTAACAGCCCCATGTATGACAAACGCGCAATCCTTGACTTCGTCATCTCTAAGGCCGAATCCATTCAGCTTGACACTATATTACCATGTGACTGGTCTGACCATTACATCATCGCCTTCTTCATCAACGATTCAGTAAAACTTAACTCTGTGCAGCCCACAAGAACTAAATCTTGGAAGAGGGATCTGAAAAACATCGATGCTGACCTAATCTCAACCTCCAGTTCCAATATCCTTCTTCCTCTACAGGTCTTTCAAAGGTTCAAGATCTGACCAACCACTACTTCCACTCAATGAACATGTTATTAGACCAGGTCGCCCCCACTACAACTGAAGAGTCTCCACAAAACACTTTAAACCCTGGTACAATGGAAGACTCGATGAGGACAGACAATCCCTAAGATTAATGGAGCTAAGATGGAGATCTGCTCCATCCGCCAACCACCTCATGCTGCTAAGAACGAAGAGAAACTCCTACTACAGAAAGATCAGACGATCTAAAGCAGACTTTTTCAGTAATAAATGAGACCAAGCTAAAAATAGTCCCAAAAGACTATTCGATCTAATCAAAACCCAATCTAAGGATGCACCTACCCCCCCCCCCCCCCCCCCCAATCCCAACTCAGACTCACTACCTAACTGCGAAGCGTTTGCCTTCCTCTTCACTCTGAAGACGGAAAACATAAAGGAGGACCTACTCAACGCATACACACACACACACACATGGACACTTCATCCTCCCTTCCAGGACTCACACCCCACAGCTCAACAAAGGTTGACCTAAAAATAATGCCGTCTGGTCCTCCTTGAATACTTAAAGTGAAGAAGCTTCACTCAAAATGCTCATGACTTTAAATCCCCCCCAACCACTTCTCAGACCCTCTTCCCTCAAAATGCATAAAAGACTTCATTCCACTGCTACTACCTCTGTGGACCAAGATTATAAATACTTCTCTCCTTCAAGGAATAATCCCTGAAATCCTTCAATCTGGGCAGGTATCCCCCATCCTAAAGAAGCCAATGGCTGACCCCGCTGACTTAAATAATTACCGTCCATTATCCAACATCCCTACCCTGGCCAAACTACTAGAAAAATGTGTACACACTCCGCTTGGAAAACACATAGACAAGTTCAACCTCCTCAACCAATACCAGTCTGGATTCCGGGCTGGGCACAGTACGGAATCAGCTATGACCCACATAATAGATGATGCATTACAAATCCTGGACCAAAATGAAGCCTGCTTGTTAACCTTGCTCGACCTTTCTTTGGCTTTTGACACCGTCAAACACGACAACTTGTTAGATCTATTGAAACACAGAATGGGATTATCTGGCTCTGTTCTAAACTGGTTCACCTTGTTCCTTCAAAACAGATCGCAACGATTCAGGGTCTATTAATCCCTGTCCAAACCTGTCACGGTCACTTTAGGAGTCCCACAGGTATCCTCTTTCTCTCCCACACTTTTCAACGTATTCATGTAACCACTCACCGAAATTCTTAAATCCTCTAACATACAGTATCACATGTACGCAGATGATACACAACTATATTTAAAGATCTACTCACTAGAAGACATCAAATCGCTCAACTCAATGCTTGAAAAGACCCATACCAGGCTAGCCAAAAAGCATCTAAAACGAAATACCACCAAAACCGAATTCCTCCTATTCGCTCCTCCCACCCAAGTCATCATAATTCAAAACTGGCTGAAACATCTAATGGCACTCAATTGCCAACCTCTGATCATCGACTCAGCGAAATCGCTAGGAGTGATGCTTGACAGAAACCTAAATATGCATAAACACATCAGCGGCGCTACAAAAGGAGCATACTTTCAGATGAACACATTGAGAAAACTAAAACCCTTCCTGCCCGAAAAGGACTTCAAGCTAGCAGTACAAGCACTAGTTATCCTAAGAGTGGAATATGGACGTGCCTCTCTTAGCGGTCTTCCTAGATCCTCCACGGCCCGCTGAGAGCTTCAAGCAACACAGCCGCCCAGGTTATTACTAGCTCCAAAAGAAACTCTCACATCTCCCTGGACCTCAGATCCCTTAACTGCTACCTCACAAAGCCAGAATTGAACTAAAAATCGCATGTTTGACGCATAAAGCCATACATCACAACACTCCTAGCTATGTAGCACAGAAATTGGTGCCTTCATGTGGCAACAGATCATCCAGAAGTGCTAGTAACCTTTTACTTAAACCACAAAGATTCAACAAGAAGAAAACGTACCACCGAGCCTTTTCGGGGATGGCGCCCAGGATCTGGAAAGCACTACCCCCAGAAACTAGACAGACTCCCTCTACTGCATCTTTAAAAATAGAAGTGAAATCTCTCCTCATGACTAAATTCACTTGAACAATGTTTATAAGTGGTGATACGACTCTTGATTGTACGGTACCTTATGTTATTTACTTTATCTCTGGTTGTTTCCTATATTCACCTTGTAAAGCGATCTGATACCCGCAAGGGTCTTGTTCGCGCTATATAAAACCTTCAAAATGAATAAAATAAATAACCCCCACTCTAACTCTATCTCACATGTGGAAATTGAGAAACGCAAGGCAAAAGCAGCCTAATTTTGGAAATCCCTTAAAGCCAGAAGCATCAAATTTGGCATTATTCTTGGCCCCTAAACTGTGGAAATCTGACCGCAGCAGATGAAGCTAAATCCTAATCTTCTTCCTTTCCAGAAAAACTTAAAACACCTCTTCAGTCTATAAATCCCAACTGAACTAAGTTTCTATCTGTTCTGTATTTTTCTTTTTCTAACTCTCCATAATTCCCTTGTTACTTGTAAAGTGCTCTGTTGACTAGTAGCTGGATCAGCACTATATAAATACTTAAAATATTGCTGAAGGCAAAGAGCAGGGTACTTTGTAATGGTGCTTTATAAAATCTATACTTTAATGTGCACAGAGCCATTATTGGCTACTGTGGTATGGCCTAGAACTCTGATAATGGAGTAATGGCAATATTCCTTGTTTTTTTTTTTTTTTTTTTTTTTTTAGTTTAGAAAGAAATAATTGTTATAAAAGTTAGTGATCATGGTACAAAATCTTGCCTTCTCAGTCACCTAGATAGCCACATTATTTGGTGAATACTTGTTGTGTACTGCTCTGATATAAGCTGTCCCTAGATAGGGGTAACCAGTTGGCTAATCCAACTCAAACGTATGGATTGTTTTCCTGTTAAATTGTCAGACACGCAGTTTTCTGACACTTTTTTGCTCGACTAAAGATGTTTTTTTAACTACACATTTTGTTTCATGGCTCGTCATTTGAATAAACAATAACTGTTAGTGTTCAAATTACTTAAACATACTAACAACTTAAGGCCTTTGAATTTCTACAAACTTCTTTCCTTTCATGCTGTCTACATATAAAGAAAAGAGGAAGCCATTCAGCCGTGTTTTATTGGAGTTAATATCTATTTTTATTTTGAGAGCTACTTGTTCAAGTGCTGTGAAAACTTATCATTCTTGAAATGTTATCAGCGGTATATCCAGTTATCTTCACGAAGGGCACATTTATCTAGTTTGAAGAATTTGAGGGCTGGTTGGTGAGTAGGTGTCTGCCAAGAGTTGAAAAGTGCATTGTTTTTGAGGTCGCTGGAACAACTATTTTTTTTTTCTTTCTTTTTTTTTTTAAAACATACTTTTAACAACATTCCTTAAAATTAGTCTTGTGTATACAGCTCTCCTTAGAATGGCAGAGTGCTTTGTCCATCTGTTCTGTGAAAGTGGTCATGGCATATCACTTGGTGAAGGTACCATAGGTGACCTGAGGGCAGAATTCAAAGGATAACAATACGTTTGCTAGTTAAATTATAGTAACTCTTTATTCGCTTTCTTCTCATTGATGTGGCCTGATCTCACTACTCTGTAGTCGGTGTATACAACCAAGCTCTGAGAAGTTGCAGGTTCAGTTATTTATAGGAGAATACAGCCATGGTTAGGACATGTAGAATGAGGCCCAGCAACAGCCCCTTAGAGAAAGACCTCTGTGATGAGGGTTAGTAATGTCCTCGTAGACACCATGTTGGCGCCATGAAGCAATCCCTCCAAGAGCCGGATGTAGGAAAACCGTAATCTTTCTTGGCCCAGTTGACTAAGCTATTTGTGTACCGAAGCAGAAATGGGATGCTTTTATTTAAGCGTTTGAATTCATATTTGGTGTTCACAAAAGATACATTTCTACCAGTAAATGGATTTGTTAGCACAAAATTTCACCAGAATGCTTACGTCTCAAAGGGTCAGGAATGCAAATACCTTGAAAAGAGGTGTCTCACTGAGAAAAAGTGGTGCTGGATATTACTCTGGTCCACTTTCCAGTTTTTAGGTCTTCCCTAGCGGTGCAGCGCATGCACCGCTCGCTCGGCGAGACCTAAAGTAAGAGACGAGATCTCAGAAGGGGACTTGAAGCCCCGCCCATCTTTTTCATTGGCTTGCGTCACCGTTTATGCTAAACGGTGGCCTGCCATTGGAAACGGGGTTTTGTAGTCCCTGCCCGTTCTCCTTTTCAGACAGCCCATCTGGACTGGCTTGTTTGCTTTGTGGTTGTCGCAAAGCAATTTCTTATCTTTAGTAGGGGGCCATCTGGTTTCACTCAGCCGCGTGTTTATTTTTGCATCGCGCTTCCACTTAAAGTGAAAGCACGATGCAAATATAAACATGCGCCTGAGTGAAAACAGATGGCCCCCTGCCTTCCCGCAATGCTTGTTGTTCATTCTTCTCCTCTTCTGACTGTCCTCTCTTTGAGACTAAGACACGTTGGATGACAAGGCTATACTAGGGTACAAGAGGTTGTTTCTAGTTGTGTGTATATATAATTTAAAGTGTTAATTTCCTATGTAACAGTTAACAGCGCTGTCTCTTCACAGCTTGCAGTCTCTGTACACCTTTGATCTCTGTTCACCCCCATGCTGTCTCTTTAGATCCTCGCTCTCTGCGTGCACTTGTGCTTTCTCGTCGGTCACACATCTCTCTCACAGCTCTCCACACTCCTCTCTCTTCGTGCATCTTCCCTCCTCGCACCTTGCTCCCTCCTATGCTCTCTCCTCACGGTCGCGCTCTATGCTCTTCTCTGTGAAGTTTCCCCCACCAGCCTCACCCTGCTCTTCCCCCTCACGGCCCTCCCCCACCCGCTAACTTGTCTCCACTCATTACAGTCACAAGGACACGTTGAGCTGTCCGCTTTAGATTAATCCCGCGCGGGCAGAAGAAACAATGGCTCACAGACAGCCGAGTGCCAAGCGTGAGGTCAGGTCCCAGCACGTCCTGGGGATGCGGACACGAGGGCACCCTCTGGCAATGCGGCCCTTCTTCCTCGAGAGCGGCGCTCAGGTGTGCATGTGTGAAGTACTGCTACATGTCCACCGGGGAGGGCTGACCCACGCCTGCCCTGCGAAGTGTGAGGAGCCCCGCTCGGCACTCGTTCACCCATGAACTGTGGACGCACGTGCATGTGTGGTCAGCATTTCTCTCCGTGCATTCCTGGGGGTGTGCTAGTGTGCAGAGGTGCTAGCCCACACCTACCCCTGCATGACTCCTCACTCACTCCTGAGGAGTGTGTATACATGTATGGGGCGCACTTTTGTCCATGCATTTCTGGGGGCGTGCTCGTGTGCTGAGGTGCTGACCCACGCCTACCCCTGCATGACTTACCCAGAGCAATGTACACAGTACACACATGCATGGGTGGCCAGCACTTCTGTCCATGCATTACTGGGGGTGTGCTTGTGTGCAGACCCACACCTACTTCTGCATGGCTCCTCACTCACCCCTGAGTAGTGTGTACACATGTATGGGGAGCACTTTTGTCCATGCATTCCTGGGGGCGTGCTCGTGTGCAGAGACTCCTGAGCAGTGTACACGGTGCTCACTTGTATTGGTGTGGGGAGCACTTCTGTCCATGCATTCCTGAGGGCGTGTTTGTTTGCAGAGGTGGAGACCCACACCTACCCCTGCATGACTTAATACTTACCCCAGAGCAGTGTACAGGGTACACACGTGTATGGGTGTGGGGAGAACTTCTGTCCATGCATTCCTGGGGGCGTGCTTGTGTGCAGAGGTGCTGAGCCACGCCTACCCCTGCATGGCTCCTCACTCACTATTGAGTAGTGTACACATGGTTGTGGGGAGCACTTTTGCCCATGCATTCCTAGTGGGGGGGCGTGCTTGTGTGCAGATGTGCGGGGATAGAGTACAAAGGGGGGGATGCAAAGATGTATAGACTAAATCACGGTCTCCATTGACTGCTTTCATATGGGAGTGGATAGGGCTTCAATGGAGAAATGGAGACGTGAAATAAAAGTGCAAACACTGCAGGTTTGAAGGAAACAGTTACCTCAAAAGACTGGGTGAATCTATTTACATTTTTTGTAGAATTTTAAGTGGTCTCTTCTTCATGTGAGTTTGAGAGGGCCAGAGCTGAGACTGTTTAGTGTTCTTTGAGGACTCATGGCACAGAGACAACGGTTACATTGCAGGATTTAAGTAACAGACACGCGCTATGCAATACAATAGGTGTTGCTTTTGGTATTGTGAATAATAATGTGTCTTAATTTTTTTTAAGGCATTGCCATTTACAATGCCAATAGCTCTAAAATTTGGAGTTGCGAGACCTATTGCATTCTAAATGCTTGTTTTATTGAGCAATTCAGTCATTATCTCCTCCAAAAGCAACAGTCTAGTCTTAACCGCCTGGCTTGATTGCTTCTAAAAGTGAGCATAGGCAACTTCAAAATGGATTCTAAGGCTAACCCCCTACTTGCTGAAGCTTGTATATTCCTTGGTAGGCTGTAAGTGAAGAGATCAACCTTGGAAGACAATAAATTGGCATTCAATCCTTTCACCCTGTAGGAGATATTGGAATTGTGAGCTTCTGTCTTTTCTCTGAAGTAGTAACTGAATTGCAGTCTATAGTGCACGAAAATAGTATTCTACCAGCGCAGCCCTAATGTCTACATGCCACCCACCTTTCAGAACTGTGGCTCAATGTTTTAGTAATTGTTGGCGTACTGTAATATGTTGTCGGAATTGTATTTTGGTTGTATTACCTAGCTAACTGCTAATAATATTAATTAGCATTATGTATGAGTTATCACAGATTAAAACATTGTGTTGAGGATATATTTAAGGAGCTCAGAGGCCTAATGCTTCATGCATTCCTGGACCATGGGGGCATTGGATAATCTGGTGAAAAACGTAGACTACCAGTTTCACATGCTCAAGGCGAGAAGCATAACTTGAAGTTGTAGAGGTACAGCTACCAATTAGAAGACGTTGCTCTTCATAGCATCAGGGAGAGGTGATTCGGCAACATTGCACAGCCTTCTCTTCTAGGTAGTCTTGTCGAGAGAAAACCAGAAGCCACATGGACCAACTTGAAAGAATTTCAGTTGAAAGAATGATCAGTTTGTTCTTGCAACTCATTGCCATTGTTCCTGGTTCATTGGTCTTGTTCTCTGACAGTGTATGCCACATGTTCAGATTAGTCATGCCTATATTTGAGTAGACATTGAAATGCATTGAAGATTTCCAGTACAGTTCACAAAGGCAGTGCCATTACATCCTGCCTAATCTGTTTTTGACCTGATAGTGCACAATCAGTGCTAAGTGGGCCAAAAACCTTAAGTAGTCTAATAATCTTGTGCTAGTAAACCTGCTGTGGCTGTTAAAGCACGGACACCTATACCTACTGCTTCTTCAGCTCATTATTTGCAAGCACGGAACAAGCCGATTTAGTGCTTCTATGTTCAAGTACTTGTTTTTTTTAACAAATTGGAAAGTAAATTCTTTATTTTAACTCTTACCAGCATTAAATCTGTGAATGTATTTGTACATTCTGCTTGAAAACAGAAAGCCTCTAAGAAAAGGATTGCAAACACAGAACCCCCAAGTTTTATGGCGAAGATGAGACTTGCCTCCCCAAGCTATTGCTGTTTTTAGAGTGTTCACTTATGGTGCTTTAACATTTCCATAAGAGGTTTACCGAACATTGAAGCACTTTCCATGGCTGAAATACTATAAACCAACAAATTGAATGATTCTGCCTCCCTTCAATACACTCCTAGTTTAGATCTAAAAGATGCCTTCTACCTCTCGGCAAATGATTATTCGATTGATGCAGAAAGCATCCTCCAATTTTCTCATAGAGAGGGTGTAGGAGAATGCAGGTGAAGAGGGCATTTATTCATTCAAGGTCAATAAAATGGGCTCGGTCGACGTTGGCACTAGAAAGTAAAGCATGTTCTTTACAGCACTAGTGAAAAGCAAAATTGCAGCACCAGACTTTTGAATAAATAAAAAGCTGATTTTATGATCTTCTCAATGAACTTCAAAATAGTTAATTGAGAAGCAGCAAACATTTTTCTGACACTTTTATTAGCTAGCTAAATCCTCTTGTATTACAAACAGATGGTCACAAAGTTATTTTGTTCACAGGCATTTCTATAGCAGTTTGAAATGTTTCTTAATGTTCTAAGGGATAGCCTCTTTACTAAATTGAAAAAATTCCTAAATTAGCCTTTAAGGTTTCAATTTAAATCAAAATAAACACTTTCTTTCTGTAAATGCAAACACCCTGCCTTTTATTTTAGTGATTTCTGTAAAAATGTTTTAAAGTGTTTCGAGTTTGACTGTCGCCTCGTTTTACCGTTACTTTAACAAGACAGATTTGCTGTTGTAACTTCAGCCGTAGGCAGTTTTAATACTGGAGCCAATCCATTGTAATAAGTTGTGATGATAGACAAAAGTAAGACTTTTTATTTCTCAAACTAAATGTTTTCAAACTAAACTTTTAAGATTACGTTTTCCACTTGTATGTCTAATACTGTTTAGCATGAACAGCTCTTTGCACTTAACATTGTGTAGTTTGTTGGACGACGGCCGTTTTGTGAGATATACTAGTGCTGGTAAAGTAAAATGCAGCTTAATTTGTTCTGAAAACTACAAAGAGAGCTGCGTAGTTATGGGTTGCCAAGTGTTCTTTTCAGCATACTTTTACAACTCCAATACAGGTATATTTTGATAATGCTGGCAGTATTTTTGATGCTCAATATGCCCCATGTGTGTGCATCTCTCTCTCTTCTCGCTGTCGCAAGTGTTTCCCCCTCTGCGGCCTGTATTTTCTGGTTTGATTATTCTGATGCCCTGCATATTTAAGCCTAGCGTTGTGCAAAGCCTTAGCTGGTTTTAGGTCAGTAACATCGGTGCTGATTCCTACTTTTTTTATGTTCTAATTTTCCTGCCATGGAAAGCACTCCAGCATTAAAATTGAATGTGGGACGTTGACGGTATTTGACCTGGAATGACCCCCAGCCCCTCCCACCCCAAACTAAACATGACTAAGTAGTTAACTGTGTAAACTTGGTCTGTAGCTGGCACAGCGAGGAAACCCGTTCATGGTTGCCATGTATCGCTGCTACTGTGTGGTGTGAAAAATTAATGAGTGACTGAAAGACTACGGCTTCCTGTTAAAGTAATAGCTTGAAAGCTTTCAACATATTCAAAGTCAGCAGAGAGTAATACGGTCTTCGTTAACTGAGCACTTTGAACTATTTGTCATCCACAGAGAATATTGTTGGATTGGCATGTTTCACAATAGTCACGTCTGATGTACATTTACAGTGGGAAACCTGTATTAAATGGATGGAAACATTTGCCTAATCCAAAGCAACAGAATCCACATATTTTTCTGCATAAACCTCTTTTAAAGTTATGCGCATAAATGCTCTTGCAATATGTGGGAGGAGCTGCCCGAGTATGGTTGTGGCCCAGATCCCAGCAATTCGAATTTCGACCCGTGTGCCCACCTGTTTTGTTGCTCGTCACATATGGACATGTAGTATTGTAGAGATTAAAGCAAGTCCTATTGTGTACTTTATCCACAGATAGTGGATGTGTCCAAGTCGCAGCTGGTGCTGTGGATGAAGATTTGGCACTAACTTTAGTTAGTGGTGTTTGCACCATTGCTGGTAAGCATACTAGAGAACAAGATTCCTCCCTGTGCAAGTACCACAGTATATCTACAAGCACCACCCACATATAATCTGAGCCGGGTGCACAGACTCTCTCCCTCCACCCGACTTGTGTTTCTACCCAGGTGCTTGAGACAAGCAACCACTGTAAACTTAGCAGATACAGGACCACAACCTGATCTCGCCCCCCACCCCACCCCCCCTTTACCACTGATACCACCTACTGATCTGGTGAACGTTACAACAAAGCCTCAATGAATGCTTATCTGAATTGTAGCAAATGCCGATCCTCTGGGATAGGAGTAACATGTGGGCATTGCCCAATTATGTGTTGCTAAATTGGATCATGTTGAGCTGTATCCATTCTGAAGCACAGTGATTCGCTGGGCAAGATCTGTTATTTGCCAGCGGAGTCAATACACCATCTTTAAAAGCTGTGAAAACTGCACATGAAGCCTCACGATGGCCACTGTTGACAACATCCTGCATGCCCTTCTGATGGCGTACTGCTTCCAATCAGTCCATTGTTCATGGTCCAAGCTGACCGTCATTTGAGCATACATGACCATCCTGTACCTGCTACACAACTGTACTGCTTGCCGTGTTCATTTGGCAACTGATCATTTTTATCTATTAAGTCACCATCACCTGGGCATCATGTACTTCTTTACTTTCATCTAGGCATAGAGTTTATCAGACTGTCGGGTCCGTCTTGGGGGAGACTGCATTGGACGAGGAGAATGCTGGTGTCTCTTACACTCAGTCGTGCATGATTGGGGAAAAACGTATTCCAGTTACCTGACAATTATTCTGAATCCAAATCCATGATTTTTATAAAGTGTCCAGCCACTCCACTAGCTAAGAATAAGTAAAAAGAACTAAAACGGTAAGGTGTTCAAAAAGTTGCTTTACTTCCTCAGAAAAAGACCTCTGACGCATGCCTAAACGCGCTAGAGTAACTAAAGGGATTTGCAATTTGAGCAGAAATGCTCTAGATTATGTGAAACTAGAGAACGCAAAATGAACGAATACACTAAACAAAAAAAGAAGAAATTTCCTTTGTAGTTGTATCTTTATGAATGTGGCTTTTATATGCTGCCTGCTCCTGTCGGCATCTGTTTATTGAACATAATGGTTGCAGGCAGATTCCCTGTGGCCACCAGCTCCTTTTTTAGGTCTCGCCTAGCAGCGCGCATGCGCTGCATAGGCAAAAGACCTTTAGCAATCGCTTTGGCTTTTCAGCCAAAAACGTACACGTGTTCCATTGCCTTCAATGGCAACGCGTGCACGTCTGGCGATTCCCTTGCGGGAGCGAGCTTGACACCATATGTTTGTAATTAACTTACAAACACATGGTTCCCCTGGCTTGCTCTTGCAAGGGAAACGCTTTGTGTGCTCTCGCACTCCCCCACCCCTCCCACTTTTAGCGCGAGGTGCGCACGCACTTGTTTCTTTTAAGAGAGCATGAGAACGTTAGACACTCTTGTAGCTCTGTCTGTCTGTTGTCCAACTTACTGTGAAGTGACAAACAGGCGTGCTGGTGACGACTACATATTGCTCAACATGGTCTGCTTGTCTCCTTCACGGAGAGCGACTTATGGCTGTTTTGCCCCTTATCGGATTGCTGTGTGACGTGGGGCAGCCCTTCTGACCCCACTCGGTAAATCAATACCCCTCCAGAACTCACAAGGACTCCGCGGTAACGGTGATGCACGTTTTCTGATTTACTGACTTACTACACTGCTTACCTTGCGCTTTTTAATGTACAACATGCACAGTGCTTAGAAATCTAAACAAACACACCTCAGGGAACGACTTATCTACATTTCGAAACTAAAACTTACAGTACCAGTCCGTTAGTAATTTGTCTCTGTTGTGTCTGCACTTTTCACCCGGCTCCCTCTGCACCCCTTGCTGTCTCTCCCCCAGTGCCAGTCAGTAGCACCCTCTGCCGTATCTGCGTTGGTCCCTCCCACGCTGCCTGTAGTCCCCACTGTAGCCTTGTGCACAGAGGGGCGGGCGGAGGAAGGGCTTAGGGTCTACCCCTGTGCAGGGCGGGAGGTCTCCTGCTGACTCTCTCCCTGCAGGGGACAAGGTCTGGTCACTGTGGCTCTTGCAGGGGAGAGGAAGGAAGCGCCGAGGGACTCTGCCCCCTGCCAGGCTGGGTGAAGGGGCAAGTACAGAGGGTCTCTCACTCTACCCTGAAAGGCGTGGCAGGCAAGGGGGAGGCTAGGAGTCTCCTGGCAGGGAACTGTTAATGTAAAAAATGTGATACTGCATGTGCTGCCCATGGCGAACCTACCCCTCCTCCCGCTGTAATCGAGGCGCACACAGTAGTCCTGCTGCTGCTGGGTCGCGGGCGCAGTTTTACATACTGTCCCTGCTCCAAACATCAATGCCCCTGCTCCAAAAATCACTGCCCTCTCGGCCTCCTTGCGCCCTATGACCTTACCACTCTCAGCCGCTTCCCACCAGCTCATTTCCCACGCGCCTTAACAGTTAAACTCTCAACTTTTTCCTCCCTACCCTTAGTCACCTCAGTCAAATGTTTCCGGCCTCTCGCTTCCCCAAAACCTCATTTTCTCCCCTTTTCCAGCCATCTCGCCTCTCTGCCTAGCTCACTTCCTCCAGCACCCTGCCAAGTCCCTTGCCCCCCTACTCCGCCAGCCTCGCTGCTCATGCATAGCTGGCAAGCAACGCCCTGATGTGCACTTGGGGTTCTGTTTCTCGCCCATGAACGAGAGTCTAATCGGGAAGGCGGTGAGGGGAGTGTACGCCTCGCAGATACAATGGCGCATGAATAGCCGCGCACTTCTGTCCTGTTCGTCTCTGCCCGAGGGCTCGCAGCCAGCGCAGCCCCGGTGGTGTTTATTGGTATTCAGTCCACGAGCCTCCATCCCTCGAGGGAAGACTGCTGCCCAAGGGACGTATCATTCTGCTCCCACCGCAGACGGCAGAGACGCTAGCAGTCATCAGCACGGGGTGTACCAAGTGGCTTCCTGTGCACCGGTCCGGGGGGGAGAATCAATGGCGGCTCGGTGTGTACCGGGCTTTTTAATGTGTAGCTTCCGGGGACCAGGGCTCTTGCGCGCAGCACTGCGCATACCAGACATTCTTGTGTGCAGCCGTCTGGCACACAGGCTCAAGGTAACAGCTATGTGTACTGGCAGCCCCCCCCCCCCTTGACGCACACCTGCCTGGAGCAAAGACTCAAGGTTGACACTGTGTGTGGCGGGATCTTTCACGTGCACCTTCCATGAACAAATGCACAGGTGGGTTTGCATGTACAGGCTGATTTGTGTGCACCTGCCTGGAGCTTATGGACGGCACTGCGTGTACCAGGTTCCTTCATGTGCATCGACTGGCAACAAATTGTGTGCTGGGTTCTTTCAGATGCATCTATGTGGTAACACTGCATGTGCTGGGCTCCTTCATGGCACCTGCCTGTCCAAGGCTCAGTGATGGACCTGTGTGTACGGGTCTCCTCTCCATGCAGGACTCTGGCCTCCGTACTGCCTCAGTACACAAGCAGGGCAGCGGAACAATGGATGCAACAATGGATGCAGGTGCTGACAGCTGCGGATCTGTGCTGGTTCTTCAGTGAACGTGCACATTGTGCGCGTGGACAGGACCCCCTTCACTAGCCCCCCCCCCCAGCCCTCCGCGGCATTGAAGATGCGTGTCTCCAGTGAGCACTGGGCAGTGCTTTGAAAGACTCAAGGTTCTGGATGGCTGCACCCGCCAGCTAGGGCGTAGCTTCCGTTGGTGAGACAGGTGAAGTGGCGCTTCCATTAGTGAGACAGGTGAAGTGGCAACTGGACCTAGAGGCCTGTGAAGGACCCACTGAGCCCTGATTATTGCTTTATTGCACAGTTCAAGCTGCGGTCAGTGGGCCCATTTCCTTCCTTGCACGAGGGCACAGGAAGACTGGGTACGCTACTTCCCCCCCCCCCCCCAGGCCCCCGTCTTTGGCAGGCAGCACTGCATGGCACTCGAGACTGAGACTAAATGGCAACATTTTAATGAGTAATGCCCTTATTTATCACAGGACCGCAGCACTGCGAGGTTCGCTTTCAATACTGCTGTTCAAACTGGCAGGAAAGAGGCACGAAAACACCCGCAAGCTGAGACGTTCACACAGACACAAATAAAACATGGCAAGCCTAACACCAGGCACTTAGTCAGATAGAAAATAATTCACAGAGACAGGCTCAATCAAACTCACACGATTTACACTCACTCAGACAGCCACACTCAGATTCGCAAACAAGCATTGGCATAGCCAATAGGTCTCACCTTAGGGACCTTACAAGTGTTTAGTTATCCAGCACAATATCCTTGGTGCAACAACAACTGTTGCATGGCTAAACACCTATAAGGTCCCAAAGGCGAGACCTATTGGCTATGCCAATGCTTGTTTTCAGGTTACTGTGCAAAGTCCCAGCTGGAAGAAAGACCAGCCAGTTGTGCTCTCATTTGTGGTCAGACAAGTTGCCAGGTGTGACCTTAGAGATGCAATATGTGTCTTGGCAGACTGTAAAAAAAAAAAAAAAAACATAATATGCACATATTACCGGGCATTGATCATTGGATGTCATACTTTGGCGTGTTCAGTTGTTACATTTTGCTACTGCTCACCACAGCATACAGCAACGGGCAAAACAGTCAGCCCGTTTTACCCACTGGCTCCTTTCACATTGAGCGACTGTGCAGCGCCTGTGCACAAAGTTACATCCACCTTGTAGTCTTTATTATCTTTATTAATTTTAAATAACCGGCATTTTGCCTGCGCTCCTTCTTTAAATTTTGTTATAAATCGCTGCCCGTGATTTGAAAATCTGCATCTGCGAATGTTTTTAAAATATAAAATGTTTATTGTAAGCATAAGGAGACCACATTTAGGTGACTGAATATTTTCTTTATTTTAAATTATTTGCGCATATGTTGGTAATAATAATAAAAAAATAGTATTTAACCATCGCACCAACTTGTCAAGGTAACTTGTTTTTAGGTCTCGCCGAAGCAGCTCATGCGCTGCTGTGAGGCATGCAGTACTGGAGTATGGCCTGCCCACTCTCCGCCCATATTTTCATTTGGCTTGTGTCATTGTCGTTTGTAAATGCTGGTTTCCGAGTCATTATTAGTCTTGTTTGTCCCACCTTGTCCGCATTTGTAACCTCCCATGGCGACTGGCCCTTTTACTTCTGTTGTGACACAGTATGTCTTATTTAGTCCGTAAGTACTATTTTCTTTGACGAGTTTCTTCTATTGCAAGCACAATGTGCTTTCCTCGCCATGCCCGCTTTCACTTTCAAGCAGCTCCGGACAATGGCGGCCGATTCTTTAAAGTGAAATAGGTCTTGGATTTACAAGAGTTTGAGCTATTGTCATTGTAAATGACAACAGCTTAAACTCTCGTAAATGCAAGACCTATTGCATTGGAAATGCTTGTTTCCATAGAGGTCCTGCTATATGTCCCTAGCTTGCGGCAACTCATCTACCCGAACCACCAAGTTTAACGCACCCTCGTTTATGCTGTGTAGTTAAAATTGCACATTGGTCAGTACACCCTGATTTTATGCAATCTTGCTAAAATTGCACCCTTGTTGCTGGCTTGTTTGTCCAGTACTACCCTAGCATCCCGTTGTTGATTCTGAAAGCTTATTGATCTTTAACTCTCGTCGTACTGGTCTCCATCTTCTTATTTCTCTCCTCCCATGCACCATGGCTGTCTGGTGAATTCAGGCTAAACTTTTCGGTTGTAGGTGAATTCATAGACAAACAAAAACATAGAAATCACATTGGATGAAACCAAATTTTGGAAAACCAATTCTAAGGAAATAATTTTAAGGAAATACAAAAATATTGAAAATAAAAGGAAACCTTTTGCATTTTAAAGGAAATATAATTTTAAAGAAAATCTAAAATTACATTTAAGTTGGGTGGAGTCTAGGACTACTGTGGGGTTCTTGGGCTCAGGGATGGATCATGTTTGGGTGGTGAGCAAGTTCTTAGTCCAAAATAGAATGGGGTTTTTAGGGTTCAGAGATGGGCGGAGTGCAATGGTAGGGAGTGCTTTTTAGGTCTCGCTGAGCCCAGCGCATACGCTGGCTCGGAGAGACCTTTTGTATGTGTGTTTTTTAAGTGCTGCTGGCTGGCCTAGCGCTTGCGTGCACGTGAGCGTGCACGCGCGCAGCCGCCATGCCAGCCAGCAGCACTGCGTCATCGCGATCACTTTCGCTTTCACAGCGATCGTGATCGCGATGTTTTTCCTTGGCCAATGCTTGTTTTTATTATCTCTGCCGATTTATCTCCAGAGAAAGCAGTCCTGAAAGCGCAGCAAGTAATTATATGCTGGTGTCAAATCCAATTTGAATCCTTGAATCCCGCCTGCTGTTCCAGCGCCTCGGTCCTGCCAGGTATTCGAGGCCCGTCCATTTGGACAGCGCTCATTCGGAACAGAAACCTTCTGTTTAGCGTGCGCCTGCTTTACTCCGAGGCTTTCCAGAGTTTCTTTCGTGGCGCGATGCACCACATCTGACGAAGGAAAGATAACACGAGCAGAGCCGAGCCGCCCCCGCTGCAGGCCCGCGGCCTCCTTTAAACAACCCCTGGAGCTGCCACTCCTGTGGAACGTGCCTCCCCTGCCACTCCTGTGGAACGTGCCTCCCCTGCCACTCCTGTGGAACGTGCCACTCTGCCACTCCTGTGGAACGTGCCCCTCTGCCACTTCTGTGGAACATGCCACTTCTGTGTGCAGCCATGCAGGTAGACATTTGTGTACATCCGATGCGCTCTCCCTGATGCATTTTACATTGGCAGGTTGGCCAGTTGGGATGTCCTCAATATTTGAAGGGAGAAATCTTTGATGTGGCCCAGTCTTCTCCTGTCCTGAATTGAATAGTTGGAGTACAGATCAGCGTGTGTGATTAATTGCCATTCTGCGATGCCGGACGCAGCGTCTCTCCTGCGCGGCGCTTTTCTATCCCAGTGCAACTCTCTGGTGTTCAATAATAAATCCCTTCAGGATTCCACGCTAAGGAGCTGGTGCTGCTGCAGTCAGCATCTGTCTTCAGGCACCAGACCCACTTGTAACTGCGAGCAGGAGATAGAGGAGGAAGAGAACGCAGCCAGGTGGACTCCCCTCCTGCACTCAGGGAGAAGCGGAGACGATCTCGCCTGCATTATAATATCGGTCCTGCAGCTGGGTTTGATGAATGAAGCATGACAAACATGCGCACGTTTGTGTCTGGAAGGAGCTCTGACACTTGCTGCTCTGTGGAATGGGTGCTGTAGTTTCCCACCATCTCTGTGTGTGCAGTGGCTTGCTTTGTCAGGGGGTTTCACAAGTCAGGATGAGCTGTTGCTCGCGAACGGAGCTCTGAGGAGCCGCCACCTCTTGGAGCGTGGAAGGTACTTTCCATTATTCCTTGCCGGGCTGCTTGCCTGCTGCTCACACAGAAGGTGTCAGCTAGTTACTGGCGATAAAATGCAACCCACTACCTGATTTGTTTCTTACCCTCATCAGCTCCTGGTTGGTCAAGGGAGGTTTCTTTGCCATTGGTCCATCTAATCTTACGTTAACATTTTTTATATACTGATTGTGAATGTGCTGCTGCTGCTGAAATAAGGATTTTGTATCCATTTCCACCCCGAAATGAATTGAGTGAGCAGGTTGCATTTAATGAAGGGAATTCGGGATTGAAAGGAAGTAGTGTAGGCAAGGGGACTTCCCATGCACCACCCAGACCCACATGAAACAAGCATTTGCAATGCAATAGGTCTCAGAGTTACACGAGTTAAAGCTATTGTCCTTGTAAATGACAATGCCTTTTATTTACCTTTTATTTATGTTTTGAAAACAAAAATAAAAGGCATTGTTATTTGCAATGTCAATAGCTCAAACTCGCATAAATGCGAGACCTATTGCATTGCAAATGCTTGTTAGGGTTTACCGATGAGTGGTGTTTAAATGTGTGAGGTGTTTTTAGGTTACAGGGACGGGTGGAGTGTGTGGGCGTCAAGAGGTGTTAGGGTTCATGGATGGCTGAGTTTAGGGCTAGTGAGTGTTTTTGAGGTTCAACTATGGGTAGCGGCTCGGGTGGTGAAGATCTTTTAGGGTTCAGGATGAGGTATAGGGAGTGGGGGGGGTTTTAAGGATTTATGGATGGGTGGAGTTTAGATGTAGAAAGGGGTTTTTAGGATTCTGGTATAAGCATTTTAGGGTGCTGAGTTCTTATGGGTCATGGATGGTTGGTGTTTAAGGGCGGTAATGTTTTAAAAAAAAAAAAATTTAATATAGAGTTCAAGGAAGGGAGGAGTTCAGGTGTATGAAGTTTAGGCATAGAAAGTGGTTCTGGGGTTCAGGAGTGGGTGGTGTGAGGGACAGTAAGTGATTTTAGGGTTCAGGGATGGTGGAACTTTAGGGTAGAAGGGGCTTTTAGGCTTCAGGGATGAATGTTTAGGTGTGGTGGTAGGTTTTAGGGGCCAGGATTGATGGTGTTTAGGGGTTGTGAGGTGTCCGCAGTAGATGTTGGTTACTGATGATGATGGCCCGGAGAATTAAAAGCATCCAAAGTAATTGTCTGACAATGTCGACAATATAAATATGAACTAATGTCCCCTGACGTAAATCACTGAAATAATTTCTGAAACGTTTTTGTCAAAGATATTCAAGAGATGTAACAATTGCATTTACACATAATAAACAAGCATTCAAATGCCAATTTCGACCAAAAAGACTTTCTATGAATTGGTTTCTATGAAAAGGTAAATGCCATTCATTCTGAACATTTCCATTAAACCGTTTTAGATGAAATGGTTTCTCAGTAATGGAATGCCATTAAATAGTTTTTCATTGAAATCCCAGACAGCCAAACTTTTCACCATCAAAATGAAGAATTGAAGATGGAACGTCCTAGATATTCCTTTACAACCCCATCTCATCCTGACTTTCAAAAAATTATTTTAAAAACCATGAGGGGGGGGGGGGGGGCGTGTCCAAAATGGCAGCAGAGTAGGTCGCAGCCATCGGAGCTCTGCCAGGCCAAGAAGCCTGTGTATGGCACGGGGGGAACCTGTAACAAGACTGCCCGGTAGGCCCCTGCGGATCCGGCAGCAGTTGTTGCGGGCCCTCGATGTGGTGATCTGATCATCTGATCGGAGTGGTGGAGCCGGGCCTCGAGTTCGGGCTTGGGCCTCAGCTGGAAGTGAGCCCGCGGCCTCCCCGCACGGTGGGTCTGGACCGGGAAGCGAGCAGTGGTTGGCCCATCCTCCCAATGACAAAACTGTGAGTGGGGTGGGGTGGGGAAGGAAGGAAGGAAGGGGCCGGGAGCTTAAGGACAATGCGCCTGTTAAAGGGCAAGTGAGGCGGAGTAGGTCCCGGCTCCCTGGACCTGCCGCTGCCGACACAGGCGATTTGAGGCCCGATCTCTGGCATGGTGCGACGCTGGGCGGTTGAAGTGCCAGCCGGGACTAGGCCCACTTTTTCGAAGCTGGACTGGTTGCCTCTTGTGGGGCTGTTGTAGACACAATGCCTGTATGTTGAGCTAGGGGGGCCTCTAGCTACTGGGGCAGTGGCCTGTGGTGATAAAGTTGGAGCCCCTAGATACTGCCGCCACTGGATGAGTGACCTGCAGGGAAAGAGGGAGCGTAGCCGCATGCCTTATGCAGTATGGTGGGAGAGGACTGGCCCATCCCCGGGACTTTGTGTGCTGATCCCTACCCTCGGCAAGCCTGCCCTTGGGGGCTGGTGGTGAATGGGAGATGATACATGCTCCATAGCTGGACACTTGGTGGGGGCCGCACCCTGTGCTGACGCCCGCATTGCCGCCGACCGCTGTCTGTGGGCCCGATGGTGGGCTAGTGGAGAATTTCAATGACTGTGACGGCGGCTGGGGGCATTTGCTGGAGTTCCTAGATACAGTTACTGCTGGTGGTGTGGCCTATGGGGATGAGGGCACGCGGTGGCCTTCTGCGGTCTGGAGGGAGGTGGACCGGCCTGTCCCTGGGAGTCTTGTATGCTGATCCACACCATGAGTGTGGCATGCTAGGGTCCTTCAACTAAGGACATGTCTGTGAAGATGAAGTTCACCAAGTCTTCCGCAAAAAGATCGGAGGCGGCCCCGGGAGTAGGAGATCCGGAGGCAGCGAGGGAGGCGGTAAGGAGCGAGGAATCTCTCCATGGAGACTTTGCTGAACTCAAACATGACATAGCCGCTCATATTAAAGGGATCTGTCAAGATGTTGAGGTGCTGGATCAGAGGGTGATCTTGCTGGAGCAGTATCGAGAGGCTAGGAAAGAGGAGTTGGATGGTCAGTCTCGGGAACTGCTGATGTTACGTGATCAGAATTCACAGCTCCAGTATCAGTTGGAGGACTTGGAGAACAGATCTAGGTGCTCCAATATCCGCATTAAGGGAGTCCCTCAGCAAGCAGTCACGGTCAACCTTGAGGAATTTGTGGTTCGCCCCTTCAAGTATGTCGCACCATCTCTGCAGTAGCAGGACATTATTCTTGACTGCACCCATCGTGAGGGAAGGCCAGCAACCGGGTCGGGTCAACCACAAGATATACTTACCTGTCTCCATTATTACAGGCAGAAAGAGGCCATAATGACAGCTACATGAGACTTGAAAGACATCGAATTCAAGGGCCTCTGGATCTGGTTGTATCAGGACCTCTCACGAATCGCGCTCCAGCGATGTAGATCCCTTAAACCTTTCACAGACTTCCCGCAGCTCCAGATGGGGCCACCCCTTTCACCTCCAGTTAGTCTGGAGAGATGAGGTCCAAATGATTCGCACTTTGGATGAAGCCCATAGCTTAACAGACATCCCAAAGCTTGGAGGTGAGGGGCGCCCAGGTCGCCTGCCCGATGTTCTGAAAGAGGACTACAGGGCTCCCCCCACTCCACAAGACGAAGAAAGAAAATCGTGGGCAATCCTACAGAAGCAGTTAGCAGAGAGGAACTGTCAAGGCTACTCCACCATCTTCAGCAGAAAGAACATTGAGGTGGCTCTCTTCACCGGGTCGGCTGAAGCGGCCCCTGATTAGTTTGAGTTCCCGCCTACCCACCTGGCAATGAGTGAAGGGTCTGGCGGAGCTCCATCCTTAGTTGTCCACTGGTGACTGCGATTGCCAGAGACATGGACCCAACTCACTGGTTCTTTGAGTGCCCCCCAGGGGGGAAGTTCACTGTGTTATTAATGTTACAACTTTGTTTCTCTCTTTCATTACCCCATTCTCTCTGTTACTGGAGGATATCCTATGCCCTAGTCCTTGTAGGGGGGAGGATCGATGGTCGTAGGTGGCTGTGGGAGGTACAGAGACTTCCTCGAATATTTCCCCAGGGTTGTGTCCCTGTTTAGCCTTAATGTCCGAGGCCTTGACGCCCCTGCCAAGAGGCTAGCTGTACTGGCCCTGCTTAAGGACTCAAAATGCGATATGTTTGCTACAGGAAACCACCTCCTCAAGGAAGACTGGTAGAGACTGCGTTCCCTCTAGTTTGATAAGGAGCACTTCTCCTCAGTAACTTCCAAAGGGGGGGGGGGGGGCGATATTGCTTGCGACTCACTTTTCTAGTAAGGTGGAGCGGGTTCTCGTAGAGATTCTGGGTAGGATCTCGGCATTGCAAGTCAATATACAGTGCACTAGACTCACGGTTGCCACCACATACGCCCAGAACGAGCTGCAGGAGGCATTCTTCAAAGAAACGCTGGGCCTGCTGCTCACCTCTCCCGATAAGGAAATAGTAGTGGGCAGTGACTTAAACATAGCAATAGACGCCCACCAAGATGAATCAGTCCCAATGGTGGGACAGGTTGGGGGACTGCCAAAAAGGGTAACTGGCAGTGGTTGAGTGAAGCAGGTTTTACGGATATTTGGAGACACATGCACCCCACGACAGTAGACTACACTTTTTCTGCATCACACCAGACGTATGCCTGCATAGACTATTTTCTCATTACACCCCAAGTCACCCAGGACACGCACTCTGCGTAAATTGGGGCAGCCTCACTCTCGGATCATTCCCACCTAACTCTGCAATTCACCTATGGGGGTCGGATGCCTGCCCCTCGTCACTGGCGGCTGAACGCTAAACTTTTAATGTACGTCAAAAAGCAGTGCTGGCACGCATGCAGCACTCCACTCCTTAGAACTTAATCGTCTCCCAGAGACGTCTGCATATACCCTCTGGGAAACCTTGAAGGTAGTACTAAGGGGGCACTTCCTGGGTGTATCAGCAGGTTTTAATAGAGAGCGATGGGAGAAAAGATGCAATCGGGAAGCACAGCTCAAAGATCTGGTATAGGCACAGGTCAGGATCTGTGGCAATTGGTCGCCAACTGACTGCGACAATGAAACCACTGTGGGCAATAGATATGGGACGCGCAGAGTATGCCCTTATTAAAATATGCCACACATATTCTGCAGGGCGAAATAAGGCTAGTGCATACTGGCTCACTGCCTTTGAACCCAGGCAACAGATCGGCGGGTCCCCGAGATACATACTATGGATGACTCGCGTTGCTCATCCGACGTGGAGATAGTTGATGCCTTACGGGCTTTTTTATCAGAACCTCTATCAGGCTGAGCTGCTCCAGGATGCAGACATTGAGGCGTACATGACCCCAGTGTCTCTGCCGGCAGCAGACGGGTCCACCATCGAAGCGTTAGAGAAGGACATAAGCATACAAGAGGTCCTCCTCGCATTCCAGAGACTAAAACCTAACAAGGCTCCGGGTCCTGATGGGTACAGGGAAGAGTTCTACAAGCTCTTTGGCACACAGCCTACATTTTTAGCAAGGGTGTACAGTGCATTGAAGGGTGGGGAAGGGTTGCTGAAGTCGATGCTCCAGGCTACAATCGTAGTGATTTTGAAACCAGGGAAAGACCACAGGGACTGCGCGTCATACCGCCCAATCTCCCTCGTCGACGCAAAAACTTCACCAGCGTACTAGCACATAGGCTGGCCCCCTATCTGAAGGGATTGGTTGACATAGATCAGAAGGGTTTTATCTTGGAGAGAGGTTGCAGCGACAACATTAAAAGACTGTGCCTTCTCCTGGACAAAATATAACATACACAGTCCCCAGCCCTAGCGTTAACCATCGATGCTGAGAAAGCATTCGATCGTGTACATTGGCCTTATCTATACCGGGTGGTAGAGCGGTTTGGCTTTAAGCCCAGGCTTCGTGGCTGGATGCACTCCTGTTACACTGCCCTCCCCCTCCTCCTCTGCCCCCGCCCCCCAGGCGAATTTACAAGTAAACGGCATAAAGTCATCTGCCTTCCCTATTAAGAGAGGGGGATCAGACAGGGTTGCCCCCTGTCGCCATTAATCTTTGCACTCTATATGGAGCTATTCGTTGGAAGAATAAGGTGTATTCGGCTTGTCTCTGGGGTCAGAATGGGGGGCAGAGAGCATAAGATAATGTTATATGCAGATGATGTGCTTCTCGCGCTCATGGAGGCTGTCTCAACCGAGATGGACACGTTTCAAGTGGCATCAGGATTTAAGATTAATCCCCAGAAATCCCTGCACATCGGCCTGACCATCCCTGAGATAGAGGGCATTCTGCTGCAGGGCAAATACCCATTCCAGGGAGCAGAGGACAGCATACCATACCCAGGCCTATGGGTGTACTCCACAACCACAGCTACTGTCGCCTACAATTATGGGACTCTCCTAGTGCTTGCGAGGCACTATCTCGCAAAATGGAAGACACAAACTTTCATGCCTGGGACACCTTGCGGCAATTAAAATGACATTTCTTCCTAAGCTCCTCTACACCATGCAAACACTGCTCCTTCAGCCTCCTTCACGTGTCCTTGACAGGATACAATCTCACCTGTGGGATTTCATCTGAGAGGGCAAGCGAGCGCGGATTTCCAAGGCTCAAGCCTACCTCTGCCTGGCCGCAGAGGGGCTGGTAGTTTCGAACCTGAGCTGTTAATACCAGGCAGCACCGCTCCGCTACATGGTGAAATGGTCCCAAGCACTCACCCACTGAAATACACTGGTGTTTCATTGATCAGGCTATCACTGCCACCCATATTTGGAAGATACCGTGATTGTCGAAAGCACACAGGCCGATGGGTGTGTATGTGTCCCCAGTCACCGGGCCACTGTGTGGGTGCAGCAACGACATGGTCTCTCCACTCCAATATCGCCACAAACACCCGTAATCGGCAACACAGACTTCCCACTGGCACTTACGGAGGCCACGTTCAAGCTCTGGCACGAGGCCAACTGTAAGCGTATAGGCGACCTGTTTGACGCTGATGAACTTGTGGCTTTCCGCACATTGCAAACCTACTACAATTTACCGGATTCGGCGCAATGGCAATACCAGACGGTGGCCCACTGGGTCGCCAGCCCTGGATCCACCCTCATTCCAGCAGACCCTTGATGGCATTCGAGAAGTGGATCCTCACAAGAGCCACGGATGCCAAGCTACTCAGACATATATGCCTTCTTGGTAAAACCAATCCATCCCCTAGTCTCAACGGCTTGCGCCCGTTGGGACCAAGAATATGAACAACTATTATGGATAGGGAATGGAACGAAATACTCCACCGGGCGAGTTCCTCAGCAGTAAACACTACCAGCAGATATGCTTCTCAAGATTGCCCACTACTGGTACCACACACCTGACAGGATGGCTGCGTGGGGGTGGTCCAGGGATGGGAGATGTTGGTGCCAGAGTAGGCAACAGTACACTTGCACACATACTGTGGGAATGTCCCAAGTTGGAATCCTTTTGGTCCAAAGTGCTGGAATCAGTCAGCACCATTTTTCACACAGACCTACCCAAAAGTCCTGAGCTACATAATATTAGGCCTTCCCAATCCCCTCACATGCCCGCTGCGATCACACAGAGGCAGAGCGATCACCCTATTACAGTGGGCAGTGAAACAAATCTTACTTGCTAGGTTGGGAATGGACACTGTGCACACGCACCAAGACTCGCTACATAAAGTCTGGAACATACTGGGCATGGAAAAGTTGACTGCACTGTGGCCACACAGCAACTGGCTCGCTTTGATAAAATGTGGCACCTCTGCATACAGTATTTGTCAAAAGAATTTGGGAATTATCTTGCCCTCAATACTTGAGAATCCTACGCTTAACGGCACCAACACCTGCCGTAGATCCATCAGGAACAGGAGTTAAGATGGTAGCCTTGAATTTTGACTTTACTCCCGTGCCTGCCTCTTCCCCCCCCCCCCCTCCCCCCTTCGCCCTTCTTGGGTCTGACCCCTTGTTTCACTCTCCTTGTTCTCTTCTCATTGTTATTAAATGATACTCAATGCCTGCTAGAGGTTACATCACTGCCTGCCTGAGGATGTAGGCGGTTTGTTATGTATTGTGTCACAAAACGAATAAAAGATTTCAACCCTAAAACCACAAGAGGCCTCAGTTACTTTCTGCAGCCAAATATTACTATCTGGATGCTGCAGACATTAAAATAGAGCTCATTTTTTTTTTTTCTCATAAGAATCTTGCATGGGAAAAGTTTCCTTTTCTATAATAAAAAATTACGAGGTTCCCCAGAGGGGCGGTAAAAGTGGTAGTTTTTGGAAACGTTTCATACACCCTCCTACCAATCTTAGTTCTACGATCCCAGAGGTGACGCCCTCAGCTCAAGGTCTTTACCCTGATACTGAATATGTGCCTGGCAGTCCAGTACTTACTGCTTGGGCACAAGGCTCTCCTCCCTCCCCCCGGGTGGCATACTATGGTGACATGTGGGGGACAGGTCTCCTGTCCCTGTCTGAGGCAGAGCAGGCAGCACATCCTGCTCAGTAGTGGCCTCAACTGGGTCAATCTTGGGATACTCTCTGCTCATAGCAGGTAATCCCTGACCCGCTGGTCATCTCACTGTGGATGGCATCCACCTCCTACCCCTTAATTTTCACCT